>NC_090650.1:196605228-196952728 GCF_040937935.1 Hyperolius riggenbachi | reverse complement strand
ACTTGACTTATTTTCTTTGAAATTTCTTTTTTGGGGATTTGTTACAAATGAAAGAGAAAAAGCTTAAAAAACTGGGGGAATTTTTGGATGGTACCGGTACAGTAAATGAAGGGTGGATAATGTGTTACATTCACCCTACTATAAGCAGAAAACGAATTATCATTTCAATTTGATAAAAAAATGCCATTCATTTGTCATTTTCCCCTAATATAGCATACATTGCAAAGAGAGGAAAACATGATATTTCCCAGCACAACTTGGAATTGCTACAAATAATATAATGGAAACCTGCAGTATAATAGAAAAAAAATCTTCTACAAAAATCCTCTAAGACAGTTGAAGCAGCTTCATTCTATTTATAGCCTCTGCTCAGCAGTTATATTTTCAATGTTGCAAAAGTATTTCACACATCATAAATACAGCAAGATAGATCATACAGCTCATTAGGTTGTAATAATCATGTCCTGCTTTTAAGTTTGCAGCAATTTTCTCCCATGTGATGATAAAGCTCTAAGCTGCCACAAAAGGCAATTTTAAACCTGTACTGAGACAGAAAAAAATGACTCCCTTTTTGTTGGGAGCATGCTATGAACAATGCATCTATGCTGGCTTGTTTTAATCGCTTAGACAGAAAGCTCCTTTCTAAACTGAAACTGTCCCTATTGCACAGCCAGGTCATTTGAACTAATGTGCTATGATCCTGTTTCATTATGGCAGCAAAGTTTCTTTGTCAGCTATTCATTGGCTTTCTCTTTTTCACGGGAAGAAGAATAAGGTGCACTCTTACTGAACCCTGAACTTTCCAAATTATCAGCTGTTTGTTAGGAACTGTCTCACACATACAGTTTCATATTAAATGGCATCTCTTGAATGCGCTGTTATGTACCTTGCTAGCTCCTCTTTCATAACACAAACACAAGCTGTATGACTCACAAAGGATTGCAATTGATATTGTCCAGAAGAGATCTATTTCACAAGCATGTTGGAAGTAAAATAGTGCAGAAGATTCCAGGGTATGCCACTTAGCCACTGATATTTTCTGATGTGCAAAGTGCGACAAAGGCTTCAATTTTATAGGATGATAACTTCATTGAAAAAAATATACTTATTCACCTCTGCATGTACTACATGGAAATAAGAACAGGGGTACATGGGGAAAAAATAAAGTGGCTTTAAAGTGTAAAATTTAAAATCCTGAAGTGAACATAAGCCTCCATAGTCACAACTAACCTTTAGGGATGGTTAATGAGATGCAAGATGATTCAGAATTGTGATGCAGCATTATGCAGAAAAAAAGGTTGAATAAAGCAAAAGTGGAATTGTGTTTTTGTCTACAACAAACTTGCCTCATTCTGCATCTACTCGGAATTACTTGCATCTCACTGACCATCCTTGCACAGATTCATAGTGATTGTTTTGGCAATGATAGACCCATAAGAGTTTGAACATACAGTGCTTTCTCCCTCGGCGACCACGTAACGTCGATGGGAGCGGCCACGGCGGCAGCCCCAATACCGCCTAACGCCGATCGGTGTAAAGTCCTGGAGCTCTGTTTTGTAGATGATCGCGCGCAGCGTGCGCACGCATCTTTTCAGTCTCCGAGCGGCGATTGCCGCTCAGGAGACTGTTAGACGACGAAACCGTTGTCTAATTAACATGTACAGCGAGAGAAGGATCCGCAACGATGTCTCCACGAAAATCTTTTATTCAGGACATATCCTTAGTGCGGCCAAAGCCTAACAGCTGACATGTTTCGGACCGAAGTCCTTAATCATAGCTGCTTAACAAAGATTAGTGTCAGACTTAAAAGGAGGAAGGGGCAATTGGAGGCGGGACAGGAACTACCCACTCAAGGGGAGGGGATCCAGTCCCTGGCTTCACCCCATGTCACATCCCTCTGTACATAGTAACATATACAAAGTGTAAAATGTAAAATCAGACATCAAAATTTAAAAACACATAAGGAGCAAAAGAGTGTACCAGAAAAATACAATAGTACAGTCCAACAACATCACTTTTGAACATCCACACATTAATAAATGGACATGAGAATAGACACACTAGCTGGTACATGCTAGCAAAACATGAGCAGTATCCAAAAGGTAAAGGAAAAGGTTATGGGATACTACGGCAATTATTGTATATGCCTAACCTGTAACCAGAACTACATCCCATCTGGCATTGAGTCCTTGGGGGGCCCTAGTTCCTAAACGAAAAATCCAAAGGGCCTCTCACTTGCGGATCATCGCCTGTATATTCCCTCCTCTTTTTGGCAAAAATATTCTTTCAATGCCCTGAAAAGAAAAACTAGACATATCACCCTGATGAACTGTGCGATAATGTCTGGCTACATTAGTTATATTTGCAGTATCCCACCCTGCACTTAAATAGTGCTCAGAAATGCAGGCCTTCAAAGGTCTAGTGGTACAGCCTACATATTGCAAGGCGCAAAGGTCACAGGTCAGCAAATAGATCACATTTTTGGTATTGCAATTAATAAAATGCCTCATTGGGGACCTGTAACCTTTTATGAGAGACTCTATACTTTGTGTCCTCCTATGCAAAATACAATAGTTGCAAGAAGGGAAAGCACACTTGTAAGAGCCCTTTGTAGACAACCACATAGTAGAGCTAGTCTGAGAACTGAAGAGGCTGGGGGAAAGAATGCTACCCAATGTTGGAGCCCGTCGGCTTGCGAAATTTATGCCCTTCTGTACAAAAGGCCGCAGATCCTTGCGTGACTAGCCCTACTACATGGTTGTCTACAAAGGGCTCTTACAAGTGTGCTCTCCCTTCTTGCAACTATTGTATTTTGCATAGGAGGACAGAAAGTATAGAGTCTCTCGTAAATGGTTACAGGTCCCCAATGAGGCATTTTATTAATTGCAATACCAAAAATGTGATCTATTTGGTGACCTGTGACCTTTGCGCCTTGCAATATGTAGGCTGTACCACTAGACCTTTGAAGGCCCGCATTTCTAAGCACTATTTGGGTGCAGGATGGGCTACTTCAAATATATCTAATGTAGCCAGACATTATCGCACAGTTCATCAGGGTGATATGTCTGTTTTTTCTTTTCAGGGCATTGAAAGAATCTTTTTGCCAAAAAGAGAAGGGGATATACAGGCGATGATCCGCAAGTGAGAGGCCCTTTGGATTTTTCGTTTAGGAACTAGGGCCCCCCAAGGACTAAATGCCAGATGGGATGTAGCTCTGGTTACAGGTTATGCATATACAATAATTGCTGTAGTATGCCATAACCTTTTCCTTTACCTTTTGGATACTGCTCATTTTTTGCTAGCATGTACCGGCTAGTGTGTCTATTCTCATGTCCATTTATTAATGTGTAGATGTTCAAAAGTGATGTTGTTGGACTCTACTCTTGTATTTTTCTGGTACAATATTTTGCTCCTTATGTGTTTTTAAATTTTGATGTCTGATTTTACATTTTACACTTTGTATATGTTACTATGTACAGAGGGATGTCATATGGGGCGGAGCCAGGGACTGGATCCCCTCCCCTTGAGTGTGTAATTCCTGTCCCGCCTCCAATTGCCCCTTCCTCCTTTTAAGTCCGACACTAATCTTTGTTAAATAGAACCCGAGGTGGGTTTGAAGAATATTATCTGCATACAGAGGCTGGATCTGCCTGTACAGCCCAGCCTCTGTTGCTATCCCAAACCACCCTAAGGTCCCCATGCACTCTGCAATCCCTCATAAATCACAGCCATGCTCCTGACAAACAGCTTGTCAGAGCTGGCTGTGTTTATCTCTATAGTGTCAGTCTGCTGCTCTCCCCGCCTCCTGCAGAACTCCAGTCCCCGCCTGCATCCCTTCCCTCCCTGCTGATTGGAGGAAAGGGACAGGGGCAGGGACCGGAGCTATGCAGGAGGCGGGGGAGCAGCTGAGACTGACACTACAGATGTAAACACAGCCTCACAGCATGCCTGTGATTTATGAGGGATTGCAGAGTGCAGGGGGACCTTAGTGGGGTTTGGGATAGCAACAGAGGCTGGGCTGTATAGGCAGATCCAGCCTCTGTATGCAGATAACATTCTTTAAACACACCTCGGGTTCTCTTTAAGCAGCTATGATTAAGGACTTCGGTCTGAAACATGTCAGCTGTTAGGCTTTGGCCGCACTGAGGATACGCCCTGAATAAAAGATTTTCGTGGAAACATCGTTGCGGATCCTTCTCTCACTTTGCATTTTGGTTGGGCCTGGCTGCCTGTGGTCCTGCACTGTCTGCCACTGCACAGCGACAGCGGTTATCTTGACTTGTGATCTACAGCAGCGCTGTACAGAGAACAGCCGTTTGACACGGCTGTCCCCCTGGGGGACTCAGAAGCGATCTGCTGTGATAGGCAGACAGGGGGAGGGAGGGTAATTTACATAAGAAAAAAATGTCATTAACAAAAACACACAGTAAATATTTATTTAAAAAAAACAAAAACCTGGGAATGATCAGACCACACCAACAGAGAGCACTGTTGTGTTGGTGGGGGGAAAAGTGGGGGGGATCACTTGTGTACTGTGTCGTGCAGCCCTGCAGCTTGGCCTTAAAGCTGCAGTGGCCTATTTCACACAAAATGGCCTGGTCTTTAGGGGAGGTAAAGCCTGTGGCCCTGAAGAGGTTAATGGGCACTGGATTTCTATCAGTGTGATCCATTGTTGAGGCTGGCCTTTGAATACTCCATCTGGCCATTCACTACAGTGCTTTAGTCAGCATCCATCAGAAGAGCACTGTCAGATGAAGCATCAAGATGCCAGTCAATGCATGACTATCACAGAGGAGCTTCTTTCCACAAAACAATTTTAATTTACTCTGGCGTTCTACTACAACAGCTTTAGAACAAAAACAATTTGGGACCAATTTAAACCAAACCACAACAATTTGCTAAAGTGTCATGTAGACCAAAGTCTTTCCAACACAGCATTTATTCCAAGTTCAATCTAAGAGTGAATGCACAGAGAATCTCAAGAATCTAAAATAATACCGTAAAGCTAGGCATTCACTAGTAGATTGGTGGTAGAAGTTGCTCATGCTTGTTTTAATGTATGTGGCCTGTAGGGTTCATAATTAATGCTTTATTTTTGATTAGCATAGCAAGTCTGACCCATGCTTTGGCCCTTCTTTTTTTTATGTAAGAATAACCTCTTGTTTCCCTGAACTGTTAGCACTCATTCCATCTGTCACTTTTCAGGGTTGGCTTGCAAATGAAACAAGAATTGTGACTTTCTGCTAAGGGCAACAAACACAAGTATTTTCCCCACACAACCCTGCTCTGCAGCTCTTTTTACCTCTTAAGAGCTATGCTGGGCGTATTAATACTGGCACTTACTAACCTGTCACTGAGGTTACATGACTAGGCATAGTGAAAGTTGGCCAATGGAAGCTGCTTAGTGAGGGTGCAAGCGATGGGCACAAATTAAAAATCAGGCCTGAGTCTTACTATATAAAAAGATTTTTTTAAAACAATTTCAAAGAAAATAAGTCAAGTCAGACATGGAGTTACCATAAGAAGGGAACATATATGTTTTATAGGCTTGCATTACAGTACGGGACTTGGACACACATTAACTTTATTAGTAACATTTCTTTATTCATCCAATTATCTAATCAGATGGTTAAGTGGCAGCATTGGAATGTTATGTATTTACAGCCAAGAGTGTCAGTATATGTTTACATTAAACATAAAAATGTGGGAAAATGTACTCTCTATGTTTTGATGGTGGCATAATTGTTGGAGCCATACTGGTCTGAATAATTATCTAACTGCTAATCTCCTGGGATTCTTAAAGCAACAGTCACCAACATTTATTCCTAATGGTGAAAAACCTTAGGTGAGTGGTGTAACGATTGTGGGATTTATTTCCGTGGTCAGCGCACAGGACGCACGCTGACACTGCGGAAATCCTCCACAAGTGTATAATCTGAGAGAACCCAGCAATGGTGCTATGCACCTGTAGAGGGGAATTCCTGCCGGCAGATAAAGCTGTGGAGAACAGAGGAACAACCCCTCTGTACTGCCACAGATGCCAGATAGGAATTGTACGAGGGGAAGCAATGCAGGGTTCAAGATAGTCCTTAAAGAGAGATAGCACAGAGAAAGGATGTATGTGTGTCCACCAATCTAGTCGCCACCCAGCGACGATGAACACACAACAGTGAAGACCAAGTGGGAAAGCAATCGCAAGAGATGGCGATTGCTAACAGCGACACAAGACTGAATAAGCACAGAGAAGGAATGTATGTATGTCCACCAATCTATTCGCCACCCAGCGACGATGAACACACAACAGTGAAGACCAAGTGGGAAAGCAATCGCAAGAGATGGCGATTGCTAACAGTGACACAAGACTGAATAAGCACAGAGATAGAATGTATGTGTGTCCACCAATCTAGTTGCCACCCAGCGACGGTGAACACACAACAATGGAAACGAAGTGAGAACGCAATCGCAAGAGTGGCGATTGCCAATAGAGACACAAGACCGGATTAGACAGAGCACAAGTGTAGCAGGAAAGACATAACAAATAACAATGATCAGAATGTCAAGAAAAATAACAAACGCTAGCTAAACGCGAACACCGCACTCATTCGCAACAGCGAATGCGTTTAAGACACGATCACCGCGCGTTAGGCGCCCAGTGATAAGCGTGCCACCCTAACTAACAAATGAACACAAACACGAAATAAAGAACGCGAATGCTTGCTAAACGGTTACCTCACTGAGCCTACAGCAAGCGTTCGTACCAGACAAGACAGACAGACAGATGGGGCTACCAGTAGCAGCCGCTGCTCTGGCTAGCACCCCTAAGGCAGAATATAGAAGGAACCACCGCTGCTACCGCTAGAGCGGATGTGATCCAGACAGACAAACAGATGGGGCTACCAGCTCTGGTTAGCACCCCTAAGGCAGAATACAGAAAGAAGCACTGCCACTACCACTAGGGCAAATGCAATCCAGACAGATGGAGCAGCCAGCAGCAACCACAGCTCTGGCCTACACTCCCAGACAGACGGAATGATTTCCTGTCGGCCGCCGCTGGCGACAAGACAATCGAGGCAGAGAAACAGAACAAGGCAACACAGATAATACAACCTTACTGCACTAGAAGGGATGCCTAGTGCAGTCCTGAGGAATTACTCTAAGATAATGTTTTAGCCAACGATAGCAAAGGCTGACACTCCAGGTGTTAGCAGGAACAAACCATCATGACCAGCAAGGAATTCTGGGAGCACAAGATATTTATACTGCAAGCCATCAAAGGAAGCAGCCAGGCAATTTGCATGACAAGTGTATGCAAATTCCTGACCAGCAGAGCAACTCTGAAACTTGCAAAGTGAAGACAGGTCTCTTTTCCAGAGACCTGCAACACTCAGACCCAAATAATGGACAAACAGCTGTCTGCCTGTGCAGACAGCTGAGCGGATCATTACAAGTGGCAAAACATTGTTGCAAGAGAGGTTTTAAAAGAATAAAACACTAGTTCAATCTGAAAAAAAGGCTTCAGTAACTCAGATAAACACTTTACAACTGTGGTCAGCTTTAAAAGCACAATATATTCAACCACATCTGGCTCCACTCCTGTCAGTCAAGAATAGAAAGCTGAGGCTGAGCTGATTACAAGCTTAGCAAAACTGGAGAGCTGAAGGCTCTAAAAACATACCCTGGTCTGTTTCATCTTAATTTCAAAGCACATGAAGAGACAGCACACTACAAGATGCTGCAATAATCTGTATTGGGGCAAAAAAAATAACACAAAATGTTTCTGGTGGAGCCAAAAACATGTTATGTGACTCTTATCTCCAATACAGCATGTTGCTGCATCCTGTGGTGTGCCATCTTTTTTTTTGCTTTTGAATACATGTATGTACAGATTTAGAGCTCCTGTGAAGACGTTTTGGGGCGAATTGGGATAAGAACCAGTATCCTGTTACCAGAGGTGGGATTCATTTATTTTGAGTTTCACAGATGGTGTTGGCATGAGTTCATGGACCCACCCTGCCTTGTATTAGCAGTTCAAGGTGATGGAAAGTATTTGAGTTGTGTTACTCATGGAATTTCCCATGATAATTTTTGTTACAGCCCAGTAATTAATACAAGCTGTCACTTTTGATGTAATTCTTTAGGTTACATAGGTGTTTCATATTTTGCCAAGGTACCACACTATACTACTTGCGTAGCATACAGTACCTTGGAAACGGTCAGGCTAATGCACAATCCCACACAACTTCTCTCAACTAATGCAAGCCATACTATGGGATACTGATTTGGAAGATATCTAGCAAAACAACATTTATATGTAGTGAATCCTAATCCCTTAATAGGTATAGAAAAGAATAACCCCACAGCGTATTACTGTGTAGCAAGAATCACACTGTGCAGCCAGAATCACACACACAAAAACACACAACTTATGGACAGCACCAGGGGCGTAGCAATAGGGGGTGCAGCGGTAGCGACCGCATCGGGGCCCTTGGGCCAGAGGGGCCCCAAAGGGCCCTCCCTCAACTACAGTATTAGCTCTCTATTAGTCCTGTGCTCATAATAATAATCACTTTGAATAGTGGTAATCATTAGCAGGCTGTTTCCCATCCCCTTCTTGCACCTCTGACACTGTAGTTGCTATTGGCAGGTTTTGGTGCGCTGTATCAATTGTTATGTATAGAGTGCTTGGGGGGCCCCATTGTAAGACTTGCATCAGGGCCCACAGCTCCTTAGCTACGCCACTGGACAGCACGGTGGTATAGTGGTTAACACCATCACCTTGCAGCACTGGGTCCCATCCAGGGCACCATCTGCATGGAGTTTGTATGTGTGGGTTTCCTCCAGGTGCTCAGGTTTCCTCCCACAATCCCCCAAAAATACAAATAAGTTAATTGGCTTCCCCCTTAAATTGGCCCAAGACTACATACACTCTATGATATACTATGATATACAGGGGCTTGCAAAAGTATTCGGCCCCCTTACATTTTTCCACATTTTGTCACAATACTGCCACAAACATGAATCAATTTTATTGGAATTCCATGTGAAAGACCAATACAAACTGGTGTACACGTGAGAAGTGCAACAAAAATCATACATGATTCCAAACATTTTTTTTACAAATCAATAACTGCAAAGTGGGGTGTGCATAATTATTCAACCCCCTTTGGTCTGAGTGCTGTCAGTTGCCCATAGACATTGCCTGATGAGTGCTAATGACTAAATAGAGTGCACATGTGTGTAATCTAATGTCACTACAAATATAGCTGCTCTGTGGCGGCCTCAGAGGTTGTCTAAGAGAATATTGGGAGCAACAACACCATGAAGTCCAAAGAACACACCAGAAAGGTCAGGGATAAAGTTATTGAGACATTGAAAGCATACTTAAGCTACAAAAAGATTTCCAAAGCCTTGAACATCCCACGGAGCACTGTTCAAGCGATCATTCAGAAATGGAAGGCATATGTCACAACTGTAAACCTATCAAGACAAGGCCGTCCACCTAAACTCACAGGCCGAACAAGGAGAGCGCTGATCAGAAATGCAGTCAAGAGGCCCATGGTGACTCTGGACAAGCTGCAGAGATCTACAGTTCAGGTGGGGGAATCTGTCCATAGGACAACTATTAGTTTTGAACTGCACAAAGTTGGACTTTATGGAAGAGTGGCAAGGAGAAAGGCATTGTTTGAAGAAAAGCATAAGAAGTCCCATTTGCAGTTTGCCACAAGCCATGCGGGAAACACGGCAAACATGTGGAAGAAGGTGCTCTGCTCAGATGGGACCAAAATGGAACTTTTTGGCCAAAATGAAAACGCTATGTGTGGCGGAAAACTAACACTGCACATCACTCTGAACACACCATCCCCACTGTCAAATATGGTGGTAGCAGCATCATGCTCTGGGGGTGCTTCTCTTCAGCAGGGACAGGGAAGCTGGTCAAAGTTGATGGGAAGATGGATGGAGCCAAATACAGGGCAATCTTGGAAGAAACCCTCTGGGAGTCTGCAAAAGACTTGAGACTGGGGCGGAGGTTTACCTTCCAGCAGGACAACGACCCTAAACATAAAGCCAGGGCAACAATGGAATGGTTTAAAACAAAACATACCCATGTGTTAGAATGGCCCAGTCAAAGTCCAGATCTAAATCCAATCGAGAATCTGTGGCAAGATCTGAAAACTGCTGTTCACAAACCCTGCCCATCTAATCTGACTGAGCTGGAGCTGTTTTGAAAAGAAGAATGGGCAAGGATTTCAGTCTCTAGAGGTGCAAAGCTGGTAGAGACATACCCTAAAAGACTGGCAGCTGTAATTGCAGCAAAAGGTGGTTCTACAAAGTATTGACTCAGGGGGATGAATAATTACGCAAACTCCACTTTGCAGTTATTGATTTGTAAAAAATGTTTGGAATCATGTATGATTTTCATTCCACTTCTCACGTATACACCACTTTGTATTGGTCTTTAACGTGGAATTCCAATAAAATTAATTCATATTTGTGGCAGTAATGTGACAAAATGTGGAAAACTTCAAGGGGGCCGAATACTTTTGCAAGCCACTGTACATGACTATGGTAGGGATTAGATTGTGAGCCCCTCTGAGGGACAGTTATATAGCCCCTCTGAGGGACAGACTATACTCTGTACAGCGCTGTGGAACATGTTGGAGCTATATAAATGCAAAATAATAATAATAAGATACAGTATATCAACACTTTTCAGAAAATAAAAAAAGAGTTTACCCATGCTGTAATCATTTTTGATTAGCTTAGCATGAAAACAATTATTCCTGGAGCATTCCAATTCTAGGCAATGCAAATGACAACAACACTACCAATCTTACACTGTTATATATTTGCTAGCTCTTCTTTACAGATCTGTGCAAGCTCATCCAATATGGATGGTGACCATTGGTAGACTGCAATCTTCAAGTCATTCCACAGATTGTTAATAGGCTATGACTAGGCCTGACAAGAACAATTATCCGTTTTCCTCTTCAGCCACTGTATGGTCATTTTTGCTGTGTGTTTTGAACAATTTTCATTTTAGAAGTGAACCTCCTTCCCACTAACAAATATCTGGCAGAGGGTTTTCATCAAGAACTTTAGGATATTCTGCACTATTGATTATTATATCTATCCTGGAAATTGCCTAATTTCCTGCTATTTTGGCTATTTTCCAGATATACTGTTTGGTATTGAGGATAAAAAGTTGGATTTTGGTTTCATCTGACCATAATACCCTTTTCCATTCAGCCTCAAAATTTTCAAGATGTTTTGGAAAAGCTTAATTGATATTTAATGTGGCCTTGTTTCTTGCATCATTCCAGTATAAGTCACATTTCTGGAGCACTTGTGATTGTTGTTACATGAACACAATGACAACTCTTTGTCATTAATTTCAAAAACTGCTTTAAAGTTGCCATGGGCCTCTTGGCAGCCTTCCTGACCAGTTTCCTGCTTGCTCTTCCATCCAGTTTAAAGGTACAGCCTTATCTGGGACATGTCCTAGTTGCAGGGCTGTGAAGTACAAAAATCATCCAACTCCTCAGTTTACGAAACCACTGACTCTGAGTCAAGGTATCCAAAATTGCTCCAATTCTGACACCTTAGTCTAATTCTTACCAGGGCTATGGAGATGGTATAAAAATCATCTGACTACGACTATGACTCCAGGTACCCAAAATTGCTCTGATTCCGACTCCTTGACTCCAACTTTGCAGCCCTGCCTAGTTGTACCAAATCTCATACATTTCTGAATAATAGACTTTACTGTGCTCTTACAGATTGCTAAAGCCTTTGAACTTGTAACAAACTTATCTGGTGTGGTCTCTGGAGGCTGTTCTGATAGCGTGAAGCAGCTGGAGGAAGCTTCCTCTTCCTCTATGGTCAGTCGCATCCCCGGCTCCCCTGTAGACGTGAATCAGCATGTTCACATCCCCAACTCCCCTGTAGATGTGGGTCAGTGTAGTCTCTCTAGAAGGACGCGCACAGCCCAGAGCTGCCTTTATAGGTTAAGGAGGCATGTCTGAGGTGTGTCAGCTGATTCCTGCAGTCAGCTGACACTTGCTGCAGGGATGTTGCTGATTGGTCTGATTTTCCTGGGGGTTGGTCTGTGCACTATTCCTGCTATATAAGCCCTGGACATTCAGTTACTCCCTGTCCAGTACAGCTATCAGGTCATTGAGCTCTGGACCTTGCTTTGCTACTCAGTCTAGTTAAAGTTCTGCTGAGATAGATATATATGCAGTGTTCGTGATATATATATATTCTTAGTTAGTATTGTATATTGTATTATTGTGATTGTTCTCTGTGTATGACCTCCACTTTGATTAAAGTCTCATTCTTCTGTACTACTGTCATCTGACACTCGATATTGACCTTGGCTAGCCTAATGACCCGGTCTCTGCCTAATCCTTAACTGTACCTCAGCCATTTGACCTATGCATATGACTTTGGCCTGTATAATGTTTTTGAACCTGTCTTAGCCTACTGTACTTTAGCCATCTGATTACCAGTGTATGATCCTAGCCTGTTATTGGCCTTGCTCTGCCTCAGTCCCTGTGTACCGCATATTTCTGCCTTCACGTGTATGACCTCAGTTGACGATCTGACCTCGATTATCGTATATTCAGTGTACACTTCATAGTCTGCATCAGCCAGCGTTGCATTATAACGGACCATACCAATATTATGGAGGAATTAAAACGCCTGGCGCAGATACTTGCGACTGCCGTTAGCTTAATACTACAGTCACTGCTCAACATGAGCAATTAACTCAGTTGTTACACCCTCCTCAACCTGTGCAACCTATAGGTCTTTCAGGGCAATCTGTAACTGTTTTTTCCTAAAGAACCTAAAATACCGCTACCTGAGAAATTTTCTGGTTCCAGAGCAGATTTCAGCAATTTTAGAAATCGTTTTTTGTCATATTTTGAGAACAGACTGAGGTCCTCAGGCTCAGAGTCACAAATAATTGCTTTAATCAAGACACTTTTACAAGGTGATTCTCAGACTTGGGCTTACGGATTGAATCCTGACCATGAAGCTTTGTCTTCCGTTGACAAATTCTTTGAGGCTATGTCAGGGATTTATGCCGATCCTGATATTTCTTCTACCAAAACCCGTAAACTTCGCGACTTGCGGCAGGGTCGCCATATTGCGGAGGAATATGCCGCTGAATTTAGACGCTGATCAGTTTATTCCAAGTGGGGGGAAGCAGCACTCCTTGACCAATTTCTGCTCAGCTTGGCAGATTCAGTCAATGATGCTCTAGTAAGCCATCCTGATCCCAAAAATCTGGAAGAGGCCATTTCTCTGGCAATCCGTGTTGATAGACGGATTAGATATCGTCGGCAGGGTAGGCTGCATTCTCCTGTTATGTCTGGTTCTCGTTCTGTGAGTTCAGTTACTAACTCGGGTGAACCCATGCAACTGGGGTATTCGAAGTTATCACCTTCCGAAAAACTTAGGAGACGACATGAGGATGTATGTATGTATTGTGGAGAGAAGGGACAATTTGTTCAAAATTGTTCTGCAAAAAAAACAGGCGGAAAACTCCCGCGGCTAGGTGTATTTGGGGAATCTCACCTGCGCGAGCAGATTTTTCCCCTAAAAGTAAAGAAAATACTGTTGCCAGTTAATATTATTTGGAATAATCAGTCTAGTCCTGCGCAGGCCTTTATTGAATCTGGGGCAGCAGGAAACTTTATTGATTCTGAGTTTTCTGATAGTTTGGGAATTCCAGCTCTGCCTTTACAGAATTATATGTCATGGCAATTGATGATTTACCTCTTCAAAGTGGTCAGTCTATTGCCATTACTCCAAAAGTGTCTTTGCAGATCGGAGTGTTACATTTTGAGAAATTACAATTTTTCATTCTCAGAATGCCCTCCAGCTTTTTGTTCCTAGGTCTCCCGTGGTTACAGGCACACAATCCACGTATTGATTGGTGCTCTGGTCAATTGACTAACTGGTCGAATCTATGCTCAGAGAAGTGTCTAAAAAATTCCATTATTTAATGTTGAGATCTTGACCGAGAAATTACCTCAACATTATTCTGCATATGTTGATGAGTTTTCTCCCCAGTCTGCCGACAAATTGCCTCCTCACAGACCTAACGATTGTCCAATTGATTTATTGCCAGGTACCATGACCTCCCTCTTTCCAGTCCTGAGAAACAGGCTATGAAAGATTATATTAAAGAAAACCTTGAAAAAGGTTTCATTCGCTCAATTACTTCTCCAGCAGGGGCAGGGTTTTTCTTTGTGAAAAAAAAGATGGCGGATTATGCCCGTGCATTGACTACCGTAGCTTGAACAAGATTACTGTGAAAAACTGATACCCTCTCCCCCTCATTTACGATTTGTTCTCGCAGGTATCTGGCGCTAGGATTTTCAGTAAATTGGAACTGAGTGGAGCATACAATTTAATCAGAATTCGTCAAGGCGATAAGTGGAAGACGGCTTTTAACACTCAAGATGGACATTACGAATACCTCGTAATGCCATTTGGCCTATGTAATGCCCCAGCCGTCTTCCAAGATTTTGTTAACGATGTATTCCAGGATGTTCTGTGTAAACTTGTAGTGGTTTATTTGGATGACATCCTAATCTATTCTAAATCACTGTCAGAGCACAGAGGGCATGTAAAAATGGTTCTTCAGAAATTGAGAGAGAATTCTTTGTATGCTAAGTTAGAAAAATGTCTTTTTCAAGTTACGTAGGTACCCTTTTTGGGTTACATAATTTCAGATTCTGGTTTATCTATGGATAAAAAGAAAGTTTTGGCAGTTCTAGAGTGGCCACAACCCGGGGATCTTAAAGAGTTACAGCGATTTTTGGGATTTGCCAATTATTATTGTAAATTCATTAAGAATTTCTACACTCTGGTGGCCCCATTAACAGATCTCACTAAGAAGGGGGCTGATCCTTCCAACTGGCCAATTCCCCCTATTTTGACACACCCCAATGTTTCTTTGCCATTCTGTGTGGAGGTTGATGCCTCTGAGGTAGGAGTGGGGGCAGTTCTTTCTCAGTATTCAAGTCGGCCTGAGCGTTTGCATCCGTGTGCTTTCTTTTCTAGAAAGTTTTTACCAGCAGAACGTAACTATGATATAGAAAACAGAGAATCATTGGCAGTCAAGATGGCTTTTGAGGAATGGAGACATTGGCTGGAGGGTGCGGAACATCCCATTACTGTGTACACTAACCATAAAAATTTGGAATACGTAGAAAAAGCAAAAAGACTCAACCCCAGACGAGCTAGATGGGCATTGTTTTTTTCACGTTTTCATTTCACAATAACATATAAACCGGGAAGTAAAAACGTTAAGGCTGACGCTCTGTCTAGAAGTTTTGATACTAAAGTTTTACAAACTGAAGTCCCTGTTTCTATTATTCCCCAACAATGTGTGGTTGCTTCTACTGACACTCAAAATTCATTGGAGTTACCTGAATTATTGTCTTCTTTCAAAACAGATTGTCCACCAGGGAAACCCCGGGCGTTTTTTATGTACCTATTCATTTGCGTTTACAGGTATTACAGCAATTTCATGACACCAAATTAGCAGGACATCCGGGTGAAACTAAGTCTCTAGATTTACTGACACGTCATGTTTGGTGGCCAAGTATGAGACAAGATTGTAAGGCCTTTGTTGGCGCTTGCAATATTTGTGCCAGAAGTAAGGTTTCTAGGAACGTGCCTAGGGGAAACCTTATGCCTTTACCTATTCCTCACATTCCCTGGACCCATATTGCCATTGATTTTATGGTAGATTTACCTCCTTGTGGGGGAAAAAGTGTCCTTTGGGTAGTTGTGGACAGATTTAGTAAAATGGCTCATTTTGTCCCTTTATGTAAATTACCTTCTACAAAGGAGTTGGCAGAATAATTTATTGAACATATCTTCCGGTTACATGCTATCCCTGAGAACATCGTGTCTGATAGGGGGGTTCAGTTTATTTCTCAATTTTGGCGATCGTTTCGCTCTCGGTTGGGAATTACATTATCATTTTCGTCCGGTTTTCATCCTGAAACTAATGGTCAGACTGAAAGGACCAATCAGTTGCTAGAACAATATCTCAGGTGTTTTGTATTTGATCATTAGGAAACTTGGCTTCAGTTCTTGCCATTTTCAGAATTTGCATTTAATAATCTTCCGAGTTCATCCACCAAATTATCACCTTTTCAAGTGGTTACGGGCCAAAATCCTAAGTTTACCTCATTCTCCACTCCTCACTCATCTCATCTTGGATAGGTCATATGCAGACAGTCTGGGGTCAGGTCAGGGAGAATTTAGAGAAAGCAGTTTCACAGCAAAAACGTCATGCTGACATGCATCGATCTCCTGAATATGAGTTTTCCCCAGGGGATCTTGTTTGGGTGTCCACTCTTCCTCTTCATCAACCATCCGCCAAGTTGGGTCCAAAATACATTGGACCTTATCCAATTGCTGAAAAAATTGGTATATCGGGTGAATCTGCCTCAGTCTATGAGGGAAGTAAGATCTTTCCATGTATCTTTATTGAAACCAGCAGCCAATGTTTCGTCTTCTGATCCTCCTCCACGTATTGAGGTAGATGGGGAACCTGAGTACGAGATAGAAAGAATTTTGGATTCTCGGAAGTTCGGTAATTCTCTACAATACTTGGTGGATTGGAAAGGTTATGGCTCAGAGGAGAGAAGTTGGGTTCCTGCACAGCAAATCCATGCCGATGAATTTCATTGTCAACATCCTGATAAGCCAGGTGGAGAGTGTTTCGGAGTCCACCCCTCGAAAGGGGGGGGGTGTAATGTAACAAACTCATCTGATGTGGTCTCTGGAGGCTGTTCTGATAGCGTGAAGCAGCTGGAGGATGCTTCCTCTTCCTCTATGGTCAGTCGCATCCCCGGCTCCCCTGTAGACGTGAATCAGCATGTTTGCATCCACAGCTCCCCTGTAGATGTGGGTCAGCGTAGTCTCTCTAGAAGGATGCGCACAGCTCAGAGCTGCCTTTATAGGTTAAGGAAGCATGTCTAAGGTGTGTCAGCTGATTCCTGCAGTCAGCTGACACTTGCTGCAGGGATGTTGCTGATTGGTCTGATTTTCCTGGTGGCTTGGTCTGTGCTCTACTCCTGCTATATAAGCCCTGGGCATTCAGTTACTCGCTGTTCATTATAGCTATCAGGTCATTGAGCGCTGGACCTTGCTTTGCTACTCAGTCTAGTTAAAGTCCTGCTGAGATAGATATATATGCAGTGTTTGTGATATATATCTATCCTTAGTATTGTATATTGTATTATTGTGATTGTTCTCTGTGTATGACCCGGCAAGCCCTCCACTTTGATTAAAGTCTCATTCATCTGTACTACTGTCATCTGATACTCGATATTGACCTTGGCTAGCCTAATGACCCTGTCTCTGCCTAATCCTTAACTGTACCTCAGTCATTTGACCTATGTGTATGACTTCAGCCTGTATAACGTTTTCACACCTGTCTTAGCCTACTGTACCTTAGCCATCTGATTACCAGTGTATGATCCTAGCCTGTTATTGACCTTTCTCTGCCTCAGTCCCTGTGTACCGCATATCTCTGACTTCACGTGTATGACCTCAGTTGACGATCTGACCTCGATTATCGTATATTCAGTGTACACTTCATAGCCTGCATCAGCCAGCGTTACAAAACTGTTTTGTATCTATCTCTTGTTTTATTCCTGTCCGCAACTCTTTTGACAGTGCATTGCCACCCATAGTTGGTTGGTTGCTTTCAGTTGCACTTCCAAGCACTGGAATTCTCAGGAAATAGCTGTTTTCCTCTTAAACGTAAGGATTATATTTGATCAGGTATGGAACCCAATTACTTAGGAGTGCAATGGAAAATGAGAAGGTGATTAGATAGCATATGATGGACTTCATCCTTATCAGTGATTCAGTTTTTTTCCTGAGGTATTTCTATTATATCATTGATTTAGTTGTTATGAGTTGCGCTGCAGAAATGCAACTGGAAATTGTTTCTCCCTTTGGGTGGGGGGGGAGGAGGGGGCATACTTTTTTGTTTTGTATTTGTATTATTTTAGGCCGCAAAGCAATAAAATGAGAATATTTTGAAGGGAATGATTCTCTTCTTCTCTTCTAACCACATGGGGCTTCTCTAACTACTTAGCAAAGCATACCTTTAAATGAAATTAGTTACAAACTAGGATTTAAATTCTTCCACCACACAAGTTGCAAATATGACAGATAAGATACTAGTTTGGATTACTAAAAGACCTCTTAAAGATATTCTGCAGGTGGATTTAAAAACAAAAAGTATGAAGTCAGTATCGGAAACAACTAGAGAGGATAATTTGTTTAACTGAAAAGGTTGGACTGCATAATTGTCATAATAGTGCCTCAGACAGTGCATACCAAAGTTAGTGAACACTGCACAGCTCATATGTTGACACTAACCAGGCCACTTTTAGAAGAGGTAAATTTAAAAGGAAAGTATATTAAATCATTAAAACCCATGTGCACTTTCATTTATTGTTTTCCACCATTGCTACTACTATAGTCTACATAAAGTATCCTTGTACTGGCAACAGAACCCTGGTTTATTGAGACTAATTGATAAGCCATTCAAATCGTAAAAGCCCTCCCCACATACAAAAATGCAAAGTTCATAAAACATAGCCCTGTATACAATAACTGAACCAATCTTGACATGCACAAGAAAAATGAGACTTCAATAACACATGAAGAACCTGAGTTTGTTAACAATCTGTGATTTTTCTATTCATTCAAAATGATTAATATTGAGAACTATTTTTGTGCAATAACTTATATTTTGCATACTATTTAATTAATCATAACATTTTGTGTATAGCCCCTGTAAAATCCACATAAATGTTTTGATCATATGTTGAGTTGTTTGATTCAGTAAAAACACCAAATAAAATAGGTATAGATTGAAGTATAGATTAAAAATCAGGACATCATTTGGTAAACTTCATTGTAATTATTGATAAAAAGTTAATTGGGAAGGTGTTTTTTCTATTTTCTTATTGCTGAGGTGTAGAATTTGTAAACAACAGTAATGAGGGACACATAGCTTTGTACTTTACTGGCATTTGGGGCCTCTGCCCTTCCTGCAAATGCTGTGCTGTTATTCTATAGTGTACTACCTGAAGACCTGGCATTGCTCGGGTATGTTTTTGGTTGTTGTTGGGTTCGGCCACTTTTTGAAACTTTACACACAGTCAGTCAATGACCAAGTTTGTGAGCTTTGGGGTCTTTAGCATCAATCATGTGAATGGAAACAAATTAAATTTAAATTTTCCCAATGAAATCAATCAAATAAATCTGGTTGGCTGTTTGTGGCCCCGCCCCCTTTTCTTGATTTGAACCCCAGTCACCCAATGACTGACTGTAGCGGGTTTGGGACCCCAGCTATTAACAGTGTAAGAATGGCAGCAATTTAAATATTCCTCTTGAAAATCCATAAGTGAATTTTGATTGTCTGCTTTAGGCTCCACCCATTTTACTGAATATTAATCTCAGTCACCCAGTGACCAACTGTGCCAAGTTTGAGAACCCTGCCATTGAGAGTGTAAGAATTTCTGCAATTTAAATTTTCCCATGTAAAAATGAGGTTGTTGTTGGCTCTGCCCACTTTTTATAACCATGACACACACATAGTCACTCAATGATGAAGTTTGTGAGCTTTGAAGTCCTTGGCATCAATAATGTGTGAATGGAAGCAGTTTATCAATCAAACTAATGTGATTGGCTTTTTGGCTGTTTGTGGCTCCGCATACTTTTATGAACTCCAATTACCCAATGACCAACTGTAGCAGGTTTGAGGCCTCTGCCATTAACAGTGTAAGAATGGCAGCAGTTTAAATATTCCTCTTGAAAATCAATAGGTCAACTTTGTAGCTATTGTAGGCTCCACTCTCTTTCCTGAAAATTAACCACTTCCTGTCCAGATAACTTTATTTTATTGTGATAATAAAACAGAATTATGCTATGGTGGCCTATGTTCTGAGTTTTTAAGGCAAAACCTTGGAATATCTGTGAGGAAGTGGAGAAGCTTTGGATATAAACACTAAGCGCTGTAAGCTGGTCTTCACAGGGTCAGCCATAATATCTGGTGAGCCTCCATTTAGCTCATTTCACACTGGGGAGGAAGCACTACAGGGAAGTGCTGCACGGTGTGTGTTGAACTGGTGGAGGAGAAACGTATATATTATCTTAAAGAGAACCCGAGGTGTGTTTAAAGAATGTTATCTGCATACAGAGGCTGGATCTGCCTATACAGCCCAGCCTCTGTTGCTATCCCAAACCCCACTAAGGTCCCCCTGCACTCTGCAATCCCTCATAAATCACAGCCACGCTGTGAGGCTGTGTTTACATCTGTAGTGTCAGTCTCGGCTGCTCCCCCGCCTCCTGCATAGCTCCGGTCCCTGCCCCCATCCCTTCCCTCCAATCAGCAGGGAGGGAAGGGATGCAGGCGGGGACTGGCGTTCTGCAGGAGGCGGGGAGAGCAGCAGACTGACACTATAGAGATAAACACAGCCAGCTCTGACAAGCTGTTTGTCAGCAGCGTGGCTGGGACTTATGAGGTATTGCAGAGTGCAGGGAGACCTTAGGGGGGTTTGGGATAGCAACAGAGGCTGGGCTGTATAGGCAGATCCAGCCTCCGTATGCAGATAATATTCTTAAAACCCACCTCGGGTTCTCTTTAAGCAGGATCACGCTATGTTTATTTCCCTTTTCATTGAGCTATACTTAGGATAAAGTGCACATTTTTGGAGGGACCTTGTGTGACTGAGCCTGTTTGCTGATCTGTAATTCAATCAGCCAATACAGTCAGTGAGCGTATTCTATACTATCATATGGTCTATGAGTGGATACTGGGACTTTTGAGGTGGACTTACTTGGACTTTTTTATTAGTGTTTTATTATAATATAATTTTTATCTTAGGATTTTTACATTTTTGTTTTCTGTTTTGTTGATGCTGAATCATTATCTGCTGTAAGGTGTGAGTGCTGTGCTATACCTTACAATTTGATCCAGTTAGAGTGGTGATACCCCCCATTGTGCAGCGATCCATCTGATCAGTGTGAACCAAGACCATACTTAGTACAGCAATGTGAGGAGCGCATATACCACTATTATTACAATTCACTTAAACACTACGCATGCAAGCTAAATGACAAACTTCACAACATGTCAGCATTCAAAAACAATACATTTGTTCATAAGACGTGTTATGTAGGCAGAAAAAGACAGAGTCTTGTAAAAGTAATACCTTTTAATACCTTTTCAAAATACTTGTACACACATTCCAACCTGCCTGATAGTTGGTCAGACTGATCCACCAGTTGGAGCTGACAAACAACCTGTTATCAGTTGGCCATCTGGTTGTTTGTCAGCTCTACACTCACCCAACTTATTTTCCAACAGACAAGTCTGGAAGATAGTTCCGCACTTTCCATCACCCCCCCCCCCACACACATCCAAAACCTCACAAAGTCCTGCAACTTCCACCTCCGTAACATCTGCAAGATCCGCCCTTTCCTGACCTCTATCACCACCAAACTCCTCATCCATGCCCTCATACTTTCCCGCCTTGACTACTGCAATTCCCTTTTGTCTGATCTCCTTATGACCCGAATTGCCCCGCTGCAGTCCATCATGAATGCGGCAGCCAGAATTATCCACTCCTCCCATTGCCCCACCATAGTGGCTCCCCTCTGTGAATCACTCCACTGGCTTCCTATCCAGTTCAGAATCAGATTCAAGATACTGTTTCTGGCCTACACATCTGTCCACAAAACCTGCCCAACCTACATTTCCAATCTTACTCAGAGTTGAACACCTAGCACACCTCACTCCGCTCCTCCAGTGAACTTCACCTGACTGCCCCCCACATCACCCAAACCCATGCACGCCTCCAGGACTTCTCAAGACCTGCTCCAACACTATGGAACTCCCCCCTCCCTCCCCACAATTAGGGTTTCCCCCTCCTTCAACATCTTTAAGAAGGCCCTCAAAACTCACCTTTTCACTCTGGCCTACCCCCCGCCCCCCCCCCACCACTAGTGCTCTAAACCTGCATCTGAACTCTGATCCCCTACCTTTCATGTCCCTACCTCTCCCTCTAGGTTGGAAGCCTTTGGGCAGGGTCCTCCTCCTTATGTCTCCTACCTGTTCATGCACCTCCATTACCATAAACCCATTCCATGGATCTGAGTGATCTCTTGAGTGAACTTGACTTGCCGAATCTTCATGCGTCCATCCAGTGACTAAGCATTACCTTGTACTCATACTGTGTTCCATGATCTGGTTTGCATGTATTGCAATATTGTCTTATTGCTGTATGTCACCCCTAAATATTGTAACCTTAACCAATGTCCAGCGCTGCGTAATATGTTGGCGCTTTATAAATACAATAAATAAATAAGATAGTTGAACAGATTGTTGGTAGGTGTGTATGAGACTTAAGTAATATATCCAATCTGTTACTAATACATTATCAAAACAAATGAACTGTTCCCATCGATGTGAATGGGTGAAATCTTGGCAAGGTTTGCTTGATCACTTATTATATTACCACTGTAGATACTTGGACATTTTTAGAGATGCCTTTGTAAATTATGTCCAAGATTTCTACAACCAGTGTTCTCCCCAGAATTTTTTTCCAGCCGGTTGGCATGAAAAAGTGGTCGGGTGGGGAATGACCATGGAATGCAGGGTTGGTGCTTCTCTGTGCAACTCTGCTTACAACATAGGAAGAGGATGAGGAGGCGAGCCGATGACAGCCGGGTGCTCACCAAAAATAGCCTGGGGAGAACACTGCTACAACCATGGACTTTATCATACATTTTAAAATAATCTGTATCTAGATTGAACTCTCTGACACAGACTAAATTGACCTTGTCATCAACAATCTACATGCAGTTTTTGCTATACAGTATAATCTCGTTATAATAAACTCTGATATAGTAAACATTTGGGTATAGTAAACTACCTCTCTAGGTCCAGACCAATCTCCATTATAAGTCTATGAGAGCAAAGCCTGGTATAGTAAACTCTGATATAATAAAACTTCTGTTACAGTAAACATGTTTATGGCCCCTACGAGATGCTGACTCTGGATATAGTAAACAGAGGCCGGTGGATGCGTCATATGTAAGTGTGAATAATGTGAACATAAACAAAAGAGGATGCAGTGTTACCACTTTCACTTTGCAATCACTGATAAAAGTATCTCTTCCCTTATTAGCAATGATGCTCCTGGTAGCGTGTGGAACACAGCACAGGCTACTTTTACTTGTAGTGCAGATCAGAGCGGGCCTACTCGCTGCAAAACTAAGGAGAGTGGAGAGTAGAGTGCTAAGTCCAGCTCGCGGAGGTAGATGCAAGTGGCTTAATATGATTTGTTGCATTTTGAAGAGATGCTATTAAGCCCTAAGGAATACTTAACCTTGTAGTCCACCAAATGTGAAAGTGTTTGTACTGCACCTCCACTGGGAGGGGGCTTTGCAGCAGAGAATGTACCAGGGGTGGCTCGGTCATTTCTAGATCAATTTCTGATATAGAACACTTCTGATATAGTAAACCACTTTTCCTGGTCCCTTGGAGTTTACTATAACAAGATTATACTGTATTTGAATATTAAAATAATGTCACCCTTGAACTCACAGACACTTGGGGTGTCCATCGTCTCTATGTACCACCTCACCAAGCCTGGTTTTGAAATAACTCTTGCTTGTGGCACAGTTATTAAGATATATTGTTTGGGTGCAAAGGCTATAGAATGACAGCACGGTGGTTACAACACAGATCAAGCACTATTAATCCATAACATGCTAAGTTACAGTCCCAGTATAAAATTATCAGTCTGGGGACATCAATGAGTAGCCCTTAATTACTCTTTTTTTATAGTATAGAGAGACAGGCACTAACAGTCTACAAGTCACTGTAACATGTTTCTACTATGTGGATAATAATTTAGTAAGATAAGCATTTTCTCTCATTTCACTCAGACATGTAAAATATCTCACTGAAGCTGCAAATAATCACAGTACAGTAGAATACTCAACAGACTCTAGCTACATAAGAATGAAAAGTAAAGCTGGAATTCATAGGGTGTTTGCATTTATTATGAGTGACATTCCAGGATTTGCATGCTCTGTTCCAAACTCATCCTTTATTTTGTATAAGCCTAGATTAGTCACTTCCTCTAAACAACTTGGAGGTTAAAATAACCCTGTCACTTTTTGTGACAGACACAATGAAACCCATAATAGCAGTAAACAATAATAAATTCCTAGTTGACCATCAATGGTAGTCTGTAAAGGTAGGCACACCCTATTTATGTCAAAAGATAATATAATCCTCAAGGCAGCTAAAAGTAGCATTTTAAAGAACTGGGTCAACAAAATCCCACCTAACTTTAACCACTTCAGCCTACAGGTGTTTTCACCTTCAGGACGGAAGTAATTTTCTCCTGTCAGCGCTCCTCCCATACATTTGCCAATAACTTTATCACTACACATCACATGTAAATGATCTACATCTTGGGTTTTTTTTTTCGCCACAAATTAAGATTTTTGTGCGCAATACTTGTTTTCAATAATTACTTTATTTTCTATGCATTTTATAGGCAAACTAGTAGACCCCGCCCATTTAAAAACGGGCTCTAGGTCTACGGCCGCCGCTGCCAGTGCGCACCCGCACCCGCCCACCTCGCTCGCCCATCCAGCTCCCTGGTCCCAGCTGTCCGTTACTGCGCACATGCGCAGTAACAAAAATCCTGGGACACAGGGACAAAACTGCTGGACGCAGCAACAGTTAGCTTTTATTAGGTAGGATACAACAAAAATAAAAAAAATACACTATTTCTCAAATTCCATCCCCTATAGTTTTAAAATAAGCAATGCTACTATAAATAAAACCTACCCATTCTATTTGCCCATTAGTCCCAGCTATCACAACATTTAAATTATGTTCCTAGTACATGGCGTATGGCGTCAATATATTATGTGGAAATAAATGTGTATCTTTTCTGGCTTTGTGTCCCATCAATTGTTAACCTTTATGTCCTAAAATAACAGTAATATACCCTCATGACATACATATTAAAAAAAAAAAAAGCTGAGTCCCTAAGGCAACTATATATGCTTTTTTTAATTATTGTTTTTCCCCCTTCATTTACTAGTATAGAAACTAGGGTGGGGTTGAGGGGGGACTTTGGAAGGGGATAATCATATTTCTTTTAATTAAATAAAATCTCTGGAATGTAATTTTTACTTTTCACCACTAGATGGCGCTAGAAACACTCCCTATTTTACTAGGAAGTGTTTGTATTTCCTTTTCTCTGTAGTTTATTCATGTACTTTATTATCAATGGACATGGCCCCTGATCATTCATTACAGGCACTGCAATTGGTTCCGGGAAGCTTTGCTTCTCTTCCCCAATTGCAGAAACGGAAAACTCGTCCAGTTAGACTTTAGCGGCGCCTATCTGGACGAGAATACTCGTCCAGATAGGCTGAAGTGATTAAAGAGGTAATCCAATCACTACAACATATTTGCTTCTTAGAAGCTCTAAACATTTGTCACTACTCCAAATCAATTAAAACAAGATTGAGGGCCTTTTTCCACTAGAGGTGATTGTGATTGTTGAATTGCAAAATTGCAAATTGCTAGCGATTTTAAAATCGCTAGGGTTTGCTAAATAACATAGGAATCGTGGTAGGTAATCTCCACAACCGCGATTCAATTTTTACAAAAGCGCGAACCTGCCGCAGAGCGATTATTGCAGTGATTTTGCTATGCTATGCAATGCATAGCAAAATCACTATCACAATCGCCGGGAAAAAAAAGGACTTTGCTGAATCGCAATCTCTAGCGATTGCTAGTGGAAAAGGGCCCTAAGGATCAAATTCTTTCCCTTGTTGAAGCACTTGGAGAGATAAGATTGACTCCTTGACCAAAATACCTAAACTGTCCATCTATTATTTTTCATTTTCATTCCTCTTTTTTCCTCCTTGGACTTTTTCTCTTTCTTTCAATGTCACATCTCTCTCTTTCCTACTTTTATTAGCTTGTTTACTGTCTTTTCCTAAAGGAGCTCTCTCCTCGTTGGCTCATCTTTATCATTAGTATTTTCGTTTTTTTGTTTTCTCTGAGCAATGATGCTCGCTCACCGCTTTAAGACAAAGACAACCAAAAGCTCACAGCGAGTTGCGGAGATTCTGGGATTGGAATAAATTAACAAAAGATGTTGCACCCTTCAAACCAAATACGGTAAACTTTGCATCATGAGAAGCAGATGACTGTAATCTCACTTCAGGTTCCCTTGAAATTCCAGGTAATCCAGTAGGTAATACAATCATGATATTGCGCACAGCAGACAGCAGTATTACAAAGAACAGAGATGACATACATTTAATCCCTTGACAGTACTCTGTCCAAGCCAATTGTACATTAGTGGCAACCACCTATAATTACCTTTAGCATACCAAAAACACTCTACCTTTGACAACATTAAATCCTTTCACCATATAGGGAAGTACTGACAATCATATAAACAAATCCTGCCAAATTAATACTTGAGCATAACAAAGCCTAAATAGCATCTGTTCACTTCTGTGCTGCACTTATCCCTGTTCTGATATGTGGACATGAAACCATCTTGGGCATTGCAAATTGTTACATAAACTTCTACCAGCCATGAATAGTTACTCAGTGCCCAAACGTCCATTGTGGACCAAAAGTGTAATCTAATATCCAAGCGTGTAAGTAAACACTGGGCCTGTCCTCAAAATTTTCCTAAAAGTCTTTCACAGTCTGCTGATCATTTGGACTGCATGTGAAGGATTGGGACCCGCGTCATGACCTCACCAACGTCATTACATCATCAACGTTATGACACCGGATGCTGATCCTCCACACAGAGAAGACTCAAGCTTTGCAGCGTGTTGCTGTGATCGCTGGAGAGAGGCAAGGTAAGTAATAGCGCTGAGGATCGGGGGGAAGGGGGGATCAGGAGGTGAAGGAATCATATACTAAGGTACCCATTGCTGGCTAACTGCTACAGAGGTACCTATACCTTGCTTACCTATACTGGGGGACATCTAAAACTGGCTACCTATACTGGGCACACCAGTATCTGGCTTCCTATACTGACAAGACAAGACAAGACAAATAACATTTATATCGCGCTTTTCTCCTGGCGGACTCAAAGCGCCAGAGCTGCAGCCACAAGGACGCGCTCTATAGGCAGGAGCAGTGTTAGGGAGACTTGCCTAATGTCTTCTACTGAATAGGTGCTGGCTTACTGAACAGGCAGAGACAAGATTCGAACCCTGGTCTCCCATGTCAGAGGCAGAGCCCTTAACCATTACACTATCCAGCCACCACAGTCCAGGGTGTTAGGTTAGGTACTGGGAACACCTAAACCTGGCTACCTGTACTGGGGAAACCTGTACCTGGCTACCTACATTGGTGGCACATATACCTGGCTACCTATACTGGGGCAACTGTACACCATCAAAAATAATGTTCTTGAGTGCAATATTTACACCCTCACCCTGGGTGCAATTTAGCTTAGAAACTGCCCTGATTGGAAGCTGAAGCTACATTATCCTATTTTGGTTCCTGGACGTAGAAACTACGTCCAGGAACCATGCGCGCTACCACGGCCGATCGCGCGCGTTCACGCGTGCTCCCGGCCCGCAGTTCGTTAGCCAGGCAATCAGTGAATCGGGCTATGGTGCTTCTCTCGGAAGCTGTGCCTTTTCTGGCTGTTACCTCCCCCATGCGTCGCTCTAAGTGTGTGTTACGCTTAGAGTGACGTCATGTAAACAAACTCATGGCCAAAAAGTAATACTACAACTAAAAGTTAAAAAAAATGAAAATCAACACACATTTACATTATAAACCTATTGTTCACCTCCCACCCTCCCAAAACTACCCAAATAAAATGTTTAATATAAAAAAAAAACAACATTACAATAAAAAAAAAAACATGTAAATATTTACCTAAGGGTCTAAACTTTTTAAATGTCAATGTAAACATGAAATATTTCTATATTTTTTTTATTTTAAACTTGTAAATAGTGATAGATGCAAAACGGAAAAAATGCACCTTTATTTCCAAACAAAATATTGTCGCCATACATTGTGATAGGGACATAATTCTAACGGTGTAATAACCGGGACATATGGGCAAATACAATACGTGAGTTTTAATAATGGAGGCATGTATTATTTTAAATTTATAATGGCTGAAAACTGAGAAATAATCAATTTTTTCAGTTTTTTTCTTATTCTTCCTGTTAAAATGCATTTACAGTAAAGTGGCTCTTAGCAAAATGTACCCCCCAAAGAAAGCCTAATTGGTGGCGAAAAAACAAGATATAGATCAGTTCATTGTGATAAGTAGTGATAAAGTTATAGGCTAATGAATGGGAGGTGAACATTTCTCAAGTGAAAACAACGGAACGCGAATGGGTTATGCACATGGGGGAGACATGGGGGGGTCTTATAAATGAGTCGGCTTATACTTGCCATAGGCGTGCTGAACCCTTGTCTTGTACCTCCGATAGAGTCATGTTCCCCGGCGATCGGTGTTTATGATGCCAGGGTCACACAGCATCAACAACATCTTGCGGCAAATCAATCCATTTAATTTTTTTTTTTATTATTAATTGAATACAATAACCTGTGGGGAATTCCGAAGACGGATGGGCACCGCACGGTGGGTGACACAGGACATGTAATATATAAATGCTCACATGGGGAGTACATTTATACACTAGGGGGGGCAATGGCGAGGCAGCAGGCTCCCCCAATTCCCAAGAGATTTCATGCTGAAATCGATTGGAAATTGGCTTGCGGTGTATTGGCAGCTGATACTTCTTTCTCTAATCAGATTCAATCAGAGAGCAGTTCGTCTCTTGGTCGAATTTGCCTATCATCACTAAATGTATGGCCACCTTTATATTTGTATTAGTGCAGGTTGAGCAGCTGCAGCTCGGAAGTGTAAATGATCAGAGACAACCACAATACAAATCTTCTATTCCACCACATCATAGGAGAAACCTTCCTTTCTTGTGTCGGGGGCATGCACTTAGCACACCCCCTATTAAAAAAAGTTGATGAATGGGGTGTCTGTATATAAGGTATGCCAATTAAAATTCTCACAGACCGCACTACACCTTTATATTAGATCCTGCAGCACAAGATCACAAAGTCCTTCACAAAAAAAACATAAAGTTCATATGCAGTTCCTTAGTAAATCTTCAAGCTTCAAAGTGAAACAATAATCTGTGTGAGCTTCTGTGTGTGTATACACCTTCACCACACCCGCAAGACTGGGCACTCACCCTTTCCCTATGACCCTCAGTTAGATGGGTCATAAGCGCTTGTGGGACACTCTCAGGCGATCCCCAGCCTATAACGATCCACTCTTCACTTTATGCTGCAAGTTTCTCATAAAATATTCACCTCAAATAAAGCACATAGCCCTCCATAGTGTAACACCGTAACAAAACTTAATAAAAAGTTAAAAGTGCACATTCACATGCTGAGAACATAACATCAAGCGTAGAGTTTTAGTGGGCTCTCCCCCATGCGGTGGCCACCGGCTGGGCTTATTAGATACGTCTCGGGACCTCTAAAGTCTCGTTACCGGCCGCTCCACGCTGACTGACCACCACTTCCTCATCTGTAACCCTGCCCGACCAAGGTTTTGTCATTGATTATGAATCATCAGGAGCTACACAGATGAGTGTAGTGAGGAAGCTTAATACTCGCATTTTCCCCTCCCAGTCATCTCCCCCTGCCCCGCGCTCCAATCAACAACCGGCGTGACCGCGAAGCCGTGGTGGGCGGAAGCCGCCTGTAACCTACAGGAGCGCCGCATCCCTTCAGCGGCCCATCACCAGCCTGTCACGGCGTGAGACTCCACCCCCGTCCTATGTCAAGCGGCTAACCTATCAGCATCCAGCCTGTGACGTGACAGCATTGGGTTTTGCCCACCGACCATTATGCTGTCTTACATGCTAAAACCTACAGAACCCAAAATCACTATGTAAATACATTATGTATAAACCAACCACTGGCCATCCATTTCATCTTGGGAACTCACCACGTAATGATAACAAAGACCCCCTCCGGGGGCACCTGCCAGCACATCCCCTTATGCACCCAAATTGTGCCTTCCTTGTTACACCCAAAATCACGTTATAAATGCTGAAACGAAAACAAAAACAAAACACACCACATCTATCATCTGGCAGGATTATCGGTTCCCAAATGTCACAGATGACCCTGGCCTTACATAATCCTGATACATTAAATCATATGGTACATTATTTTCCTTAGAATCATATGATGCATCCCATTTCTTTGAAAGCTCAAATTCTACCTATCCCATTGCATAGTGACATGTATGTATCCATTAGCGAGATCTACCTGCCCTCCCACTCCCAAAGTGCCATGCATACTAATCATTACTCAAAAAGCAAACCAGATCGATATCGGTATTCAATCCACCTGGTTTTAGTGACCCCATGTGGTGTATCCAACACGTCTCCCTTTTTGAGACCTCCCTCACCATGTTTCCCCCCCTCCAATGCTTCTGTACTTTTTCTAACCCACAGAATGATACCTGAGCGGGGTCTGATTGATGGGCTTCCTTGAAGTGGTCTGACAGGGTATGCCCCATAAGCCCCTTTGCCACATTCCGCAGATGCTCCCCAATACATTCCTTCAATGTTCTAGTGGTCTGGCCGCATGGACACCATATGAGGTACACTACATTTTTATCATTGCACGTAATAAATTGTCTGATTTTAGTTGTTTTCCCATTGGCATGACTTACAACTTCCTTTCTTCTCAAGGTCCCAGCCTCCCTGCAGCCTTTGCAGCACCTACATGGAAAAAATCCCGGCTACTGCCACCCTCTCTCCCCCCCGGATCAACACAGCTAGGGGACAGATAATTCCTCAAGTTGGGGCTCTTTCGATATATAAACTTAGGTTTTGGTGGAATCACTTTTTTAGGTCTGTGTCTGCCATAAGTACATGCCAATATTTGTCAATGATATTCTGGAGAGATCCATACTGGCTATTATAGTCAGATACAAAGGCAAACTCACATTGTATATCCCCATCCCCACTACGTGCCCCCCTAATCAGTGTTGTACGATCCATATTCCTCACTTTTTCTAATTCCCCCTCTAAGAAATCAATATTATATCCCTTTTCCTTGAACCTCTCTATCAGTGTGAGAGATTGTGTTTCGAAATCAACTATATCAGTGCAGTTGTGCCTTATGCGCGTGAATTGTCCCCTTGGGACATTCTTTATCCAATTGTGATGGTGCCCACTTTTTACTGAAATATATCCGTTCCTATCAGTGTCTTTAACTACTTTGGCCTCCTGGACATACTAGCTACGCCCAGGAGGCCATGTGCGCGTCCGCACCCTCCCAAAAAATACCCAAATAAAATGTTTAATATAAAACAAAAAAAACATGTAAATAATAAAAAAAAACAAAACCATGTAAATATTTACCTAAGGGTCTAAACTTTTTAAATATCAATGTAAAAATGAAATATTTCTATACTTTTTTTATTTTAAACTTGTAAATAGTGATCGATGCAAAACAGAAAAAATGCACCTTTATTTCCAAATAAAATATTGTCGCCATACATTGTTATCGGGACATCATTTTAACGGTGTAATAACCGGGACATATGGGCAAATACAATACGTGAGTTTTAATTATGGAGGCATGTATTATTTTAAAACTATAATGGCTGAAAACTGAGAAATAATGAATTTTTTCCGTTTTTCTCTTATTCTTCTTGTTAAAATGCATTTACAGTAAAGTGGCTCTTAGCAAAATGTACCACCCAAAGAAAGCCTAATTGGTGGTGAAAAAAAAACATATTATAGATCAGTTCATTCTGATAAGTAGTGATAAAGTTATAGGCTAATGAATGGGAGGTGAACATTGCTCGGATGCATAAAGTGAAAACGACTGAAGGCTGAAGTGGTTAAAATGGTTTTTAGATGCTAATCTCCCATCCACCACATGCAGTGTTAAATCAAGTGGTCAGTCTATACATAATGTATTTATATAGTGATTTTGGGTTCTGTAGGTTTTAGCATGTAAGACAGCATAATGATTGTATTTGCTCCTGGTCGGTGGGCAAAACCCAATGTGGTCACGTCACGGGCTGGATGCAATAGCTGAGACGTGATAGGTTAGCTGCTTGACGTAGGACGGGGGGTGGAGTCTCACGCCGAGGCGGGTGATGGGCTGCTGAAGGGATGCGGCGCGCCTGTAGGTTACGGGCGGCTTCCGCCCGCCGCGGCTTCTCGGTCACAGAGCTTGTGATTGGAGCGCGGGGCAGGGGGAGGTGACACTGGGAGGGGAAAACGCGCGTATTAAGCTTCCTCACTACACTCATCTGTATAGATCCTATTGAGTCGTAATCAATGACGAAACCTTGGTCGGGCAGGGTTACAGATGAGGAAGTGGTCGCGTGGAGCGGCGGGTGACGAGACTTTAGAGGTCCCGAGATGTGTCTAATAAGCCCAGCCGGTGGCCACCGCATGGGGGAGAGCCCACTAAAACTTTACACTTGATGTTATGTTCTCAGCATGTGAATGTGCACTTTTAACTTTTTATTAAGTTTTGTTACGGTGTTACATTATGGAGGGCTATGTGCTTTATTTGAGGTGAATACTTTATGAGAAACTTGCAGCATAAAGTGAAGAGTGGATCGTTATAGGCTGGGGATCGCCTGAGAGTGTCCCACAAGCGCTTAAGACCATCCAACTGAGGGTCATAGGGAAAGGGTGAGTGCCCAGTCTTGCGGGTGTGGTGAAGGTGTATACACACACAGAAGCTCACACAGATTGTTGTTTCACTTTGAAGCTTGAAGATTTACTAAGGAACTGCATATGAACTTTATGTATTTTTTTGTGAAGGACTTTGTGATCTTGTGCTGCAGGATCTAATATAAAGGTGTAGCGCAGTCTGTGAGAATTTTAATTTGCATGCATTTGAGTTTTAGAAAGCGCACCACCGGGTATTGAGCCCTCAATTTGAATATTTTTTATATATGCTAGCGCTGTGTTATTGTATATAAATAAGGTATGCCGCTGGTATGTAGTATGGCTTCCTTTTTCTGTTTGGATGGGCTTCCCTCTGTTGCATTGCTCTGCTCCGTTTGTGGCTCTGACTGGAGGCAGTCGAATGAAAAACCAAAGAAGCATTGTATGATCTGTCCACTCCACGCTCCCTGTATGTCAGCACTCCCACGCAGGCTGTGCACAACAGCCGCTGCCAGGAGCTTTCTGTGCCACTTCTGAAGTATGCATGGCTGTTTGACTGCCCCAAATTGGAGATACAAACATGGAGCAGAGTGGCGCAATGTAGAAGAGTCCATCCAAATAGGGACCTTAAAGTATTAGGACCCCGCAGTATACACATTAGCAAAGAAGGGAGTTAACATGAAAACTGCTAGAGTGGGGGGGGGGGGGGGCATGAGGCACTTACTGCACTTCAAAAAACATCTTGACAGTTTTATATTGACAAAAAAATGTTGTATTGACAAAATGGATAAAATATTTTTTTCCATAGCCACCATCAGCATTGTTAGATCAGATCAGACCTCAGTTTACTGCAGCAGCTGGACAGCACTACACAGTACACAGTTAGTCACACACTGTGCACTTAATGATGTGCCCATGCTGTTTAAGCTTCTTAGTCCTGCCTCCCCACTGGCTTTTACATTATCCTGGAGGACTCTGAAGTCACTGCTGTTGGGCATGCCACCCGCTGCTATGATGCTGCTGCCTCTGCCTGCCCCAACCCAGTTTGGTGCTTGCACTCCCTCAAACAGGGTTTTTTTTTCTAACATTGTAGATGTTGGCGGATATCACGGTGCTGGGGGTGGAGTTAGAAGCAGATCAGTATTAGTTTCATATTGGCCCTGTGTGGGAGATGGGAGTGGTCTTAGAGGCAAGGCAGAACACTATTGACTTGGTCTCTATTGGCCCTGCTGGGGGACAAGACACAAAACATTTATATCATGCTTTTCTCCAGGTGGACTTAAAGAACCAGAGCTGCAGCCCCTAGAGCACACTCTTCAGGCAGTAGCAGTGTTAGGGAGTCTTAGCCAAGGTCTCCTTACTGAATAGATGCTGGCTTACTGAACAGGAAGAGCTGAAATTCGAACCCACGTCTCCTGTGTCAGAGGCAGAGCCCTTAAAGTGGACCCAAATTAAAAATACAAGATTTCAGAAATAAAATCTATTTTATAACGTATAATAATAAATAGCAACCTTTTTCAGCTGCATGATGACAAATATAAAATATTTTACATTTATTGGAGGAACCCCTCCCTTCCTTTCATATTGCTGGGACAGAATCCAGCAGACTGGTGGAGGAGATAAAAAACAAAACTCAGGCTGCTACTGATGATGTCGCAGGGGAGGTGATCTCAGCTTGTGTGAGATTTCACATAGATAATGCCCCTGTGAGGGAGGGTAGCTGATGACAAACACACTCATGATGTAAAACCTCCTATTAAGCTCAGATGTAATGGCTGCCACCTGTATAACCCTAGTTATGAAACGAGAAGGGTGAAAAGCATACACTGAAATGATCATAGGCTTGAAGCAGTGTTTATTTATCTTTGTATGTGTCAGAGAGGTGCAACCAAATATTTTGAATTAAAAAAAAGTTTGATTTGGGTCCGCTTTAAGCAGTACACTATCTGGCCAGCGGCGTTAGAAATAATGTAGGGCGGGACAAGGATGAAGAAGAATGGAAGGCTGGAGGTGATAGCTAAGCAGAGCAGGGGGACAACAGTGAGTGACAGTGTGCACTCTAGCGGCGCCCCTGAAAGCCATTAAGACTCCTAAGGACTGATAGAAACCGCTGGGATGTGAGTGGTCCTAAGTTCCAGGGGAACAGCTACTGCAGTAGCAAAGAGAATTCGTCCAGGACTGTAATATTAAGTTAAGCTAGGCTTTAGTAGATGAACATTTACAAGATCAGTTAAACTTAAAAGCTACTGTATATAATAGTAATTGCAAAATAAATAAAACATTATTAAGAGTTTAGCTTACATGTTTGCAATACAAGTTTACGTGAATCAATCTGCTGAAAGTGGTTGTATTACATGAAGTTAAACAGGGCCTCTTGTGACAAATACACATCAGAGATAAACGTTAATATAATCATGCTCAACATAAAGCTGGCAGCCTGCTACGCTTGTATTTGATAACGTATGCTTTGTATCTCAGTGAATAGGCGGAATCCCTTGGAATCCATCTGTTCTATTGCTTATCCACTTATGACGCGGATCCTCCCCTCTATCTTTGACATCATATGAGTTGCCATAGCAATCAAAGACAACATCAAAGAAAGAGGATTTCTCCAGCCTTCAGGTGTGAAGCCTTCTATGGAAATAAGCCTGTATCATCCCTGTCAATTTAATAAAGCAGTAAGTATTTACCAACCATGATAAAACGAAGAGGAAATCATTCTCTGATGCACATAAAGAATGCGTGTCATCCACTTAACAGATGACAAAGACACTTGATGTGCATCACAGAAGAGGAAAAACACATTTGTGATGCAAAAGAAAATGGTAATTAGCATTCGAAATAGACAATCCAATGCACAGATTGCCCCGTGATATATATATACACACACATATTTACAGTGGAACCCTGGTTTGCGAGCATAATTAGTTCCGTAAACATGCTTGTAATACAAAGCACTCATATCAAAGCAAATTTCCCCATAGTAAAATAGTATAAATTAAAAATGTAAACAACACTTTCACTATAACTAACAAAATCATTGCCATCTGTTGGCTCGCCCCCAATCTTTTTTTTTTCTGCGTGGCTTTAGCCACTTCGCATCCAGACCTTGTTTTCCCCTTACTGACCAGAGCAGTTTTGACACTTTAGCGGTGTCCCTTTTTAATCAGCAATAACTTCATCTGCACTTGTGCCACTTAAATTATCTATATATCGTTTTTTTCAGGATAAACTAGACTTTCATTGGGGGATATTTTGTCCCGAGAAATTTTTTTTTCTCTGCGCATTTTAGCGGTAAAAAAAAGGGAAAACCGTTAAAATTGCATTACTTCTCAGGTTTTCTTCAATTCTAGTAAAAAATACAAAGTGCTACAGTAGGTAAAATACATGCCATCAGTATTAAGTCCCCCAAGGATAGATAGCCAGATGTGTGCCCAGTATCAGACCCCCCCAGTATAGCCAGATGTGCCCCCCAATATCAGCCTCTATTATAGCCAGATATGTCCCCGCATTTGCGACCCCCCACATTTATATATACAGCTGCGTATCCCAATAAAGCCCCCCTCATTATAGCCAGATGTGTCCCCAGGATCAGTGCTCCCCATCATAGCCAGATGTTCCCCCAGGATTAGCGCCCCCGCCCCATTATTGCATATGTGCCCCCCAGCATTAAGTTATGTCCCTCAGGACCATCAGATGTGCCCCCCATTATGAAATCCCCCACCCCATTACCCTGATGGGCCCCAATAATAATTTCAACCCCCCCCCCCCACTTCAGATTTGGAACCCTCACCCTCTTATGGGCAGCCAGATGTGCCCCCCCCCCTTACCACTATGCCCCCGCCAGCCAGATCGTTAAAAAAAAAGCCCCTGCAAGATGAATATCTCAACTGAACTGGTTCCTGCGATCATCCTGCAGCTCCAGCCTCCATTCACCGCGCTTCAACTCAGCCCTGTGATACCGAACACCGGGTCCCGGCTTGATGACGTCATCAAGCCGGGACCCGGATATTCAGCGTCACAGGGCTGAGTGAATAGCGGTGCATGGAGGCTGGAGCTGCAGGATAATTGCAGGAACCAGTTCAGGTGAGATATTCATCTTGCAGGGGCTTTTTTTTTTACATTCCGACCACGGAGGGGGAGAGATGAATGATCACGCTGTTTGCTACAGCGGTGATCATTCATCCGCGGGAGGGTCACTAATTGGCTACAAGGGAACATGTTCCCTTTTGCCAATTAGTAAGGCAGCTGACAGTGACGGGGGGTGCGCTCTGAAGCGCACCTGTTCCTGCACAAAAGCGCTGCAAGCAGGTCAGTATATCTACGTCGCTGTGGCTTGGAGGGTGCCACAGCTGACGTAGATATACTGTAGTGGAGGGGAAAGTGGTTAATAAGGAACTTATCCAACCACAGTTACTTTTGAGGAATTTATGGAAATGTGAATTTGCATAGTCTCTACACTCAGATTAAGTACAATTAAGTACAATCCTGCAGTGCCAAAGGGAGAAGAACTATTGGCTCAGTTGTGATGATGTGGTGCACGTAAACTTTTTTGCATGTATATCAAGTCAACATTTCACACAAATGTTTGCTTGTATTGCAAAGCACTCTTAAACCAAGTTATTCTCAATTCAAGGTTTTACTGTATAAATATATACATACACATATTTACCATTTTTTTATCTGCAGGTGTAATAAGGCAAATTTATAGAAAACCTTATATTTATCAAGTACAGTAGAATCTCTGATATAGGAACCATCTGGCTATTGTAAACTCAGTTTAAGTTTAAGGACTTATTCTAAATCCATACATTAACATGTTTTATATACCATATTTTTGGGACTATAAGGCCTTGTTCACATTGGGTGCATTAAAAAAGCGCAGGATAAAAAAAAGCATGCGTTGGTGCACGTTTTAGTGCGCGTTTCAGTGTGCGTTGCGGTGTGCTTTTTTTAAAGTAGACCCATGTGTTTACATGCGCTTAAACACGGTTTCTTTTTTTCAGCATGTTTTGCTTATTGTAGCAGTAGCAGTTGTCAATAAAGATTTGTTTTCATTTGAAAATGTTTTTTTTTAATTAGGGGTAAAAAACGCATGTGCTTCTATGCTCTAAAAAAGTGCAACCATTCACTTGCATTGATGTGCGCTTTACAGCTCAACACACAGAAATGCATGCAACACCACATTTTTGTAACGCAGCTCAGCGCGGCGCATAGATGTGAACCAGGCACATTCATTTACATGGGAAAATTAATACCTTGCAAAATACACAGCTCAATACGCTGTGAAAAGTGCACAGAAACTGCCCTGATGTGAACAAGGCCCAACAAGAACTATAAGTCAATGCATCTTATAGTCCGAATGTGTGAGCAGATATCCCTCACAAGCAGGTGCAGGAAATACTGGAAGCACTTACCTATCCAGCCGTTGTCTCTGAGTCCTGTATCCTGCTTCCTCCAGTGTGCACTGGCTCTCCTGCCTCTGGCTCTCCTCCTGTGCAGCCTGTTAACACTCCGGTAGGCTGATGAGTGGCACTCTTCCTCCCCATACACCCTGTGCACTACTGTGATCAGCGATCCGAAGTCACGTGGGTCATCAGCTGGAGCGGCCCACATAACTCTGGCTCCTGTAGCACCTCTGGCTCTCCTCCTTTGCTGCCTGGACGTAGTTAACACTCTCTGGCAGGCTGATTAGTGCACTCTTGCTCCCTGGATGCCCTGTGCATACTCTGTGATCGGTGACTCAGTCACATAGGTCATCAGCTGGAGCTACCCACGTGACTCCTGCAGTGGGTCACCACAGGAGCAAGGGCACCAAAGCAGCAGGCTGAACTTATGCAGCATTTGCAAACTTGAAAATGCTGCAATGCAGGGAGATCAGGCGATCTGCGGTACTCTGCTGCCAATAGCCTGTGCAATGACCACCTTGCTCTCTGTGCTCGTTTGCATTGTGGCAGGCGGCTATGGACTTGGGCAGCATTGGAGACAGAGGGGAAGAAGAGGCTTCAGCACTGGAGACGAGCTGAGAAATTAGTGACACAGATGGCTTCTGCAGTGTGAAGGCGAGCTGGCTACCTATACTGAAAGGAGGGTGGGAAAAGGAATTATTAAGGGAGTCATCTGGCTACCTATACTAGAGGGAAAGGGGGAGGGGTCATCTTGCTACCTATACGGGGGGGTATCAGGTTACCTGTACTAGAGGGAAGGGTGGAGGGGTCATCTGGTTACCTACACTGGATGGAAGGGGTCATCTGGCTACCTACACTGAAGGTGGGCGGCTGGTGACAGTGGCCTTGGGCGGTAAAGAGTACAAATCCGTCCCTAACGCAGGACCCTATTTCCTCCAACTTCAGGATGTTCAAAAAGGCTCTTAAAACCTTTGCCCTCAAACTCCCTGCCTCTCTCCTTCTCACAATGAATTACCTAGCTTACCTTAAACTACTGCCTCAATGTTACAACACCTTTTATGCAAGTCAAACATAAGCTAATGTTAATGCAGTTGTCTTAAATGTAAAAATAATGCATTTACATGACCAAATTTAAATTGCATTTGTTAATGGTAATGCATGAAAAATGTACAGCTTAACCTATGGCAGAATATGTGACTGTAAATTTTGGCAATCATGTGCAAAACTTTGGGCGTTGACTAAAGCAAACTTTTACATACGGGTACAGTAGATATGCATAACGTTTTGTCAATGAATGAAGGCCCGTGTTTGAATGAAAGAATAATTCTACATTGAGGTAAGAAGAATAAAATCTGGAAATACAGCTTTACTGTCTAAATGCATGTATCAAAATCACCTTATTGTACAAAAGGGTTTATTTGTTCAGGGTGTCCAAGACTTAAGATATTTGTTTTGTTGTGTTTTTATTTTATGCTGTTTGGTTGCAAATGTTTTCATCCCTTGATTCAGGTCATAGCAGGCTACAGCAAATATTGCTAAAATGCAAGTGATTGTCATCTCATGCATTAATCAATATTAGATACCCGGGGCTGGTGAGGTCAGCATTTATAGCGGTACTGCCTGGGGAGTTTGGCGCTGGGTGATGCCATTAGTGGCAATATCAGTAATCTTTTCTTACCAATATTTTCCTATTGAATTACACAGCGCCCATTATCACACTAACCCTCTCTCCTAATTCCTAACACTAACTCTGCCATCTAATGCCTAACACTAACTCTCCCTCTTAAAAACCTCCCCAGCGGTATTGACAGATATATCAATCCATAAAAACATGCTGTGAACAGTATAAACGTGCATACACATCAATACTCTCCTGCATTGTATACTAGACCCTTGCTTGACACATTTTGGCAAGTTACAGGAAAAAAAAAGTTTTAAAAATAAATTTTATCACTTTTTGCATAGAAATCCTGGGGAAATTGAACGCTAGGGAGGTTAATGGCTAAACGCAACCCTATGCTCCTAGCACCTAACACTAACCCTCTTGCCTAAAATCTAACATGAACTCCTTGGTGCCCAAATACTAGCTGTTCGTCTACTGATAGCCGATCGACCAGTATTTGACCAGTATTTGCTATGATCGGGACATAAAGTACTGTAGCCGACTGGCTATTAATAGCCAAGCAGAGACTATCGGATGCCTAGCTCATTGCCTCTACTTTACTTTGTGGTGCGGGCGAATGTTTGATGGGAGTGTACATACTGTATGTGAGTAATACTTTTGCCTTGAATTATTATGCATCTTTTGAGGACTTAATATCTTTGTGTCTCTCAATTCATTAAAACAAAGGTTAAAAGGATACACCTTATTTTCTAATTTATCTTAATTGCTTTCTACAAAGCACATACACAAAGACATCCAAGGTCTAATTCCATATTCAATTTTGTGCACATATTGATAACATAATGTGAGCACATTTATGGGTCACATCTCCCTTATGCCCAGTGGGGTACACAACACTTAGTATGCTCCTATTAGTAAAGATTGTGTGTTCAAACAGTTTAAGTGTCACTTATCTCAGTATGATATAACAAATTTAATATTCCTGAGACTGTCTTCTGCATCACTCCAGTAGCATTTCCCTCTAAAACATACAGTGCAAACAAACCAAAACTGACACGTTCAAGAAGAGTTCCTTTAAATGTTCCAGGCTGGATGCCGCATTTGTTTAACAATTTATGTACACCCTATAGCTACCATACAAGCTATTTTGTAATTTAAGGAATTCCAGGGTTATTAAAAAAAAAGTATCCTTTATCCATATCTTGAACTGTAAACACCTTGTTTTGCCAAAGAGCACAGTGCATTGCTGTGAGTGCCTTCTTCATTTAGATTTGGAATTCTGATCTCTGCCTTGGTGAAGGGTACCTTTTTAATCCAAATCTTTGCATTACTATGTTGACATAAAAAAAACTTCATTTGATTATCTGTACTGTGCAGATCATAACCTGCATAATGGTTGATCTCTAGCAGTGGCGTAGCTAAGAAGCTCTGGGCCCCGATGCAAGTTTTACAATGGGGCCCTCCAAGCACTCTATACATAGCAATATGTATAAAAATACGGTGCACCAAAACCTGCCAATGGCAATTACAGTGTCAGAGGTGTAAGAAGGGGATGAGGAACAGTTTGTTAATGATATCCACTACTCAAAGTATCTATAGAAGTGATTATTATGAGCACAGGACCTATAGAGAGCCAATACTGTAGTTGAGGGAGGGCCCTTCGGGGCCCCTCTGGCCCCCGATGCAGTCGTTACCTCTGCACCCCCTATTGCTACGCCCCTGATCTCTAGATTAAGATTAGTGCCATCCTCTCTTATATGGTCTGGCAGGATACTTTTAGCCCTACCCCATTGGTGCATAATTCATTTTTTCACTTTCCAGGTTAGGGCTGGTTCACACGGGCGTTTGCGGGTTGTTTTCCACTGGCCGCGATGCTTATGGGTTAAGAGCTGCCCATTCAACTGTTACGTAATTTTACCTCTGTTTTGCGCAAATGGCGCGTTCTGATCCTGATTCCCATTGTTTCAGCTGACCATAAGAGCAACATGCAGCTTCCAGGTGTAGCTGGCACGTCTCCATGTCCCCCTGCGGGGATGAAAAACGCTGATCGCCGCAGTAAGGCGCCAAAATGGTGAGATGCCACAGGACGCCCGGCAGTCACCCATGTGAACCAGCCCTAAGTCAGGTAATCTGAACCCTATTACTTCCAGCATTGAGTGGTAAAGCCTTAGGGCCCTTTCACACGTATGTGCAGTGCAGTCAGTTATGACACACCACACAATGGCCTCAGTTCACTAAGGGCAGGTCGGTGAAATCATTTTGGTCAGTAAAATATCGCATTCTGTTTTTTACACTTTTTTTTCCTAATTCACTAAAGTTTTCCCGCATGAGGCTGAAGTTCGGTAATTTACCGAACAAACATGCCTCAATTCACTAAGCCCTGCTTGGTCATGTCCCTTACTAGCTGTGGAGCCGATCAGCAGTCAGGCAGGAAGCTGTGTGTATGAGTCTGAGTTTTCTGTCCAGCGCATCCTCGACATCCCTTTAGATGTGCTGCAGCCATCAGGGGAGCTCTTCTGTATAACAGAATACAGATTTTCACATCTAAAGGGATGCAGAAAAGCCTCATAAAATGTCAACTCTCTCTGCTCTGTGAGAGTGAAGACCTGCCTCCCACCATGTTGGATCAAATCAGCTTGAAAGGCAAGCTCGGTGGCTCTCCCTATTGGCTTCCTTGCTTTCCCTATTGGCTGTATGTCAAATATACCGCACGGAAAGAGCACGAAGAGAGTGAGTTATCGGCTGCTACAAGATGGAGACGAATATTGAACATTTTCACCTAATTTACTGAATGCGTTAATCTTTGTGAATTGTAATTTCTGTGCGGTAACAGGTCTAGTGAATTGGAATTTGGGAAGGTAATCAGTAAAATTAGCTGTTTTCAGCATTACCGAATACAGTAATGCTTAGTGAATTGAGGCCATTGTGTGAGACACGTATGGTAACGTGTAGGTCAATTGACTTTCATGTTACAGTTCCCATTACAAAAAGTGTTCCCATACGTTGTGATGTAATGCATCCAGGATCACTTCATCACACAACGCACAGAGTTTCCCATTGGATAATTATGTTGGAGCCACCAATGTTCGCAATGAAATGGACCTATGCCATGCGTCACAAAATCTCGTTCATGCATGCATTATCTAGTGTGAAAGAGCCCTTCAGGAATTCTTAGCACCAGGAACATCAGCGCTTCATCATCTTTGTTTCTTTACTTTTAGGATTGAGGGAAGCACTGGCAGAATTAATTGGTAGGACATGTTAGTGGAGGGATGGGAAGGGGGGAGATAGCTGGTGGGGGTTGTTGAAGAGGAGATTGCTATGATATGGATGGGAAATACTTTTAATGTGTCACAGAAAGGTTATATTTTGAGGATGGGGCTACATTTTGGAGGAGCGTTCTAGAACGTGGACAGGAAATATTTTTTAACATTATATCAGAATACCTTTATAACTTTATTTCTCAGTTGTACCCGGCATTGTTTTTGGCACACCCAGGGTCGGAGATGGTACAGTAAGCATTACAATTACAGTAAGCATTTCAGTTACAGGTACAGTACAATATACATAAAGAGAGTATATCCACAGTACTTAAACCATTGTGCAAGAAGGACCAGAATGGTAGTCTGAGTGCTGTGTGAGCAGAGCTACCTCATTAAGCTACTGCGTTCACCTGCTCTGCAGCAATTTCAGATGCCCGCTAAGTGTCCTTGGGACAAAAAAGAGATAAGAGAAAGAGAGAGAGAACAGAAAAAGAGGAAAGAGGATAGATAGAGGAAGAGAGAGCTGGAAAGTTCTCCTGGAGTTGCGGCGGTGACCTGGCTGGCTAGTGGCTTGGTTGCCTGGCCTAGTCTGTGGACTGTCCTGGGCACATTGGCTGCAGGATAGCTGGGAGGCCGGTAATTTCTGCAATGGACTGGCAGCTGGTGGAAAAACATTTTATGTTAGAAGGGTGTATGTTGGTGGGATTGCTGGGAAATGGAGTGAGGATTGCGTTTTGTGTTAGGGGGTATTATGGGTGGGCTTTGGCTGAAATACACTGCACTGCAATGACAGCTCCATCACTAATTTGTCAAAACGTAAGTCTCTATCTCTATCTCTAATTAAATGGTTTAGGTTTTCTAAAATAGCCAGGAAATTAAAATGTCCCTTTATTTGGCCTAGCAGACCTGGACATGGTAGGCTGACAGCTAATGTCTTTTTTTTTTTGTTTATAAGAAGCTGCTACAAGCACACGACACAACATTTACATGACAAACACAATGGAACAGAGACATCCAATAGTCAGCTGATGAGTGGAACAATTCAATTACTAGAATTATTACAGAAGGGCAGCTGTGTTCAATGAATCCCAACAATGAGTCACAAGTAACGAAATCATCTCCATCCCAACACTAATGAAATCTGTCATTTTCAGACGTGCGATTCCAGATACTTAACTACCCTATAGTTCCCATGGAGAAGGGATTCAGCAGCACCTGCATTATATATGATACTTTAATTCATCAATATGCAACGTGGAAACATTTTACTTCTATGATAAAAGGTATTGAGGTATTAAATAGGTTTAGATTTTTCACTCAACAGCTTTATACTGCTAGCAGCAAGACTTTATTAAAACATTTATACTGAAAATGGAAATAATCAGCTCAAGCTACACACACAAGAACAAGATTCGCAGGAGAAAACCCTTTGCTATTTTTAGCCTTTACAATAATCATGTAATCAAAAACTCATCTAAATCAAGCTCATGTCCCACTAACCTGAACCTGTCACCGTGTCACTGTACAGAAATAGCAATGTGCTGACTGTGGCCTATCAAAGACACTGTCATATGAGCAGCATTTTGTCCTTAACATTTATCTTCCTTGATGAGCAGAATTTCAAGTGAAATTGCATTCATCAGACTCTAAGATCAACTGGTGTATCCATACAATCTATATTTAGCTCTGTGCCAGAAAATATTTCTTAAAATAATACCTAAATAGACCTGCATTAACCATGTGCAACAGGAAACATCCTGAATATTTAGAATGTTTGGGAAAATAATATAAAAAGGAAATTTGTTTTAAAAAGAAAATAAACATGACAGCCCCTGCTTCTCTCGGTTCACTTAACACTTTTACTATAGGAGACCCCAAGATAATCCTCATTTGATCCTTTATTTGAACCTTAACCACTTAAGGACCACAGTCTTAAACCCCCCCTAGTGACCAGGCCATTTTTTACTAATTAGGCCATTGCAGCTTTAAGGACTCGCTGCAGGGCCGAACAACCTAGCACACAAGTGATTCCCCCCCCCCCACCTTTTCTGCCCACCAACAGAGCATTCTGCTAGTGGGCTATGATTGCTCCCAGGATGTTTATTTATTTATTTTTTGTATAAATATATTTTTTTTAATAGATATTACTTTTTCATTATAATTTTTTAAACCCTCCCTCTTCCCCGCCACCAGCCTATGACAGCGGATCGCTCCTGCCTCCCCCAGGGGGACAGCTGTGTCACTCGCTGTCCCCAGTACAGCACTGCCATAGAGCGCAGCGCTGTATTGTGTAAATAGATGGCAGTTTCACCCTCTAGCAGTTTCTTAGCAGGAGCCTGAAGACGCAGTGGAGCTCCGTCATTCAAGCAGGGATTCGTGATCCTCTGCAATTTCCGGATTTCACGCTATTTGGCATGGAGTGGTCCTGGGGCTCCCGCCGCATTCACCCTAATCGGCGTGGATCAGTCGGCAACAGGTTAAAATTAAAGTATAGACAGAATTTTCCCCTAAACTCTAAAAGACTAGCCGCACCAAAAAAATAAATAAATAAATAAATACATTTGTAAGGACAATTTACAGTAATTTACAGTAATTTCAAAAAGTTACAGTAGGGGTTATTAAACTGTTTTACTTTGTTGGGAAGGTCATCAGTGAGACTTACATTACAAGTCATTTTAACAAATAGCATCCTACTGGGCATTTCTAAAACGCACCAAACCGCAGTGCTTCAGTGGAGACATCAGAAAGTGATTTCTATGCACTTTCTGATGACCTTGCGATCTGCATAATGCATTGCGTTGCTAAAATCTGAAGCTCAAGTGGAGCTGGGCAGACTTGTGATTTTATACAGATGACATAACCATGGAACAAGTACACATAGGATAACTGTTTTGGCAATACAGAGTAGAAAAGCAAGGTTTATTATATGTCATGCCAGACTGTATAGATTGTGATTGTACTCTAAGGTTGATTTCGGAACTTTTTGTGTAACTGCTAACTATGCCACTTCATTTGCTGTTGCTTCCAAGTCTTTAGTATAAGCCTTGGTGTTACAGGGGAAGAAAATGATGGAGAGCAATAAAATCCTGATGGGTGAAATATTGTATTTACTGTGGTGTCCATTAAAACAATGTTCAGACAGTTTAGTAAATTAAAAAAATCGTAATGCAAACCTTGACTTTTCATTTCTTGTAAAATGGGTGCCGCCTATATGAATACAGTAGCTGACAGCAGCAGAGATCAGTGCTATTTCAGGGCCGACCGCTATTTTATTGGGCACCTCTGGCTGCCAAAACAGCACTAGTAGCAACTAGTAATGGCTATTAACATAGGCACCCTTGGTACAATATAATACAATACAATAACATTTCTATAGCGCTTTTCTCCCATAGGACTCAAAGCGCTTAGGCTCTCTCAGATTCAGTAGTTAGTAGGATGAAGTATTCACACAACAAAAGTTATATTTCTGCAAATGCCAGACTGAACAGGTGGGTTTTCAGTCTGGATTTAAACACATCCAGGGATGGGGCTGTCCTGATCTGTTGAGGTAAGGAGTTCCAAAACATAGGGGCAGCATGACAGAAGGCTCTGGGACCAAAAGTTTCCAAGTGGACTCTGGGTATGACTAGATTATTAGAACCTGTGGATCTGAGAATGCGGGGATTGCTACGCAGCTGTAACATATCTTTCAAGTATCCAGGGCCTAGATTATTCAGGGATTTAAATGTCAGTAGGCCGATCTTGAATAGGACCCTCCATTCTATAGGTAGCCAGTGAAGGGAATGCAGGACTGGCATTATGTGGCAGTGACGGGGTTGGTTGGTTAGCAGTCTGGCAGCAGTATTCTGTATCAGCTGTAGGCGGTACAAGACCTTTTTTGCAAGGCCAGTGTAGAGAGCATTGCAGTAGTCCAGTCGAGATGTGATGAAGGCGTGGACTAAGGTTGGCAGATCTTCTGGGGGTATGAGGTGCTTGATTTTTGCAATGTTCTTCAGGTGAAAATAGGATGATTTCACCACAGCAGAGATTTGAGTTCTGAAGTTTAAATCCCCATCAATTAGAACTCCCAGGCTACGCACATGATCAGAGCTGCGTAGATCCGTGCCTCCTATTCCCAGTGGTGAAGACTGCAAGTTAAGTTGTTTTGTTATCATGCTCTGCCCTCCAATCAGAAGGACTTCAGTTTTGTCTGCATTTAGTTTCAGCCAGTTGTCATTGCCTTGGTGACAGCCAAAATATCGGTGGGTAGGGTTAGGCATCGGGGGGGTCTTTAGTCTTAGTCGGTGTCCAGGGTCGCCTTATTGTTATGCATTGTGCGGGAGATGTCGATGGTTAGGCATCCACAGGGAGGATTTAAGTTTAAGCTTAGGCATTAGCAGGGGGATCTTTAGGGTTAGGCATCTCCAGGGGGCTCTTAGAGTTAGGCAGAGGAGTTCAGGTTAGGTTTTGCCAGGGGGAATCAATTAGAGATAGGAATTGAGAGGGGGGGGATCATGTGGAGGTAAGGTTAAGTTAGGTCAGAGTAAAACATTTGTAAATTAAAAAAATATATATTCTTAAAATTAACTAGTATGTGTGTATAGCTCACCACTCACTCTGTTGATCTGTTGATGGAGCATAGCATAGATTCCTCCACATCCACTAGGCGCTTATAAGATAATGGCCCAGATCAACAACAACAACAAATAACATTTGTAAAGCGCTTTTCTCCCGTGGGACTCAAAGCACATAAGCATGGCTCCAACCATCGTGGTACAGAGGAAGAATTTTATAAATCTGGAAATGCCAGGCTAAACAGGTGGCTTTTCAGTCTGGATTTGAATAGCTCCAGGGATGGTGCTGTCTTTACTGGGTGTGGTAGGGAGTTCCAAAGAGTAGGGGCAGCATGACAGAAGGCTCTGTCTCCAGATTTTTTGAGGTGCACTCTGGGAGTGACCAAGTTTATAGAACTAGCTGATCTGAGGTTGTGAGAGGTGTGGTGCAGCTTCAGCAAGTCCTTCATGTATCCAGGGCCCAGATTGTGCAGGGATTTGAATGTCAGCAGTCCAATCTTGAAGAGTATTCTCCATTCTACTGGTAGCTAGTGCAGTGAGCGAAGGATCGGTGTAATGTGACAGTGGCGAGGCTGGTTTGTTAGCAATCTGGCAGCAGCATTCTGCACTAATTGCAGGCGACGCAGGTCCTTTTTGGGGAGGCCAGCATAAAGGGCATTGCAGTAGTCCAGCCGTGATGTGATGAAGGCGTGGACTAGGGTTGGAAGATCCTCTGGGGGAATCAGATGTTTAATCTTTGCAATGTTCTTCAGATGAAAGAAGGAAGATTTAACTACAGATGAAATTTGGTTTCTGAAACTCAATTCCCCATCGATTAGTACGCCAAGGCTGCGCACAAGGTTGGAGCTGTTTATGTCTGAATCCCCAATTCTGATTGGTGTTGCTTTAGGATAGAGCTGTTTTGATGGCGAGCACTGGCTTTGGACAAACAGGACCTCAGTTTTGTCAGCATTCAGTTTCAACCAGTTATCATTCATCCATGCCTGAAGCTCAGCTAAGCAAGAGTTTATTTTTGGGGTAGGGTCTGTTCCACCAGGTTTGAAGGACAGGTATAGCTGTGTGTCATCGGCGTAGCAGTGGTACGTCAGGCCATGTCGTTGGATAAGTGTACCGAGTGGCAACATGTAGATTGCAAACAGCAGAGGGGATAGGATTGATCCTTGTGGCACTCCGAATTGTAGAGGTGCAGGTTTGGACATTATAGGTCCTAGGGATACTCTCTGTGTTCTGTCAGTCAGGAATGATCTGAACCATTGGAGGACTGATCCACTGATGCCACAGTACTCCTGCAGTCTGTTAAGCAGGATTTCATGGTCAACTGTATCAAAAGCCGCTGAGAGATCCAACAGGATTAGGATGGAGCATTCCCCTCTGTCCCTTGCCATGAGCAGATCGTTGCAGACTTGGATGAGGGCTGTTTCACAGCTGTGGTGTTTCTTAAAGCCAGATTGTAGAGGGTCCAGGATGTTGTTTACTGACAGCCTGGTTTCAAGTTGCAGATAGACAGCCTTTTCAATAACTTTACCTAAGAAGGGGAGGTTGGAGACAGGTCTGTAGCTGCTCATAGCATCTGGATCCATGGAAGGTTTTTTAAGAAGGGGCTTGATGATTCCTTCTTTTAGAGAGGTAGGAAACCTCCCTGCTTGCAGAGAGCAATTTACTATTTTGTGAAATGCTGGACCAAGCAGGTCAGGGCATTTCAGCATATGTTTAGTTGGTCCAGGGTCCAGGTCGCAGGTTGTCTGGCGGAGACGACAGAGGATGTCTGAGATCTCTTCCTCACTATACTTTTGAAGTCAGTCCAGGGTGTTAGGTTGTTTTTGCAGCTATTTCCATTAGTTGCATGAGATCAATGTTGCTTGTGGAAGGGGTGGAAGTTGAACATCATTTGTGATAATTAAAGCTTGCTTATCATGCACTTTATGAGACATCCAATGGTGTGTGAAACGTGAGTCGACCATTCGCCTCCTCAATACCATCTCACTAGGGTAGTGGGTACTGCAGTCATTTTCAGTGTCTGATGTATTGCTTCCAATTTTAAGACAATTTTTATTCGACATTTATCATTAAAAGCTGCATTTTAGTTACCACAAAGTGTGCTCAGTTTTGACTCTTCTCACAAGCAAAGTGTATCATCATACAGTGCCAACTTCCAGACAGAGATATATAAGAAATCATGTGCCATATAGCATTTTGATGTTTTATGTGTCAAGAGGAACATTCTCAGTAATAATGATGATAGCATATACAGTATTAAACATTGATGACCTGCAATGGCAATGAAGCAGGCTGTCACACTCTGATAGGAACAGCTCCACACTGTTTAGTTGCTGAATGTCATAAGGAAAAGGCTTAATAATGGACACAGTATTGTATTAGTTCCGCTCTGCCCCACTCTCATCCAGAACTGCATGTCATAAGCTTCATAAAGCTGCTTGTCAGCTAAAGACAGTACATTAAGAATCCCCAAACCTGCATTTCAGCTCAGGAGAAGATGTAATGTGACCTGATGATGAGGCCTCACCTATTTACATTATTACATTACATTATACTATTTACATTATGGTTCAAAGGTTTACCTTGGGAGGCAAAAAGCTACAGGAGCAAAGTGCGTGCCTCTAAATCCTTGTACAGATGTTAGAGGTTTCTTGGCTCATGCAGTCAGGATGGCTTCTGCAAAGAAGTCACTACATTGCGTGCTGTGCCATCATCACTGCTCCATGCCCCATAGCAACAGAATGCATCATTAGCCTGTGGGCTAGCGACGGAAGCAGCAATCTGTGCATCACTCGATCCTGAACTGTTATCCAAGAGATAGAGTCCATATCCCAGCAAGCAACAGTAGTTGTGCATGTTCTGAGTATTGGTAGGTGGTCAAGCACAAATGTCAGTGGTAAATGTGCTGGGAAACATCAGATGGTAAACCTCAGTAATAGCAGTTAAGGCAGATGAACATCTGTGGAGGACTGGAGCATACCTCACAACTTTTTGAGATAAGAAAGAGGGACACATAAGTCACGCCCCTGCCACAACCCTAACCAAGCCCCGGCATACCCCTAGGCATGCATACCATAAAGATTTCATAAGAAAAATATGTGTTTTTATGATTCAAACCACACCGGTCTTTTCTATCCTAGTTCATTTTCCGTCAAATTAACATTTGAAAATAAAAAATATATACATTTAAAGTATGGGAATACATTTTTGGGTCAATTAAACACAGTTTTCAGGAGATAAAATACATATATTTACATAAATCTGTACATCATTCCTGAAAGAGGGACATATGAGGAAGAAAGTGGGACAAAGGGACTGGATTCCCAAAGAGGGACTGTCCCTCCAAAAGAGCTATGAGAGCTATGCTGGGGATACACTGCACCATTGCTGACAGGAGTCTCAATAACAGAAGATGTACTTTATTGTATATCACTTCTTTTTCTACCAGCTAAAGATCAAGAACATTCGTTTTTGAAAATCTGAATAAATAACATGTCTACACAAGGAGTCAGGACTGGCAGTTCACTGGCAAGCAGTTGTAAGACTTCAGTCTGTATAAAGGTAACTAATGAGGCGTGTGCGGGGTGGTCGGACACAGCGCTGTGGCCAATCAGAGAGGGGTGGGGCAGGAGGGGCGTATGTGGGGTGGTCGGACACAGCGCCATGGCCAATCAGGGCAGGGCAGGATGGGCATGTGCAGGAAGGAAGAACATACAGACACACATCAGCCAGCTTAGAAATTATTATAAAAGCTAACTTAGTATGACTAAGAAATATATGTGTGAGGGTATTCACACCAAGAGGAAACATTTTTTCTACATCTATTAGAACTTAAAAAAAACTTCTTGTGCAGCAGTGAAGTATGTGTCAAGTTAAAGGTATTTTAGTCTTATGTTTAGTTATATACATATGTACCATATGTATGATGTACAACACTTCACTTTTCATTATTCAAGCACTGGCTATCACTGCAACAGATACAGAATGCTTATAGATCATAAAGGCAGAATTCCATGTTCTGAAATGTTATCAATCTTATTTTCTGGAGAGGCAACAGTAAAATCTTGCCTACGTCTGGTCTTGACGGCTCTGCAACTAACATGAGTCATTGCTGAGGGTGCTAAAATAAGTTCTTTACAGCTAAATAATTGCTTATTGACAGCACTGGCTTCTTCTACACTGCAGATTGCAATGTGATTCAGATTCCAATGAGATTATGATCCAGTTCCAATTTTGATGCAATTTTCACTGGATGCTAGCAACACAAGAAGAGAAATGCCAAAAAGACGCAGCATGCAGGACTTTTTAAAATCGCATCAAAATTGGAATTGCATTGCAATTGCATAAAGTGTAAGAGAGCGTTCAGGGTTTGCTCAAACAGTTTTTGTGAACACAGATTCCAACATGCACAGTGCGTGGTGGTGTGCACTTTGATATCAACTAGGTGGCTACAATGCAATACTATACAACGAAAATTGATGTACATCATAACAGATCAAGTTAATCAGTGTTGTTCTTCAAAGGGAACCTTTGGGAGGCTGACATGTTTATTTCCTTTTAAATAATGCTCATTGCCTGGCTGCCCTGCTGATCTCTGCCTCTAATCCTTTAACGCTCTTCTGACCGCCTAACGCCGATCGGCGTCGGAGGGTGGCAGCCCCAGGACCGCCTAACGCCGAAAGGCGTCAAGTCCTGGGACAAAGTTGTGCAAGAGATTGCGCTCGCCAATGCACGCGCTTCTCCTCTTGAATGACGGAGCTCCGCTCTGTTATCAGTCTCCCAGCAGCGATCGCCGCTAGGAGACTGTTAGATGGCGAAACAGCCATCTATTTACATTGTATAGAGCTGCGATCTACGGCAGTGCTGTACTGGGGACAGCATGTCACTCGGCTGTCCCCTAGAGAGGCTCAGGAGCAATTGGCTCTTATAGGCTGATGCCTATGACAGCCAATCGCTGTTATTGGCTGGTTAAGTTGATAAAAAAAAACACAAATGCCTACAGCAGCAATCAGAAAAGGGGACAAGGTTCATTTGTGTGCTTTGTGCTTAATTGTATGGCTTTGCAGCGAGCCATTAAAGCTGCAGAGCACCAATTAGTAAAAAATAGCCTGGTCACTAGGGAGGTGTAAGCCTGTGGTCCTTAAGTGGTTAAAGAGAAACTCCGACCAAAAATTGAACTTTATCCCAATCAGTAGCTGATACCCCTTTTACATGAGAAATCTATTCCTTTTCACAAGCAGACCATCAGGGGGCGCTGTATGACTGATATTGTGGTGAAACTTCTCCCACAAGAAACCCCTCCCACAAGAAAAGTTCAAACTTTTTTTGGCAGTTTCCAGTCTGTGAACCTTGTTGCATTGTGGAAAACAGCTGTTAGGCCTGGTGCACACCAGAGGAGTTTTTTTGAGCGTTTTGAGTTTTTAAATCTGCTGCTAATGTTATCCTATGTGTCTGTGCACACTGGAGCAATGAGGTTTTGTAAAAAAAAAACCATAGCATTACATTGGGAAGAGCTTTTAGAGGTTTCAAAAGCTCTTCCCAATGTAATGCTATGGGGTTTTTTACAAAACCTCATTGCTCCAGTGTGCACAGACACATAGGATAACATTAGCAGCAGATTTAAAAACTCAAAACGCTCAGAAAAACTCCTCTGGTGTGCACCAGGCCTAACAGCTGTTTCCAACTACCAAAAACCTGCCAAAACTAAAATGTTCACTGGAGTTCCTCTTTAAGAATAGGTCCTGAATAAGCATACAGATCAGATGTCTATGACAAATCTGCCGATATTAGCTGCTACTAACTTGCATTGTTTACAATAAAATAAATATGGCAGCTTCCATAGGCCTCACACCTCAGGTTCCTTTTAAGGCAAACCTGAAGAGAGGAAGCTCACTTCAGGTTAGATGTTTACCTAAGTAAAGTGAAGGCTCTGGATAGCATAGAGCCTTCCCGGGTCTCAATCTGTCCCCTCATTCCTGTGCAGTCCAGGGATGTTCTGCAATCAAATAAATCTTTCGGCCCTCCTAAGAAGCCATCGGAAGTATTTGCATTTTCGAGTGCCGTCAAAGGTGGGCAACCCCGCACTGCGATTGGGTGAGCCTAGACTCAACTCAAGTACTTTTGAAGGCTATCCATGGAGGGCCTAAGAGTTATTCAACCGTACAAGTTGAAAAACTTCACTGAGGGTCAGAGCTGGAACAATGGGAGGCAGCGAGAACCTGGAAGGTGCTATGCTATTTGAGATCCTTGTTTTTGCCTGCTTCTGGCTCACTTTAAATGGACCTTACAGGCATTGCAGCCACCTTTGCACTACAGTGGTAGCTGACAATTGGCTCTTTGTAGGCAGCTTTTGGTCCCTCACCTTTAATGACTAGTAGATTTATGTTGTAAGACATATGTTAAGAGCAGCAAGAGCTACAATGTGCAGCAATCAATGTTAGAAATCATATTTTCCCCCAATACCTCCTGTAGCCCCGCCCCCTGAAAAACCGTGATGGTGTTTTCTCTATTCAAAATAAAGAAATCACCATGGTGTCTTTTTCACGGGGGGGGGGGGGGGGGGGGGTTGGCGGGGAGCTATGTGCCAGAGGCCATTGACCTCGGGCTCAGGGAGGGATTTGGGGGGTAAAGACACAGCAGATAATTATAACTTGCTATTAGAAGAGGAGCCAATAAATGTGTAATATGCACTGGAGGTGTGCTTTATAGAGTCACTGAAGCCTCCAAAAAACAATCTTTTTATTTAATAAATTTGTTTAACATGATAGCCCTAACTAAACAGCCGCATTCCCGCCGCTATAAGCTAAAAATAATCTAAATCCCCCCAAACTTTCCCTTCCTCTCTCCTGCAAAATCCATGACTTTCTTGGTCGTGGATTTTGCTGCCCTAAGCGCTTCCATGGGAGGCTGGGCTATGAGCTGCAGCCATGCCTCACACACGTCTGTCAGTGGTGGATCTCCGCCTCTCCCTTGCCCCTCTCAGTGAAGGAAGACTGAAAGGGGCGGGGGTGAGGTGGCGATCCGGGCTGACAGACGCGTGTGAGGCAGGGCTGCAGCTCATAGCCTTGCCTCACACGGAAGCGCTGCCCGGATTGCCCCCCCCCCCCCCCCGCCCCGGGGAGTTTACGGGCATTTAGTTAGATTAGAGCGGCGGGAATGCGGCAGTTTAGTTAGGGCAAAGATGTTAAACATATAAGTTAAATAAAAAGACTTTTTTTTGAGACTTCAGAGTCTCTTTAAGGCCCCATTCCCCTTTGTGCATTGTTGATAACGTTTTCAGCAATGCACAGTTTTGCGAACTGAATGGACATTACACGTGCATAGACTGCACTGTCTGATTTTTACATCCATGCGTTGCGATTCACCACAGAATCGCAACACATGGTTGCTGTCAAATTTACGCCCCCCAAAAAATGCGACAACCACCTGCATTGCACGCAGCGTGGACGTGGGGAAGGGGCCTAAGTGTATTAAGGATCTCTGACTAACAAATGACGACCTGTAAAATCCTCAAGGAATTAGTCTCACAATAGAGAAAACAATGGCAAACTTTGGTTTAGAATCATCAAAAAGACAGATGATTTCTAAGGGCTCTTTCACATCAGAGCTTGCGTTGGAGAACGCTCAAAGCATACGTTTTGTTGTATGCGTTTTAATGCGTTTTGTTATGCGTTACAGCACATAGGAAAACGCAGGTAATTTTTTTTTGTTTTTAGTTTTCAACTTTCAAAATTTTTCCTCTGTTGCATTCTGGGACTGATTGCCTGCGTTAACGGTTTAAAAACGCGCATAGTGTGTGTTTTACATTGACTAACATTGTAACGCATAAAGCTAGCGTCAGCCGAAAAACTGCGCCTGGGTGCAGTGTAACGCAACGCACAAAAACGCAGCGTTATATGTGAAAGCTAAAATGAAAGTCTATGGACTTTCATTTTACCTTGGGTAACGCAAACTTTACCCGTTGCGTTGAAACGCAGAAAATCTGCCCTAATGTGAAAGAGCCCTATACTGTAGGGGGGTCAGGGGAAAATGAGTTGAAGTTACCCGGGGCTTCTAATGGTCCCCCGCAGACATCCTGTGCCCGCGTAGCCACTCACCGATGCTCCGGCCCCGCCTCCAGTTCACTTCTGGAATTTCAGACTTTAAAGTCTGAAAACCACTGTGCCTGCATTGCCGTGTCCTAGCTCCCGCTGATGCCACCAGGAGCGTACTGCACAGGCCCAGTATGGTCTGTGCCTGCGCAGTACGCTCCTGGTGACATCAGCGGGAGCGAGGACACGGCAACGCAGGCACAGCTGGAATTTCAGACTTTAAAGTCTGAAATTCCAGAAGTGACCCGGAGGCGGGGCCGGAACATCGGTGAGTGGCTGCGTGGGTACTACATGTCTGTGGGGGACCATTAGAAGCCATAGGTAAGTTCAACTCATTTTCCCCCGACCCCCTACAGTATCCCTTTTAAGGTGCCCATACATGGTACAATTTTTAATTTTTTTTAAATTAGATAATTTAGTTCGATTATTCCATTACATCGAATATAAAGATTTTTCCACCATGTCCAATCAGATTTTTCTCGAAAAAACTGGATAAATGTTCGAATTTCTTGATAAAAAAAAAAAATATTTTGACTTTCATTCGATTTGATCATTTAGATCAAATAAACAGGAAAATCAAATGTTTTTATAGTATCGTGTATGGTCACCTTTACATTTATATTTTCCTGTATGACTTCCAAAGCAGTCAAAAATCATCTAGTCTATAGTCTGCAATAGTGAAGGGCACTGTTTTGTTCCATGCTTAGTGAACACTGTCTTGAACAGTTGAATTAAATTCGGCAGGCTATGTTTACACATTTCTCAAAGCATTTGATATTGTTCCAGCATGTTTCCACTTCATTAGTGCAATGAACTGAACCATGCTAATTGCCAGTTTAAGCTGCAAAACTATAAACATTTTTATTCACAGAAATCATGGTAGCTATGTGCACCTGCCTGGTTCAGATCAACACAGAGGAGAGGACTTCCTATTGGGTCTAGCCGTCTGTGATAATAACACTACTACATCAATGTACACAGAAGCTGACCTAACCTAAGTTGCAGACATCACTGACATACAGAACATTCCATGCCAGCCCCCTTAGCCAAGATGTGCTTATTTATTATATATATTAACATCCAAAAGCCATATATTGTGTGCCAGAATAACCTGAAGATCTGGACTGAATCTCCAAAATAGGTAAGGTATGCTTTTCAGGAACATGAACCTGACATGTTTTAATTTAATGGCACTGCAGATTTATTTAAAAAATATGTCACTTAAAAGATGCCTGTAAATATGCTGCAGTTTCTTATTTTCTATGTCCCAGGTTTTAGTATTGTCACATGACCATTTTACCGTGTCATGTGTATGAAATAATGAATTACTGGAACTACAACTTCCCTCTCCACAATAGTCTGTTACTTTGTAGCTGGCTATTCTAACTACTACTGTAAGCCAATACTGTAGCCTTCTCTCTGTGCACAGACTGGGTTGTGATAAGGATAAAATACAGCTTCCACATATGATGGTGCTGCTAGGCAGCATACAACAACCTGTAGTAAGACAAGTGCAAAGACAAATACCTTTGATTCTTGGCTACTGGTGGAAGCTGGTGAGTGGGGCTGTTCAGTGCTCCCAAGTTCATCCTCCTTTTCTACATTGTCTCCCATAGTGCTGCTTGGAGGGATCATTCTCTGCCTGCTGTTGTACGGTCAGTCAAATAAAAAAAAAGTAGCATTTCACTGAGAATGTGCCACTACTTGCAAGTCCCGTTTGTGCAGACAGGTCCTCATGGTTGTTTGTATTGAAATACCTGGCTTAGTATTTCCTGCAGACTTCAGATTTCTTCTCAGTGGGTTCTGTGTGTTTCTTCTCGCAGGCAAGTTGAGTTTTGACTAGATTTGTATTTGCAGGGCTGAGCAGCAGGCGGGTGAGCTGTGTTCTCCCTTTATAGTAAAAAGCCTGGAGGTATGGGACATGGAACTGTGGCTGTCAGACCTGGTGATCAGCACAGAAGTGAGCTGAAGCAGAAAGCCTGGGCTGCTTACACATGAGGCATGACAGGGAGGAGCTCCTTTCCAGTCTACACTTTAGGGTAGCTTGTATAGGCATGTGCTGCTGCTGCTGCTGCTGCCTTGCACTCTCTCCTACACAAGGAAAGCCTGGTTGCTGGTCTAGCAAAAGGCTTAAAGCTTTGATTTCATTGGCTAAACGGTGAAAGCTCTTCGTTAATTATACATAACAAACTAAGAAAAGATATATACAATAGAAACAAACTGACAATGACAGTGCTATTCACAACAGAGAAGCCCTGTCCATTTGAGGCTTATGAAAACAGCTGATCACTAACATAAAGGTGGCCGCACACCAATTTTTTTAAATATCTGTTCAATTTAAGAATTGCAATCAATTTTCCTGACGGATTGTAACATTTAAACAATATGACCAATGTACCACACACGTAGGTTCAATTTTTCCCCAGTTATGATAAAAATGATTGGAAACTCTGACAAAATTGCTAGGGTGTGTATATTAATAAATTGACGAACACACACCATACAATCTTTAGGAGGATTGAAGAAAAATATCTGGCATTCCGGATCGATAAAAATCGAAGAAAGCGGGAAATCCGATCGGATTTTTCAGTCGAATGAAAAAAAGCTTTCGATTTTTTTGGAGAAATTCGATCGTTTTTATCGAATTGCTGTAAAATCGGATCATTTTATTGTATCGTGTGTGGCCACCTTAAGACAGATATAGCTTGGCAAACCCAAAAGTGTATAAACTGCTGTATTTTTGATATGCATACAATGGGTCTCATTAACTAAGCAAAGGATTGCAATTTGCAAACTTCTGGCTTAGTATGTCATTACCTTGCACATCAGTTGTCCTTTCAGCTATAATTGGCAGAATCTGATATATAACTGACAGCAGCTGATATAACACTGACAGCAACTTATATAATTTAGTTCTGACAAAATCTTGTCAGAATTGGAAGGAATCGTTGATATAAGAAAATGCTGAGCCTCTGAGCGGAACTGATGACGAGGTAATTATGCAATATTCGTTTGCAGGTACATCATGCGTTTATGTTAAATCATTACATCAGGATGCATGACCATCTCAATTGAAACCCTTTGTCGCCTCTAAGTCTTCAGCTCTCATACATACCGATTACTATTGTTCATTTCTTCAGTCTGGGACATCTGCTTTTTATACCATTATGTTGTGAATAATCTTATTGATTGACCACCTAACTGACAGCAATACTCTCTGGTTGTTTGCAGCAGTCCTCCACTACTGAAGAAGTGAACATCATTTCATGAAACGCATTGAGTTGAAGATGGATAGCGTCTTAATTAATGCACACAAACATTTCAGAGACAGTGTACATTGGTTCATATTTTTGTATCCTCCCTTATTAATATTATTGTTTTGATATCTGGATATCTTTTATCTCATTCCCCAACTCTCTTTTTCAACTTCTCCATCTCTACTGGCATTTTCCTCATTTAAACAAGCAATCATAACACCACTAATCGAAAAACCCTTCTTGGACCCTACAGCCCTCTCTAATACGGGTGTAACAATCACGGGGGGGGGGGGGGCAAGAGGCTTTGGGGGGCCCTGCTCCTCCATCTTCCCAACCACAAGTGCAGCCATTTATCAAAAAGACCTTCCAGTTCGCTCACAAAAAACATGTGCAGGAGCATGTGTAATTTTTTTCTACTTCCATACACTGCTTAAAGTGGATCCGAGATAAACTTTTACTCATTGCATAATTGTGTTCCTTTCATATAGTTTGTAGGGCATTCCTCAAGCCAAATACTTTGTTTGTTTTGTTTTAATACTCTAATTCCCTATAAACGAAATAAGCCTCGCCCACAGCTCCTTTTGTGCCTTGGCACTGTAGCAAGGGCTTATGGGAGCTCAGTCTGGGCAGGAGGAGGAGGACGTTGCTAGCCATTTATTTCAGAGGCAGAGGGGAGGAGTGAGGAGGAAAGGGGAATGAATTTACACACAGGCAAGCTATAGCATCTCCAGCCCTCAGCCTGTGACAATGTGACAAACAGAAAATGGATGCCCTCATTGTATCACAGGAATAAATAATCATAAACTTTTGAAGCTGTTTGCAGCTAGATATGCTGTGTAAACTATCTAAACTTTAGATAAGATATATAGACAAGTTACTTGTTATAGTTAGTTTTTCATCTCGGATCCGCTTTAACAGCAGAATACTCTCTGCTGCCATTTGCCGATTCCCAATCACATGACCTGCATGGGGTTGGAGGACCAAGGGGGCCTCTATCATTTTGCAGGTGGGCCCTGTTAAGTCTAGTTATGCCCCTGCTCTGTAATTATCGTCCAGTGACACTCTTTCCCTTTGTTCCCAAACTGCTGGAATGCCCCATTTATTCAGAACTGTCTGACTTTATCTCTGATAACTCCAAGGGCAAAATAAAATCCAAGGGCCAATTCTCTGTACAGCAGAGTCCTCGTTATCTGGAATTCAGGCAACCAAAAGTCTGAACTAATCGGCATACCTGATGGATAACGGGGACCCTTTTTTTTATGGGTGTGGAGTTGTTTAAAATACTAACCGAGCCTCCAGCGCTGTCTTGTAGTCTCCCTACAGCTCCTAGCGGCTTTCCATCGCCATCCACGGAAGCAAGCATGTCACCTGGCCCAATGCGGGTCAGGTAATATGTCGGCTTATGTGCAAGGAAGACACCCGAAAGGTTTGTACTTTTTTGTCTGGTTGCTCAAGGAAGCAGCAAGCACATGTATCCTCGCCGATGCCCGATATCAGGGACTCTGCTGTACTATAACTCTATATTCTTTCCTCTGCCTCTCACACTGTTGGTCATTCTCTGCTTCTCTATGCCCTTTTGCCACTGGGGGTCAATGGCCTAGCGTAGTCCCATTCCTGGATCCATTCTTACATGTATGGATGTTCTTTCTCTGTCTCCTACTCCAGTACTAATTCCTCTCCATGTCCGTTGTCTGTTGATGTACCACAAGCATCCAACCTTGGACCTCTTCTCCATTTACGCTCATGGCCTGGGACAATTAATAAGCTCTCTTGGTTTTCAATATCACCTCTACGCTAATAACACCCAAATATATTTATCGGTCCCTGACCACTATTATCTTGAGCCCTGACTGTCTGTCTGCTATCTCTATATTCATATCATCTTTTTTGAACAAAAAAGAGATTGTGATATTTTCACCTTCTTTATTTGCTCCCCTACCCATTGTGACCATGAATGTAGAAAATACCCCAAGAACCTCAACTCCTAAAGCTTGCTGTCTGGGGGTAATTCTGAACCCTGCACTCTCATTTAGACTACATATTAACTACCTCCTAATACTTCCACCTCAAAAACATTTTTCAGAATTTGTAACTTCCTATCATATCAGGCTACTAAAATGCTTGTACATGCTCTAATCATATCCCGTGCTGACTACTGTAACACCCTACCAAAACCCATATTGGCACCTCTCCAGTCCCTCCTGAACTCTGCTGCCCACCTCATACACCTCTCATTTCTCTCCTCAGAGGTAGACCTCTCTGACAATCTCTCCATTGGCTACCTGTTACCCCAATAACTCTTAAACACTTCACTCTGTTATACAAAACTCTCTAACATAAGCTGTCATCTCCTTACATTAATCGCCGAATACCATCCCACTCAGAACCTTTATGTCAGCAAATGATTGCCCATGGCAACCCACCAGCTCAGGGCTCTTCCTACTGAATTGTTTTCCCTTCTAGGACCCTTAGACGTTCCTGCGCCTTCCCAGTCTGTCTGTCATGCTTCGAGCCTTGAAAACTTACTCTCTAAACACACCTGTTCACACATACCTATAATTGCTATAGGTAGCATTGAAGGCGCACTTCCTCATCCGCTAACCCCAGTGTTTCCTCCATAATGCCTCCAACTCACTATCCTCTAGATTGTAAGCACCCAAGAACAGGGACCTCCTTCTAGTGTTTCTTATCCTGATGTAATTTATCGTATGAGCATGTACCAGTGTTGGTGATGTCTAAAACCACACATCAATTATATATGTATGTGTTTTGTATGTATGTGTATGTGTATTTGTATTGCTGGATATCCTGATTGTACAGAATTTTGAATGGCTGAAAAATGATAATAATAGTGTATCTGTTCAACATCTGAAAATTTCCAAATATGCAATTTTTGAATGCAATCATTGACGCACTTACATTGTTGCACATACTGAACAGAGGATGCATGTTTCTGTGCTTTTAAATTTGTGTTATGTAGCGGTCCGAGAGTCCACTCATGTGTCTTTGTCTTTTAATGTGAGGTAATAAAATGTATTATGTTTTGATTAATTGTGTCTGAAACAACTGCACCACCTCAAGGGTAGAAGGGACCAGGAAAGCAACGGGAACGCTCTATGGAACCCAGAGTCTTCCCTCTGCACAGGCAAGTATCTGTGTTTTAATTTAAATTTAGCTTCAAGTTTGCCTGAAGTGTGATGACAGGTGGATTTGCATTTCTGAATATTAATAACTAAAAATTCGAACATCATGAGTTTCCTATAGATACTGACTGATCCCTATTTTCTCAATACATGTGGTTGATCTCTACCCTTCCATTATGATGGCGTACCCAATAAACTACATCTACATATAATCTAATATTCAAAGAATTATTGGTTTTATGTCAACAAACATATAGTGTTTGGTGATTTCCACAGAACTTTATTTATTTGGCTTTTCTGTACTACAAACATGCTACACTGGATCTTGGCAACAGATGCTTGTTTCAGGATGGGTTTTTTTCTATGGTAATAAGAAACTCTGTTGTCATAGTGATGATGACTTATTGAAAATGTTGAGGCTAGCAACATGTTTGCTTTTTTTTGTTTACATATTAATCATTTTGCTGTATAATAATGTTTTCAGTTTGTTTTTGTTAAAACTTCAGATAGTTGTTTAGAAGAGGGTGCAGCTATGTGGACCTGAACTCAGATCTTCCTCTCTGCTCTATACAATAAGGAACAGCATAATAACCTTTAACCTTTTGGGGACCAAGTACCTTGAATCAACGTCCAGCAGGTGGTGCTACTGTTCTGACTGGACGTTGATTCAACATCCGCGCTAACGAACCGTCACAACGCGATCATGCGCACCGGTGAGGGGAGATTAAGCTGTCATATGACAGCTGGCATCTCCCCTCAGTGATCAGCAGCCATCGCGTATGGCTGCTGATCACGTGATCACTATAATCGCCATCGGTTTGCAGTGATCAATTTGACAGCTGTGGCGGCAGGGGGGAAAGAAGAGGATCCACTCACCTCCCTGCCGTTCCCGTGACGATCGGCGCCCCCCACCGCTCTTGCCGGCATTTCTGCTCCTTCTGACGTCAGCACCGGGTCCCGGCTTGATGACGTCATCAAGCCGTGACCCGGAACTGAGCGGCAGTAGGAGCTGAGATGCCGGCCGGAGCGGAGGGATCCGCTGCGGCTCGTTGCTGCAGCCTGGAAGGTGAGTGATTGCTGCTGACAAGGGGGGACACCTGGCCACACAGGGGAGAGACAGCCCAGCCAGACCCTGCAGGGATCAGTCTCCCTGACCCCCCAAACGCGCCCCCCCTTCTGCAAAAAATGCCTGGTCCTGAAGGGGGGTTAGGCGGCCGGTCCCAAAAGGGTTAAAGAAAAATATATGTGTTACAGCTGATACAAATTGTGCACTAAATCTGTAGTGTTTCTACTTCCTGCTTTCATGGAAGCAGACACGTCACCTGAACTCCACCTTCAGGGCCGGTTCAAGTAACAATTGGGCCCTAGGGCAAGATTAGCCTGGGGGCCCCCCAACAGGCACCCCGACCAAAAAGCGTCATTAGAGGCCCTTTGTTGCAGCCAATTCTCCCTCCTGGGCCCCTGAGCTGGCTGCTGACCCTCCCCCAATCACCTCCCAACTTAACAGACTCTGCAGAGTCCCTGGGGAGCAACAGTTAAGATGGGGGAGGGACACCTTGGGGGCCCCTATAGGCTCTGGGGCCCTGGGGCAATTGCCCATTCTTTCCTATGGTAGCTCCGGCCCTGTCCACCTTTGAAACTTGGCATTGAATTGCCAATTTTGACTGGGATAGCCTGAACTTCAATCTCTTCTCCAGTCCTGAATTAACAGCTGGCACATTGGCTACACTATATATTTTTTCTCCTTTTCGCGAATGAGCTGAACTTGTAAGTTAAACAAAAAAATTGTTTACAAGTGTTCACAAGTAGATGCAGAATTTGCTTTTGTTTGGATGTTTTCACACTCTAGCCTCTGCGGAAGCAGCTTTATAGACCATGACACATATCAGGCAAAATATATGGATTTGTTGTGAAGGAGTTATATTACTTGCAATTTTGTACTATTCTACATGTAAATGTTTATTATATAACAGGGGGCATTTATGTATTTTACATTAAGGAGCCGCACTATTTATTTATTTGTACTGTTTCTCATATTGTAAATGTCTCTACAATAACATACTATCTGAGACACTTTAATTACAAGATGCCCTTGTCAGCATTGCTTGTATATGATCATTTTTTGCAGAAAGAAAACAGTGGTTTTCTGATTTTAAAGTTTTTTATGGAATATATACATGATTAATATTTTCCCTACAAAGCTCCTCTTCTCCAATTGAAAGTGGTTGTGTATTTCTGGCCACTTCTAGACCATTTATTTCTTTATTTATTTTTTATTATACAATGATTCTTCTTAAGACCTCAATTTTTTTATGATTCATTTTAGTGAAAATGCTGCTTCTTAAATTTCTTTCAAAATGTATTTAATATTATTATTGTCCATCATGTTTCATGTAGGCATAGGCTTACTATGCAATATGCTAAATCTTTTCCCGCCTATTAGGCAAAACTGACTCAAAAAGAATACTGATAAAAATGTGAATAATGGGTGTAATGTGGCCCATGTAAAATACTAACCTCCAGCAGGTTTCAGTTTCTGTTTTTATACTGCTGGCTTACAGCAGCAGCCTGAAGACTTGCAGAAAACTACAATTATTTCCTAGAGAGAAACTGATAATGAGGCTGAAAGTTGTGGGAATAGTTCCTGTGCTTTTTATCACTATAAATGTGTTAAGGTCTGTAAGCAGAAGTGTAATTTTTTCTGGGAATACTGGGATTTTTCTGCTAATTATTACAGTACATACGGTATGTGTAAAATATATACATATACATCTGTAATAATCAAAAAGCAGGAGAGGAGTATATGTAAGAGTCTTAGAGCCAACTGCAAGGTGTTTATTAATATTTTTATTTTAGCTGTGGACATTGTTAAAAACATTTAGGGGCTCTAATCTCTGTGCCTCCATTTAGAAAAAGTACCTCTCTTCTTGACTAGATGGAGAATAGTTCTTTCCAACAGGATCTGAGATTGTTTAGTAATTTTCTTGTATCATGAGGAAAAAGTTAGCACCTCCATCAAGTTTTTATTGCTGTCCTTTATTTTAGGCCATCAACCTTACTTTATATTAAAGTTCTGGGGATACCAGGAACAGGAAGTCATTCACTGCACTGCTTTTGGGTGCCGTGTGATCAAATTGGTTGGTATATAGTTACTCGGTTTGGGCATCCAGTAACTAAGTTATCAACAGGTGCCTGCGGCACAGAAACTAGTTTTGTGTTATCCTGGATGTCAGGACACTAATGCTAAAGAGAACAATGGAAGGTTAAAATCAATTAGTGAATTTGGTTAGGGTTAAGTCCCAAGACTAGGAGAGTTTAATGTTAAAGATAGGGTAAAGGTCTGTACACACGCCGAACTGCAGGCAACGACGGGTCCGTCGTCACCTCCCGCTGGGCGGGTTTTCAGCAGACAGTCCGGCGTGTGTACAGTCTGTCTGCAGACTGATACGGCTGTTTCTGAGCAGAAACAGTCGTATCAGTCTGCAGACAGACTGTACACACGCCGGACTGTCACTGGAACGCCCACCCAGCGGGAGGTGACGACGGACCCGTCGTTGCCTGCAGTCCGTCGTGTGTACGGACCTTTATGGAAGTTAGTATTGGTTGGTTACAGTTAAAGGATACCTTAGTGCTTTTAAAAATTCAAAAACAGGGGGAGCAGGCATGTGTAGGATGCTCTCCTCATGCCCACCACTCCCGCCTTTCTTCTCCGTCTCCCTCCGTTATGGTGTAATGTACCCTGAAGCTACTTCCGGGTTGGGATGGTTGGTGCACACTGCGCAGGCACTGGCCAGCGACGCACATCCTTAATCGCATGCCCGTGGCCCGGGAGCACTCTGTGCATGCATACTATGTCACATCTACGTAGTGTACATGCACAGAGCGCTCCTGGCCGTGGGCAAATGATCAAGGATGCACGTTGCTCGGCAGTGCCTGGCGATCTGGAAGTAGCTTCCCGACAGAAGTAGCTCCCGACCCAGAAGTATCTTCTGGGGGACATTAGGCCTTAACGGAGGTGGATGGTGGAGAACAAGGGGAGCGGTGGGCATGAGGAGAGAATCCTACACATGCCTGTTCCCCCTGTTTTTGAATTTTTAAAGGAGCTAAGGTATCCTTTAAAGTGTACCCAAGGTGATATGTGACTAGATGAGATAAACATATGTATGTACAGTACAAAACATATTAATAACCAGGCTGTTTTAATTGTTTTATTTTGGTTGAACAAGTTAATTTTTAGGCATGGAAGTGACAGCTTCTGTCTTGTCGGCAGCTTGTCGGGAATATAGTAAACATCACTGATAATCATATTACAAGCATAAAAGTTTTCCTGGCAGATTAAGTAGGTAGAAAATATTTGTTTGGCTAACACGTTACAGAAACTTTTTGCTACCTGGCAGAATACAACTTCTGAGGGCAGGGAGAGATACAATACATGAACTATTGACCTTTTCTAACTCTGGGACACTTAATAGGCTGCTACTGATTAGTCACAGTAAAACATTCAACCTACTTTGTGAATGTTTAAATATGAAAAAAATCCAGGGATACTTAAAAGTCATTTTTAGGAGTAGGAAAATGAATATAATTGTTTATTCATCAGTTTATTAAGTGCCAAGATGGACCTAACATTGGGGGTGGGGGTGGGGGTCAGGATTACATTCCTGAAAAGAGTTTATGCTGGAATTAAGAGTTTTGGGTTAAATATCACAAAAGGGTTAACTTTGGATGGGGCATTTGGGTTAGATATCAGTAAGGGGTTAACATTGGGGTAGGAAGTCAGGGCTATGGCTTGAGGAAGCTTTAGCATTGGGAAATTTAGTTGTATGCATCAGGGGATTTTACATTAGTGGCATGGGTCAAGTTAGGCATTTAACCTCCTTAGCGGTATGCCTGACATTGTGTCGGGCATACCGCTCGCTGGCCTCAGGAGTCCCCCATGCTTAATTAATTTGATCAAATGGCTGCAAAACCTTTAGCTAGCACTAGGCTAGCTAGTACAGGTGTCCGGCACCCCCCGATCGCCTGTGATTGCCCCCGATCCCCCCGTTTATACATTACCCAGCCCGGCTCCAGCGATCTATTATATACTCAGGGATATAGTGAAAACTCAGGAAACCAAAAACTTGCAAAAAGTACTTTTTCTTTTAATATTTTTAAAAATTGCATAAATTTGTATACAATATCTTCAAATACGTAGAAAAATGTATATAATTGGTAGAAAAGGCAACAACATCGATTTGTTTCGGATCCACGACCCTTCTTCAGGCCTTTATATATACAGTGAATATCTGCACAATCTAAATACACAGCATGCCTTATCCTAGTTAGCACGCCTTATCAGAGATAACACACCTTATCATAGTTAACACGCCTTATTAAAGTAGCATAATGATCGCTACCAACTTATGCCTGTTACTTGGCAATGACGAGAGCTCCACTCGTCCTGCCCTGAGCCCCTGCGGGTTCGTAGTGCTTGCTATGCTACTCTGTTGAGGCGTGTTAACTTTGATAAGGCGTGTTATCTGTGTTATCTCAGATAGGGCATGTTAACTCGGATAAGGCATGCTATTTGTCTTAGTGAATCAAACCCTAAGTGGTATGATATTTCCGGAGATTATTTTGAGAAATGTACCACTTAATAATATGGTTAATAATATAAAACCCTTAATATTACAGGAAGAATGGATACAGATGTGCAACAGATCGTTAAGATGAAAATGCATAGTTCTCTTACTTCAGACTACAGTCATGTTGACTTTTTTCCGCTTTACAAATCTGCTTCTCTCCATGCTAACAACATTACTACCACACCAATAACTCAAACTCCTCAAACTCATTGCTTAGCGGTAACATTTGATGTAGCTCTCTCATTTAAACATCACATTAACCATCTATCGCCATCTCTATCTAAATAACATCACTTACATCTGTTGCTTCTTGACACAAGACACAGTTAAAATGTTAGAGCATGCCCTCAGCATAATCCAACCTAGTACAGTAACACTCTCCTCTGTTGTGTAAAACTTGCTGCTCTCCTGATCCACTCATCCATCTCCATCCTTGGATTATTACTGTTTTGTGTCCATAAGTAATAGATATGATGTTAGCACTGTGCAGGGTAGTATGATAAGATATGCTTTCTACAATGTCGAGACCATCATTTTTCTTTAATAAAATAAGTAGAGTTATGTAATTGCCCTCTAATGTTGCCAAGCCTGTTAGTATTAAAGAATTCTAAAATATTATTATCATGATGCCTGTCATCAAAATTACAGAGGTTTCTGCAAAGCCAGTCGTGATACAGGAAAGAAAATGTATGCTATTAAATGTTTTCTTGTAATGCTTCTTCCAGTCAGGATATTAGTTTTCCTAGCTGAAAATGTTAGACAGATAAAACAATTGCACAAGACTGTATTCCTTACATTGTGTATCAGACTGCACTATTACCTGAGAAATGACTGCAGCTATTATAGATTACTCAGCACACGATCTTCTTCTGAAAGGATGTACAGTAACATGAGACTACTACACAATCATGTTTATGTCTGGCACTGTTAGTGACCAGATGATATCGTTCTTAATAAGTGTATGCTTCACTACCACAATTTTGTGCAGCCTTTGCCAGGATGCTACTCTTTCATCTATTGCTATAAATAATTGATGTCGTCATTAGAGTCTGATACATGTGTCTAAGTTGCAGTGTACTTCATCTCTGTCTCAAAGAAGGCATCTAAAAAGGCAGTCATACACTACACCATATTATCTGTATTGCATACAATATTTTTTTAATAGATTGGATATTAGATTCAAGCATTGAATCAAACAGAAATCTATTAATACACTGTATATATTCAGAACAAGCATTGACTACATTTATAGATACATTTAAAGTGGAGCTGTCAGCCATACTATCTCAGAAAAAAACACATATATAAGTAGATAAATATTTCTAATCCTGACATCATTTCCTCCCTTACTCTGTCAGTTTATCATTGCCCACCCCCCTCCCAGTCTTCAGACACCCCCACCCAGGTCTGCAGTAGAAAGTGCATTAAGAAATATAGACCAATCAGAGAGGAACAGATTTGTGGGAGGGGAAAACAGAAGGGAAAAAGGCTTCAGCCAATCAGGCTGCATTAGTTAAAGAGAGTCTGAAGACTTTCAAAATACTTATTTTTATCCTGCAGGCTTCTTCATTATGATATTTACTTGGGGACGCGGCAGAACGAGGTCTTAATCCCCCCAAAATCCCCAGGGGAAGATTTGGGGATCCTTCCGGGTAGAGGCAGAGCTTTGGGCAGTAGCTCTGCCTCTGCTCGCGTCAATCTGCTCTGCTCACCGCCTCTTCCCACCCTTCTCAGTCTCCTTACACTGAGAGGGGCGGGGAGAGGCGGCGATCAGCGCAGATTGACTGTACTAGAGGCAGAGCTACAGCGCAAAGCTCTGTCTCCCCCTCCCCCGGGCAGCAAAATCCACAACCCGGAAAGTTGTGGAATTTTGCTCCGGGATTTGGGGGTATAAAGCCCTCATTCTGCTGCCTCTCCACAGCGAATAGGCTTGGGTTATATTGATGAAGAAGCCTGCAGCATAAAAAGAGGTATTTTGTATAGCTTCAGTCTCTCTTTAAGTCTGAGGGGAAAGTAAAGAAGAAAAAAGAAAACCCAGCATGCCCTGCAACTTCCTTTGTGTGGCAGATGTACCAGATAAGAGCCAGGGAAACTGGGGAATTATGTTTTATGGAGGAAAAAAATAAGAGTGATTTTTAACTTTAGGGTTGCCTGGTTAGCATCCTTATTACTTGTTTACCAGATAAGAATTGATTTTTGATTTTATGCCTGACAATTACTCTTTAAATATACCAAGTGGTATAACATGGAACAACTTACAGAAACTCTGGACATTTTTTGAAAACAACTAAGGCTGCATCCTATTAAGGCCATTAACACAATGAAATGGAAGGGGGTGAGCAAGCTGGATTGGTAAAGGGAGGTGGCAGGGGCATTTAGAAACTGCTTTTATGCGTGATTAGACAACTTGGTGAAGCTGGTTGGTTTTCTCAAACCTTTAACTTTGAGAATGTTTGAAAAGTTTCATTGTTTGTTTCTTTTTATTTCAATTAAAAACCAATATAAAGTTTGGAAAAACAAATCTATTAAAGCAATCTACAATACAATTGAAGTATTGATCAAATATTGACTGGACTTTTCCAGAGAAGAGAATTGTAGTTTACAGGCATGGGCTGAAATTCGGCTTCAGGTGATCTGGATAGTTACTATCCGGATTTCACCCAGTAATGCTGTGCGGGCTGGGAGGGGGGGGGGGTTCAAGCTTACCTATCTTACATCTTCTTCGCTCGTCCCTCGGCGCCTCCCACGATGCGTTCCATGGGGAAACACTACCCAGTATATATCACTGTGAGGGTCCTGGCTGATCTCCCACACTAAAATGTAATAGTGGGGTGTAGCTATCCCGCAGGGGGTAGACAAAAGTTCACCGGGCAGTGGGGGAGGGTTACAGGGCTAAGAAACAACTACCTCTGAAAAGCTAGTATGCCAGTGAGACTGACAGCCAGGGTAGAGCCCAGAGTACTACCTCACGTCGCTAGACCCCAATATGCAGGGACGAGCAATGGAGAGAAGTGTCAACAGATGTGCATCGTGCTATACAAGCTAAAACCTTAATATGAACATATTTCACCCTCACAGGCTTCCTCAGAAGGTGCTGTACAATATATTACAATGCTATACACACATAAATAAATATCTACAAAAGACCCCCATCATCATCCCTCACAGCTTAAGTCAAAGCTGAAAACGCCAGGTAAGGCATGTGTTTAAATACTTGATGGGGCAGGAAATAGGTGGCAACCTGGGGGTGGGGACCCAGCCCCACCTCCTTTCAGATAGATGCTGACCGTGCCGTTAATATGCTATGACATATTCATCCATAAGCCACACTGTGCGCCCACAGATGTCCCCAACAGTGTCCCTTTAATGAGCATACCGATCCCCTCAGAGATGCCAAGATCAGCATCCTGCAGTGGCTGGGAGTAAGATTGAGCGGGCGGGTGCATCATTTCTGCCTACGTCATGTGTATGGGATTCGGGCGTTGCCATAGTGACGAGCCTGGCCCAATGATTGCGTCTGTTCCGCCCGAGTGCGCGTAGTCATAGTGACACAACGCCAGCATTCGCATATGACTAGCTGGTACGAGGGGCGTGTCTGGGGCTTACGCTGTGTATTGACAAAGCGGGGGACAGGAGAATTATTGTAGTCAGACATCTGTACATAGAGTGTAAGTGCCGGTGGGTGGAGTAGTGGATGCCACATGCAACCATCATATACAAAGGTGTGGTAGGTGGCACATATGGCCTATATAAACATGCCTCCATGCAGTGGTGGGTCCAGGATTTTTTGGGGGGGGGAGTGCTATGCAGGTGCTGGACCAATTTCGCGCACCGCGGCAAAAAAAGGGTGTGGTTACAGCCGCGGCAAAAAAATATGGACATGGCCATGACCGGATGAGGGGGGAGCTAACTATAATTTAAAGTGAACCCAGGGTGAGAGTGATATGGAGGCTGCCATATTTATTTCCTTTTAAACAATACTAGTTGCCTGGCAGCCCTGCTGATCTATTTGGCTGCAGTAGTAAACTGAATTACACCAGAAACAAGCATGCAACTAATCTTGTCAGTTCTGACAATATTGTCAGAAACCCCTGAGCTGCTGAATGCTTGTTCAGGGTCAATGGTTGAAAGAATTAGAGGCAGAGGACCAGCACGGCAGCCAGACAACTGGTATTGCTTAAAAGGAGATAAATATGGCAGCCTCAATATTATTCTCACCTCTTGGTTCCAATTAAAAGTGCAACGCAAAGACAGTGGGCCCAAGTTTTGGTCACCCTTTCCCCAGAAAAATTCACATAATTGTGCAGGTTTTCTCAAGAAAATACACGTAATGTGAGCAGATTTGCCCAGAAAATACGTTCAATCATGTCGGCAAATTTGACCAGAAAACATGTTCAATCATGTCGGCAGATTTGACCAGAAAATAAGTTCAATCAAGTTCCAGATTTGACCAGAAAATATGTGGAATCATGTGGCAGATTTGACCAGAAAATACATGCAATCATGTGGAAGATTTGACCAGAAAATACATGCAATCATGTGGAAGATTTGACCAGAAAATACGTGCAATCATGTGGAAGATTTGACCAGAAGATAGTTCAATCATGTCAGCAGATTTGCCCGGAAAATACATGCAATCATGTCGGCAGATTTGCCCAGAAAATACATGCAATCATGTCGGCAGCATTGCCCAGAAAATAAGTGGAATCATGTGGCAGATTTGACCAGAAAATGTGAGGAGACGCGGAAAAGCCGCCGCGTGTGCCAAGAGCTAGGCGGCTGACTCCGCGTCCTACGCGGCGGTTTGCACGCATCTGGTTGTGTGGTGGAACGCGGAAAAGCCGCCGCATGTCCTGACAGCAAAGCGGCTGTTTGCATGCAGCAGCATGTGCTTGGTGTGGCTGGGTCTGTTAGTGCACCTAGGCAGATGGAGAGCTATGCTCGCGCGGGCCTGAATTCAGGACCTTTATACCTGCAGAGGAAGTGTCAGCTGATCAGGAAGGTCAGCTGATTCCTGCAGGACTCATGATTGGCTGAATGGTTCGGGCGGGGCAGCAGAGTCCAGCAACTATATATTCTGCTGCTTATTCAGTTGCTGGTTGTCTGGCGTTGCGATCACATATGTGGGAGCACCCAGATCCGTAGTCAGATCCGCAAGTGTGCCGGGACCAGCTGGAGCTGTAATCCTACACTTAGCTAGATTCTGTTGATAGCTAAAGTACTAGTTTGATTGTGATTATCTGTTATGACTTTTTGCCTGCCTGCCTGACTATCCTCCTGAACTCTGACCTTGTACCTCGATATTTCTGATACTCTGTTGCCGAACCCCGGCTCGTCCTTAGACTCTGTTTCTGCCTCCTGATCTTGTACCTCGATATTCTGATACCCTGTTGCCGAACTCTGCCTGTACCTAGACTCCGCCTCTGCTTTATGATCTTGTACTTTGTCTGTCCGTGTGTGTACGACCTGGCTTGTCCGACCTCGAGAACCGACCTTACCCTTGGAGGCGGTTCCCCGTCCTGTCAGTGACATCTCCTCCTGAGTGTCACTTTCAGACAATCCTTCCTACTGTCAGTCTGACTCCTCCCGTCTTGGAGAGCTCAGGTCTGCGGAAGGAATCTGTGCAGTACTCCTTGCTGCACTGAGGCCTAGTCCTCTAAGTGTTACTGTTACACCAAACACTACACTCTACTCAGGTGAACAGAGGTTAGCTAGTATATCGGATTATCGGTGATACTGCAGATCACGTATAATCTGGTATACATCTGTATTCCCAGTGATACTGCAGATCACCGGTAATCAGATCCTCTCTGTGCTTCACCGATCGTTACAGAACGCCAGACCAATTAACAGATGGACGCACGCGCTGACCCTCTGACTGTGCTTGCCACTTCGGTGGATACCATCCATCAAGCACTGGGCCAGCACAAAGCTTTAATTGATGCCCTAACAGGCTCTGTGCAAACCCTTCAGACGTCAGTTGATTTGGTGCGATCCCCTCCTAGTGATGACATACGTATACCCGTACCAGACAAATTTTCCGGCCACAAGTCTGACTTCCGGAATTTTAAGAGTAGAGTGTTGTCATATTTCGAGTTGAGACGATTCCCCTCTGCAAAGGGATTGTCCCCTGTCACAGACTCCGCAGGTGAAAGTCACGTTAGGGGTACTGCATGGGGAACAACTACAGTTTTTTGTATTGTGTATGTCAACCTCCACTATCATCCTAGGCATGCCGTGGTTACAAGTCCATTCTCCACACATAGACTGGGCTACGGGTCAGGTAACCAGATGGTCCAATCATTGTCACCAACAGTGTTTAGGGAAGGTGACATTGGGTCGGACCAAGATTTGTGTGGAGGGGGTTCCTAAAGAGTAGTCTGAGTTCTCCGATGTATTTTGTCCTAAATCTGCTGATCAATTACCTCCTCATCGCCCGTTCGATTGCCCCATTGATCTCTGTGCTGGTTGTATGCCTCCTAGGGGTCACCTGTATAACTTGTCCGGTCCAGAGAAGATGGCTATGCAGGAATACATTCGTGATAACTTGGCCAAGGGGTTCATCCGGCCCTCCCGGTCGCCTGCTGGGGCCGGTCTCTTTTTCGTTAAGAAGAAAGACGGGGGTCTCCGACCTTGTATTGATTATCGGGGCCTCAATAAAATCACGGTAAAAAAACGCTATCCGTTACCCTTGATAGACGATTTATTTACGCAGGTCACAGCCGCAAAAATCTTCTCTAAGTTGGATCTGAGGGGGGCATACAATCTAATCTTCATTAGAGAGGGCGAAGAGTGGAAGACGGCCTTCAACACACCCGACGGGCATTACGAGTACCTAGTGATGCCCTTCGGGTTGTGCAATGCGCCAGCCGTCTTCCAAGAATTAATCAATGAGGTATTCCGGGAGGTATTGGGTAGATTTGTGCTGGTATACCTTGATGATATACTAACCTATTCCAATAACCTCTCCGAGCACAGGGTCCACGTGAAGTTTGTTTTGAACAAATTAAGACAAAATAGGCTCTATGCTGAGGTGGAAAAGTGTATTTTCGAGGTGACCACTGTCACGTTCCTAGGGTACGTAATTTCCACCTCGGGCCTTTCAATGGATCCTGCCAAGGTCACAGCTGTGTTGGAGTGGCCACAGCCGGTGGGGTTAAAAGCCCTACAAAGATTTTTAGGTTTTGCGAACTATTACAGGAGGTTCATTAAGGGGTACACCACGTTAGTTGCCCCCCTTACCAGTCTGACGAAAAAAGGGGCGGATACCAACCACTGGTCCTCTGAAGCCATGGCAGCATTTTCTCTTCTTAAGAAATTATTTTGCTCAGCACCAATTTTGAGGCATGTGGACACGTCTTTTCCCTTTATCGTGGAGGTTGATGCCTCAGAAGTTGGGGTGGGGGCGGTGTTGTCTCAATGATCAGGCTTGCAGGGCAGATTACACCCGTGCACTTACTTTTCCCGTAGGTTCTCACCTGCAGAAAGAAATTACGATATAGGCAACCGGGAACTTCTGGCCATTAAATTGGCGTTTGAGGAATGGCGCCACTGGTTAGAGGGGGCAGAACACACGATCACAGTTTACACCGACCACAAGAACTGGGAATACATCGAGGGGGCGAAGAGGCTGAGTGTAACGATTGTGGGATATCTCCGTGTTCAGCGCACAAAGATGTGCGCTGACACTGCGGAGGTCCTCCACAAGCGTGTCAAGATACTAGAACCCAGCTTTTGGTGTAAGCACCAGTAGAGGGAAATTCCTGTCGGCAGGTGGCGCTGGGGAGTGCAGAGGAACCAATCCTCTGTACCTCCACAAATGCCAGACAGGAATTGTACGAAGCGCAGAACGCAATCGCAAGAGAAGCGATTGCGAATGAGAACGAGCAAAGGGACAGGTTGAATGTGTGTGCGCCAATCTAGTCGCCACCCCGCGACCGCGCACACACAACAGCAGGTGCGAAACAGAAACGCAACCGCCAAGAACGGCGATTGCCAGAAGTGACACAAGGCAGATCAGAACAGAATACGAGGATAGCAAAGGCACAGCAAATCATACAATGAGAAGATACGGAAAATAATAAACGCTAGCTAACCGCGAACACCGCACTCATTCGCAACAGTGCACGCGGTTATGTGCGGTCTCCACGTGATAAGCACAATAGAGACAAGCACGCCTAACTAACCATCAACAGACAAACACGAAACAAAGAACGTGAACGCTTGCTTAACGGTTACCTCATCGAGCCTACAGCAAGCGCCCGTATCAGACAAGACAGACAAACGAGAAACAGGAACTAGGCAGAAAGGATCCACCGCTCTTCCGCCAGAGCAAGTGTGATCCAAGCAGGGACACAGATCAGAAAGATCCACAGCCGCTAACGCTAGCGGCTAGTGCGATCTAAACAAGACAGATCAGATGAGGTAGCTGGTAGCAACCGCTGCTCCAGCTTACACTCCAGGAACTAGATCAGAAGGATCCACAGCCGCTACCGCTAGAGGCTAGTGCGATCCAAACAAGACACAGCGATTCGCTATCAACCGCCGCTGGTGACAGCGCAATCGCGACAGACAAGACAGGACAGAATAGGCAGTACAAATTATACACAAACTGACTGCACTAACTAGGAATGCAAGGAGCACTCCCCAAGAATTAACTATACTAAGATAGCAGTGGCTGACACTCCAGGTGAGTCCAGCAGGAACAAACCTCTATGAGCAGCGAAGCATTGTGGGACACACATAGTACTTATAGTACACGCCTCCAATGAATGTGGCCAGGCAATTTGCATGACAACGTATGCAAATTCCTCAGCAAGCACAAGCTGCAAAACTGACAGAAGGTCTTCTTTCCAGAGTCCTGCAGCATGCAGACCTGAATAATGATCAAAAGGCTGCCTGCTTGCGCAGGCAGCTGAGCGGATCGTTACACTGAGTCCCCGTCAGGCTCGATGGTCTTTATTTTTTACAAGGTTTAGGTTTATAATCACGTACACCCCAGGCAGCAAAAACGTCAAGGCAGATGCCCTCTCCAGGTGTTTTGAACCAGAAACGGCACAGCCACCCGCTCCTGAGTCCATCATCCTGCGGGAACTAGTGTTAGCCGCAACGGAGACTTGGGAGGATTGGACAGAGGTTTTGGGCCCCTTTCAGCAGGATGTTCCTGAGGGAAAACCCGAAGGGGTTATGTTTATCCCTCTGCCTTTTCGTTTACAAGTCCTGCATCTCTTTCACGCCCATAAGAATGCTGGTCATCCTGGAGCTGCCAGAACTCAGGATCTGATTGCCAGGTGTGCTTGGTGGCCTTCTTTGGCAACAGATTGCAAGGAGTATGTCAGGGAGTGTGCGGTCTGTGCCAAGAGTAAACCCTCCCGGCTGGCATCTGTAGGTAAGCTGCAGCCTTTGCCCACCCCGAGAGAGCCATGGACCCACTTGTCCATGGATTTTGTGGGAGAATTGCCCAGGTCTGAAGGAATGTCGGTCATTTGGGTGGTAGTTGACCGTTTTAGCAAAATGGCCCACTTTGTGCCCCTGAAAGGACTCCCCTCGGCTCAGGAACTGGCCGAGTTGTTCATCATTCACGTCTTCCGGCTGCATGGCATTCCGGAAGACATTGTGTCGGATAGGGGAGTCCAATTTGTGTCTGGATTCTGGAGGGCATTTTGCCACCAAATGGGCATGAAATTGTCTTTTTCGTCAGGCTACCACCCACAGACTAATGGGCAGACGGAACGTATCAACCAGTCTTTGGAGCAATTCCTAAGATGTTACGTTGCGGAGGCACAGAGTAACTGGGTAAAATTTTTGCCCTTCGCGGAATTCGCACAAAATAATTTGAAGAATTCCTCATCTGGGTTCTCTCCATTTCAGATTGTGACAGGGAGGTCACCCAAATTCTCCCCTTTTCCAGTTGTCTCGTCTCCATTTCCAGCACTGGAGGATTGGCAGAGGTCACTCAGGGACAATTGGGGAATTGTTAAGGGGAATTTGCAGAAGGCGTTCCAGAGTCAGAAGGGTCAAGCAGACAAGAGACGATCCGTCGAATGGAAGTTTTAGCCAGGGGATTTAGTCTGGGTGTCCACACGTCACTTGACCCTGAAGCAGCCTTCTGCCAAACTGGGTCCCAGGTTTGTGGGTCCATTCCCAGTGACCAAAAGAATCAATAACGAGACTTACGCCATTGATCTTCCCGCTAGCATGCGTGGGGTAAGATCCTTCCACGTATCCCTGCTTAAGCCAGCAGTCCATGTGGGTCCCACTCCTCCTCCTCCTGTGTTGGTGGATGACCAGCCTGAGTACGAGGTAGAAAAGATTTTAGATTCACGCTTTGTACAAAACTCGGTACAATATTTCGTACATTGGAAAGGGTACGGCATTGCGGAGAGACAATGGGTACCGGGGAGTCGCATGCATGCGGACAAATTAAGGAGGGAGTTTCACGCTTTACATCCCGAGAAACCTGGTAGGAGTTGTCCGGAGTCCACTCCTCGGGGGGGGGGGTACTGTGAGGAGACGCGGAAAAGCCGCCGCGTGTGCCAAGAGCTAGGCGGCTGACTCCGCGTCCTACGCGGCGGTTTGCACGCATCTGGTTGTGTGGTGGAACGCGGAAAAGCCGCCGCATGTCCTGACAGCAAAGCGGCTGTTTGCATGCAGCAGCATGTGCTTGGTGTGGCTGGGTCTGTTAGTGCACCTAGGCAGATGGAGAGCTATGCTCGGCGGGCCTGAATTCAGGACCTTTATACCTGCAGAGGAAGTGTCAGCTGATCAGGAAGGTCAGCTGATTCCTGCAGGACTCATGATTGGCTGAATGGTTCGGGCGGGGCAGCAGAGTCCAGCAACTATATATTCTGCTGCTTATTCAGTTGCTGGTTGTCTGGCGTTGCGATCACATATGTGGGAGCACCCAGATCCGTAGTCAGATCCACAAGTGTGCCGGGACCAGCTGGAGCTGTAATCCTACACTTAGCTAGATTCTGTTGATAGCTAAAGTACTAGTTTGATTGTGATTATCTGTTATGACTTTTTGCCTGCCTGCCTGACTATCCTCCTGAACTCTGACCTTGTACCTCGATATTTCTGATACTCTGTTGCCGAACCCCGGCTCGTCCTTAGACTCTGTTTCTGCCTCCTGATCTTGTACCTCGATATTCTGATACCCTGTTGCCGAACTCTGCCTGTACCTAGACTCCGCCTCTGCTTTATGATCTTGTACTTTGTCTGTCCGTGTGTGTACGACCTGGCTTGTCCGACCTCGAGAACCGACCTTACCCTTGGAGGCGGTTCCCCGTCCTGTCAGTGACATCTCCTCCTGAGTGTCACTTTCAGACAATCCTTCCTACTGTCAGTCTGACTCCTCCCGTCTTGGAGAGCTCAGGTCTGCGGAAGGAATCTGTGCAGTACTCCTTGCTGCACTGAGGCCTAGTCCTCTAAGTGTTACTGTTACACCAAACACTACACTCTACTCAGGTGAACAGACGTTAGCTAGTATATCGGATTATCGGTGATACTGCAGATCACGTATAATCTGGTATACATCTGTATTCCCAGTGATACTGCAGATCACCGGTAATCAGATCCTCTCTGTGCTTCACCGATCGTTACACAAAAAATACGTGCAATCATGTGGAAGATTTGACCAGAAAATAGTTCAATCATGTCAGCAGATTTGCCCAGAAAATACATGCAATCATGTCGGCAGATTTGCCCAGAAAATACATGCAATCATGTCGGCAGCATTGCCTAGAAAATATGTGGAATCATGTGGCAGATTTGACCAGAAAATACATGCAATCATATGGCAGATTTGACCAGAAAATACATGCAATCATATGGCAGATTTGACCAGAAAATAGTTCAATCATGTCAGCAGATTTGCCCACAAAATACATGCAATCATGTCAGCAGATTTGACTAGAAAATACATGCAATCATGTCGGCAGATTTGCCCAGAAAATACATGCAATCATGTGGCAAATTTGACCAGAAAATACATGCAATCATGTTGGCAGATTTGTCCAGAAAACACATGCAATCATGTAGCAGATTTGACCAGAAAATACATGCAATCATGTAGCAGATTTGACCAGAAAATACTTGCAATCATGTAAAAAATTTGACCAGAAAATGCATGCAATCATGTGGAAGATTTGACCAGAAAATACATGCAATCATGTGGAAGATTTGACCAGAAAATACGTGCAATCATGTGGCAGACCTTGCCATAAAACACTTCAATCATGTAGCATACCTGGCCAGAACAAACACATGCTAATATAAATTTAAAAAAAAACATGTACTCACCTACAGCACAGCAGGCCTCCTGTCCTGGCCTCTGTCCGGCGCGCAGCTCCCACGATCCTCTGCAGCCAGCAACTGAAACTCCCGCGCTGAGAGCAGGGCTACGGGAAAATGGCACCCAAAGCCCTGCACTGCAGACTCAAAGTCTCCAGAGCAGGGTTTTGGACTCCATTTTACCGTAGCCCTGCTCTGCCGCTGCTGGCTGCTGCGGTGAACTGACACGGCGTCTATTAGACGTTTAAAGTCAGTTCACGCTGGGGGGTGCTATGGGGGTGCTTAGAGGATTTTAGGGGGTGCTTCAGCACCCAAAGCACCCCCCTGGCGCCGCCACTGCCTCCATGTAACCAATAGAGTGGGCAAGTGTATGGTATCAAAACTTCCAAATCCCACCATTATAATGGATGGCTGGTCAAAAGGTAGATGGCCACCAAATAAAGTCCCACCAGTATATATAGTATAAACAGGGAGATATAGGGGTAACAAAAGCACATATAGAGTAGCTCATATTGGGCACAGCTGGCCACAACAGACTGATTCACAGCAGGTCATAAACATGAAATTACGTTTAGAGGAAATTTAAAGGAAACATGCCAAATTAAAATCTTCATTGAGACCTTTAGGGGCAATGGTCTCCAGGCGGAATATCCAATCAGACCCGATTTGTGTCAATTTACGGTCAAAGTTACTACCCCTCCTATCCTTCTACCAGCACTGTATCCTCAAAAGGAAATGTCAAAACGGTGGCTGCTATGACACTCGTTCATGTGCCTTGCAATTGGAGTATTACTTTTATGCTTGATGTTACCGACATGTTGGAATACCCTTTCCTTGAGTTGCCTGGTGGTCTTACCAACATACCATAAATTGCAGGGGCACTTGGCTCCATATACTATTCCACATGTTTCACAATTGATAAAGGACTTAATCTCAAAGGTTCTGCCGTTGTTTGGGGCTGTGAACTGCTTATCAGTAGGCATAAACTTGCACGCCTTACATCTACCACACCTAAATGATCCCACTGGCTTTGGTGGAGGTGTTGGAATAGGTACTCTGAACAAGCATATCCCTAAGGTTGGCTGACCTTCTATAAGTAATTGCAGGGGTGGGGGGCAGATGTTTTATGAGAGCCTTGTCTTTCTGTAGAATGGGCCAATAGTGTCGTTTCTTGATGTCTCTCTTGCCCTTCTGTACGACAGTGTTGACAGTGCGTACAGAAGGGCAAGAGAGACATCAAGGGCAGAAACCATAGTTGATAAGAAACGACAGCCCCAACGTGGAGTACATGGTACCACGAGCAATGTGCAACAAACCGATATACCCAGATTGATAGGCACTTTTACAGAACATTCGCACGCTGTATTCGACATTATTAAACACTATTGGCCCATTCTACAGAAAGACAAGGATCTCATAAAACATCTGCCCCCCCACCCCCCACCCCTGCAATTACTTATAGAAGGTCAGCCAACCTTAGGGATATGCTTGTTCAGAGTACCTATTCCAACACCTCCACACCAATACAAACGTGGCTACCACCAATGCCAGTGGGATTATTTAGGGGTGGTAGATGTACGTTGTGCAGGTATATGCCTACTGTTAAGCAGTTCACAGCCCCAAACAACGGCAGAACCTTTGAGATTAAGTCCTTTATCAATTGTGAAACACGTGGAGTAGTATATGGAGCCAAGTGCCCCTGCAATTTATGACATAGGCGAAAATGATGCACCCGCCCGCTCGATCTTACTCCCAGCCGCTGCAGGATGCCAATCTCGGCATCTCTGAGGGGATCGGTATGCTCATTAAAGGGACACTGTTGGGGACATCTGTGGGCGCACAGTGTGGCTTATGGATGAATATGTCGTAGCATATTAACGGCACAGTCAGCATCTATCTGAAAGGAGGCGGGGCTGGGTCCCTGCCCCCAGGTTGCCACCTATTTCCTGTCCCATCAGGTATTTAAACATATGCCTTACCTGGCGTTTTCAGCTTTGACTTAAGCTATGAGGGATGATGATGAGGGGTCTTTTGGTATTGTTTAAATGGGAATAAATATGGCAGCCTCCATATCGCTCTCACTTCAGTTGTCCTTCAAGTTGTTATCATCCAGTACTCCCAAGTCCCTCTCCAAGTTTGATATCAGCATTTGTATCCTGTTTATTGTATATAGTGATACAACCAAAATGCATTACTTTTTTCAACATTGAATTTCATCTTCCATTAACTTGCCCATATAGCCATCCTATCCAGATCATTCTGCAATGTGTTACTATATTCCTGTATGTTGATAATCCTGCATAATTTTGTATCACCTGCAAGACCTGTCCTTATTAAACCCATGTTGATGCTGAGAAATTAGATTATTCTCTGCTATGAAGTCTTAACAATAATATTGCTTAATAATAAGCATAATAATTAAATTGGTTAGTGAAAATGTTGGGGTTACATTTTGTGATAGGGAGACTGAACATTTCTACAAAGACAAATCAGTTATCTACAATAATTTTTGTAATTTTTTGTTTTTAAAAAGTATCTGTCCATTTTAATTTTTAGCTAGCCTTGAATTTTTAAAATTAAATAATGCCTTGCAGCTCAGTAATCTTCAAATATTAGATATCCTCTTCATATATTCAATCAAATATCCACATGGCAGTAAACATCAAATCACAAAGCCTCCAAAAGTGTAAAACCACACAAAATGTATTTAATATAAAACAGTTGTTCACTTGCAATTTCACAGTTTAAAAGCTTGCATAGAGATTTTTGGATGGACTCTCCCCCATATGCTGGGCACTGGCTGGCACTGCTGGTAATACACTGGTTGGTCGGCCCACTTTCAACCCACCTCTCTGGACTACACTGCTCTTAACCACTGTACTCCACACTGTCTCCACTCCCTCGTGTCTCTAGCTCTCACTTACGCATCCAGACTCAGCATCCAGACCCGCAGGTGCTGTATTGCTCCCAGAGCCGGATTAAGACCACACAGGGCCCCAAGCAGAGCAATAAATTTGGGGCTCCCCTCCTCAGCCACCCTGTTGAAAGGATGCCCCCCCCCCCCAGTATAGGTGACCGGATGTCCCTGCAGTATAGGTAGTTGGATGCCCCCCTACTATAGGTAGTAGCCAGATGTCCCCTCAGAATAGATAGCAAGACAACCCCCCAATAAAGGTAGCCAGATGTCAACAGATGTATGGCCACTTTAATTCCCCAAGGCTGATTCCTCCCCCCCCCCCCCTCCCGCACTTATGTCCTTCCCTTCGCCACCATCTCTACTAATCCCTCAAATATGCCCCTCTTCCTCTCGGATATCCCCTCCCTCTTTACCAGACCACCATCTCCCTCAGTCAGGTAACATCTTTACTGACCTCCCTCCTGGCATCATGATCCCTGCCTCGCTAATGCTAATTTCTGAAGTTTCAGTACCTCTCCTTCCATCAATGTTTTCACTCCAATCCCCCCCACCCCCTTAACATCCATGCCTTTTTGGTGGTCAGTGGCAGTGCATCACTGCCTGCACACAACGCACTTTACTATAGTATGAAACCCTATAGGCCACATCCATACTCAGTACTGACAGGTGGAAAAGCCATTATGATTTGATCATAGTGAAACAATATGCCTGTAACAATTGATGCATGTGTGGCCTGCTTTAGATTATGGCTTCTAATAACAAGATTGGAGAGAGGAGGAAGACGGCAAAGCAGGTGGTTTTGGTGCGAGGAGCTCAGCACCGGTTACTGAAACCAGGAGCCCCATAGCAGCAATAATATGCTGCGTAGGGCGCGTAAGTGAAATTCGGGGCTCCGGTGATCGCCGTACCCCAAATTACACCTCCCTCAGAGTTGTGACAACTTGGAGGGGGAATAGTATTTAACGGCGATGGGGAGTTTAGTGGCAGCAGGAAGAGCCGGCATTTGGCGCTCCCCGCTCAGACACACTATAAGCGATTTTCTGAGCGCCTTTAGCCATCAGAGCTTTCTGAGAGCTTTTAAAAAAAACGCTCAAATTGACTTACATTACAATCATGGTAAAATCACGATTGTGGTAAAATCGCTCAGAAAAGTGCTTTTAGTGTGTCTGAGGCCTTATGCAGAGAAGGGGAGAAACGGTGAGGAGAGAAAAGCTGAAAGAGAGGGAAGATGATATTTACCTCACCAGGATTTCACTTTTATTTAGCGTTCCTGGATGACAAGAAGACACAAACACCCAGCACAAGGGGAAGAGGGAAACAAAGGTGAATGAGGGAGGGCTGGTGCACACCAAGAGCGATTTGAAAAGCGCTTGGCTATTGTTACCCTATGAGGGTGTTCCCACAGCAGCATTGTGAATTTTTCAAAATCGCAAGCATGCTAAATGTAGCATTTTTTGGAGCAATTCATTCAAAAATTGCGCAGAAAAAAAAACACTTGCTAGCGATTGCTATTGCGATTTTGGTGTGCACTAGCCCAAGAGAGAGGAGGAGTGGAGAGAAATTGAGAATAGCCTGAGATGGAGCAGAGAGCTTATCTGTATTGCAGTCCCACATCACACAGAGGCTACTTGCCTGTAATAGGACTCCTGTCCCTGTCCCTGTCCCAATCTCTCACACAAGTCAGAAAGCAGCCCTCCTGGAGTCTAGGGACTGTCAAAACTTTTCAACTTGTTTAACACCTTCTCAGCACATGCAGTCATTATAACAATGGGGAGAGGCCAGAGAGATTTTTGCCCAAGGACCCTCCAGGCAAGCTCTGCATCATGCTGTGTATATTTACCTGCCCTCTAATTGCACTTTTATCAGCTAGCCTAGTGTTTAACATTGCCTTACAACAACGATTCTGAATACACCAGACACCGGACCAGCCCTAAATCACTGAATGAAAGGTCTGGGGGAAATCTCCCCCCTTTCCCCCTGTAATAGATACTTTGCTCATCTCTACTCACACTCTGCAAATTGCATCTTTTTTGCCTTTCACTAGATCAAAGCAACTGCCTGTGTTGCCTGCTGCCTGGTGGATAATCCGGGTCTCTGATTGCTCCCTTCTAACATACAGTGCTGCTCATAATTATTCATACCTCTGGCAAATTTTGACTTAAAGTTATTTTTATTCAACCAGCAAGTGATTTTTTTTGATGGAAAATGGCATAGGTGTCCCCCAAAAGATAATAAGACAATGTACAAGAGGCATTATTGTGGGGGGGAAAAACATTTCTCAGCTTTGAATTACATTTGAGCAAAAAGTACCTAGTCCAAAATTATTTATACCCTTCTCAATAATCAATAGAAAACCTTTATTGGCTATTACAGCAATCAAATGCTTCCTATAATTGCAGACCAGCTTTTTGCATGTCTCCACAAGTATTTTTGCCCATTCATCCTCAGCAACGAGCTCCAAATCTTTCAGGTTGGAGAGTCTTCTTGCCATCACCCTGATCTTTAGCTCCATCCACAAATTCTCAATTGTATTTAAGTCAGGACTCTGGCTGGGCCACTCCAAAACATTATTGTTGTTGTCTGTTAACCATTTCTTCACCACTTTTGCTGTGTGTTTTGGGTCATTGTCATGCTGAAATGTCCACTGGTGGCCAAGGCCAAGTTTGTACACTGCCTGATGTTGTCGTTGAGAATCCTCATGTTTTACTCTTTTTTTATGGTGCCGTTTACTGTGACTAGGTTCCCTGGTACATTGGCTGAAAAACAACCCCAAAGCATTAGGTTCCCACCACCATGTTTGAGAATGGGGATGGTGTTCTTTGGGTTGAAGGCTTCTCCTTCTTTACGCCAAATGAAGGAAACACCATTGTGACCAAACAATTCAATTGTTGTTTCATCTGACCATAACACAGAAGACCAGAAGTCCTCTTTGTCCTGATGAGCATTTGCAAAGGCCAAGCGAGCTTTTGTGTGCCTTATCCTCCTTGGTCTGCATCCGTGGAGCCCAGCAGTGTACAGTGTCCAATGAATTGTCTGCCTTGAGACATTGCCACCAGCAGAGCCCAGATTCAACAGGATGACCTTGGTGGTGATCTTTGGATTCTTTTTCACCTCTCTCACTATCCTCCTGGCCAGCACAGGTGTCACTTTTGACTTTCGACCACGACCTCTGAGATTTTCCACAGTGTGGAACATCTTGTGTTTTTTAATAATACTTTGCACTGTAGCCACTGGAACTTTAAAACATTTAGAAATGATCTTGTAGCCCGTTTCCTGACTTGTGAGCAGCCACAATGCGCAGGAGCAGGTCATCACTAAGCTCCTTTGTCTTAGCCATGAGTGTCCACAAACCAACTGCATTGAGCTGCTGTTTTTCACCTGTTAAGTTGATTAAAACAACTGTTCCCAATTTATCAGGGTAATTAGGATACGTTAGAACAGCTTAGACTATTTGGAATGGTATAGAATTTTGGGTTTTCCTACAGACTATGACAGTTTGTGAAGGGTATGAATAATTTTGTACTGGACACTTTTTGCTCAAATGTAAATAAAAGCTAAGAGTCATTTCTCCTCAAAAAATTACTTGCTGGTTGAATAAAAGTAACTTTAATCAAAATGTGCAGGGGTATTAATAATTATGGGCAGCACTATATATAATTAAACCTGAAATGTGCACTCTCATTGTGGAGTATGTACTTGTGACTGACTAGAAACGTCCCATGTTAACGTGTGAGTAAATAGTTGCACATTACTTTTTTCTCACATCTGGAGTAATCAATTGGCTGGGAGAAAATTAGACACTCCCATATTACAGATTCTGTAAGAAACCTATAGTAATAAGTGTATTTTACATACACCTGTTTAACATGCATATATTGCGAGTGCAATAAGGTTTGCCATTATTGCCATGTATCGAATTATACTACAGGATGAAGGTTGCCTCACCATTATTCAGTTCACAATTTTCTTTCTAGCTGGTGGCTTAACCACTTAAGGACTGCAGTCATAAAACCCCTTAAGGACCAGAGCCTTTTTTTCCATTCAGACCAATGCAGCTTTAACGGTTTATTGCTCGGTCATACAACCTACCATCTAAATGAATTTTACCTCCTTTTCTTGTCACTAATACAGCTTTCTTTTGGTGCTATTTGATTGCTGCTGCGATTTTTAGTTTTTATTATATTCATCAAAAAAGACATGAATTTTGTCAAACATGATTTTTTTGACAATTGTTTGATTTTTTTTTACACACAATTGTCCATTTACAGAGATATTTCTCCCACTCAGCATGGGTATGTGTAAAAATAAACCCCAAAACACATTATACTACTTCTCCTGAGTACGGCGATACCACATGTGTGGCACTTTTTTGCACCCTAACTGCGCTAAGGGCCCCAAAGTCCAATGAGTACCTTTAGGATTTCACAGGTCATTTTTGTTTCAAGACTACTCCTCACGGTTTAGGGCCCCTAAAATGCCAGGGCAGTATAGGAACCCCACTAATGACCCCATTTTAGAAAGAAGACACCCCAAGGTATTCCGTTAGGAGTATGGCGAGTTCATAGAAGATTTTATTTTTTGTCGCAAGTTAGCGGAAATTGATTTTAATTGTTTTTTTTCCACAAAGTGTCATTTTCCGCTAATTTGTGACAAAAAATAAAATCTTCTATGAACTCACTATACTCCTAACGGAATACCTTTGGGTGTCTTCTTTCTAGAATGGGGTCATTTGTGGGGTTCCTGTACTGCCCTGGCATTTTAGGGGCCCTAAACCATGAGGAGTAGTTTTGAAACCAAATGTCGCAAAATGACCTGTGAAATCCTAAAGGTACTCATTGGACTTTGGGCCCCTTAGTGCACTTGGGGTGTAAAAAAATGCCACACATGTGGTACCGCCGTACTCAAGAGAAGTAGTATAATGTGTTTTGGTGTGTATTTTTACACATACCCATGCTGGGTGGGAGAAATATCTCTATAAATGACAATTGTTTGATTTTTTTTTACACACAATTGTCCATTTACAGAGAGATTTCTCCCGCTCAGCATGGGTATGTGTAAAAATACACCCCAAAACACATTATACTACTTCTCCTGAGTACAGTGATACCACATGTGTGGCACTTTTTTGCACCCTAACTGCGCTAAGGGGCCCAAAGTCCAATGAGTACCTTTAGGATTTCCAAATCACTGCACAGAGAATTAAATGTGTGCATTAAACACCAAGTGAACACCTGACATAACTGGCTGAGCAAATTTGGCCTGCAAATGCATATTTGCATGAGCATTGCCTCATGAATAGCCAATCAGGCCAAATTTGCTCAGCCAGTTATGTCAGGTGTTGCACACATTTAATTCTCTGTGCAGTCATTTGTGAATGTCTTTCCCTTGGAGGCGGGTGGCGGATGGCTCATTCTAGGTAGTGTGAGCCCTGGAGTGGGCTGTCAGTGCCTGTCCTCCACCCCCCTTGGAGTGCAGTGTGTGAGCCAGCCCTGAGCTCCAAAGCTCTGTGCGACCCATGCCTCATTCCTTTCCTTTTCAAATGTGTTGCACCCAAGCCATGCTCAGCAGCAGAACGCAATGGCGTTAAGGTAAGTGCCTGTTTTTAAATATTGGGAGGTGAAAGGTGCGGATGGCTCTCCCCGGCGCTGGCCACGCTTGGGGGGGTCGCCTGCGCCGCCCGGCCTCCCCCTCCTGGGTGCTGCTGTGGTTCCCAGGCGGTGAGAGCGCCCGGGACCCCGTGGTCCCTCGGCTGTATGGGGGCATTGGGAAGCCCCCTCGTGGCGCTCCTGGATAGTGCTATTGAAGCATGAACTAATTCCCGCAGGGCAACCGCTTTGCGGCATTGGTTCAATGGACCCTGCATTAGTTGGCATGCGAAAGCAAATGCATATTTGCATGAGCATTGCCTCGTGAATAGCCAATCAGGCCAAATTTGCTCAGCCAGTTATGTCAGGTGTTCACTTGGTGTTTAATGCACACATTTAATTCTCTGTGCAGTGACCTTTAGGATTTCACAGGTCATTTTTGTTTCAAGACTACTCCTCACGGTTTAGGGCCCCTAAAATGCCAGGGCAGTATAGGAACCCCACTAATTACCCCATTTTAGAAATAAGACACCCCAAGGTATTCCGTTAGGAGTATGGCGAGTTCATAGAAGATTTTATTTTTTTGTCACAAGTTAGCGAAAATTGATTTTAATTGTTTTTTTCACAAAGTGTCATTTTCCGCTAACTTGTGACAAAAAATAAAATCTTCTATGAACTCACCATACTCCTAACGGAATACCTTTGGGTGTCTTCTATTTAGAATGGGGTCATTTGTGGGGTTCCTATACTGCCCTGGCATTTTAGGGGCCCTAAACTGTGAGGAGTAGTCTTGAAACCAAATGTCGCAAAATGACCTGTGAAATCCTAAAGGTACTCATTGGACTTTGGGCCCCTTAGCGTACTTAGGGTGTAAAAAAGTGCCACACATGTGGTACCGCCGTACTCAGGAGAAGTAATATAATGTGTTTTGGGGTGTATTTTTACACATACCCATGCTGGTTGGGAGAAATTTCTCTGTAAATGACACTTGTTTGATTTTTTTTACACACAATTGTCCATTTCTCCCACCCAGCATGGGTATGTGTAAAAATACACCCCAAAACACATTATACTACTTTTCCTGAGTACGGCGGTACCACATGTGTGACACTTTTTTGCAGCGTAGGTGCGCTAAGGGGCCCAACGTCCTATTCACAGGTCATTTTGAGGCATTTGTTTTCTAGACTACTCCTCACGGTTTAGGGCCCCTAAAATGCCAGGGCAGTATAGGAACCCCACAAGTGACCCCATTTTAGAAAGAAGACACCCCAAGGTATTCCGTTAGGTGTATGGCGAGTTCATAGAAGATTTTATTTTTTGTCACAAGTTAGTGAAAAATGACACTTTGTGAAAAAAAAAAACAATAAAAATCAATTTCCGCTAACTTTTGACAAAAAATAAAATCTTCTATGAACTTGTCATACACCTAACAGAATACCTTTTTTTCTAAAATGGGGTCACTTGTGGGGTTCCTATACCGCCCTGGCATTTTACGGGCCCAAAACCGTGAGTAGTCTGGAAACCAAATGTCTCAAAATGACTGTTCAGGGGTATAAGCATCTGCAAATTTTGATGACAGGTGGTCTATGAGGGGGCGAATTTTGTGGAACCGGTCATAAGCAGGGTGGCCTTTTAGATGACAGGTTGTATTGGGCCTGATCTGATGGATAGGAGTGCTAGGGGGGTGACAGGAGGTGATTGATGGGTGTCTCAGGGGGTGGTTAGAGGGGAAAATACATGCAATCAATGCACTGGGGAGGTGATTGGAAGGGGGTCTGAGGGGGATCTGAGGGTTTGGCCGAGTGATCAGGAGCCCACACGGGGCAAATTAGGGCCTGATCTGATGGGTAGGTGTGCTAGGGGGTGACAGGAGGTGATTGATGGGTGTCTCAAGGTGTGATTAGAGGGGGGAATAGATGCAAGCAATGCACTGGCGAGGTGATCAGGGCTGGGGTCTGAGGGCGTTCTGAGGGTGTGGGCGGGTGATTGAGTGCCCTAGGGGCAGATAGGGGTCTAATCTGATGGGTAACAGTGACAGGTGGTGATAGGAGGTGATTGATGGGTGATTGATGGGTAATTAGTGGGTGTTTAGGGCAGAGAACAGAAGTAAACACTGCACTTGGGAGGTGATCTGACGTCGGATCTGCGGGCGATCTATTGGTGTGGGTGGGTGATCAGATTGCCCGCAAGGGGCAGGTTAGGGGCTGATTAATGGGTGGCAGTGACAGGGGGTGATTGATGGGTGGCAGTGACAGGGGGTGATTGATGGGTGATTGACAGGTGATCAGTGGGTTATTACAGGGAAGAACAGATGTAAATATTGCACTGGCGAATTGATAAGGGGGGGGGGGGGTCTGAGGGAAATCTGAGCGTGTAGGCGGGTGATTGGGTGCCCGCAAGGGGCAGATTAGGGTCTGATCTGATGGGTAACAGTGACAGGTGGTGATAGGGGGTGATTGATGGGTGACTAATGGGTAATTAGTGGGTGTTTAGGGTAGAGAACAGATGTAAACACCACACTTGGGAGGTGATCTGACGATCTACAGGCGATCTATTGGTGTGGGTGGGTGATCAGATTGCCCGCAAGGGGCAGGTTAGGGGCTGATTGATGGGTGGCAGTGACAGGGGGTAATTGATGGATGATTGATGGGTGATTGACAGGTGATTGATAGGTGATTGACAGGTGATCAGGGGGATAGATGCATACAGTACACAGGGGAGGGGGGTCTGGGGAGAATCTGAGGGGTGGGGGGTGATCAGGAGGGAGCAGGGGGCAGTTTAGGGCATAAAAAAATAGCGTTGACAGATAGTGACAGGGAGTGATTGATGGGTGATTAGGGGGGTGATTGGGTGCAAACAGTGGTCTAGGGGGTGGGCAGGGGGGGGTCTGAGGGGTGCTGTAGGCGATCAGGGGGCAGGGGGGGGAAATCAGTGTGCTTGGGTGCAGACTAGGGTGGCTGCAGCCTGCCCTGGTGGTCCCTCGGACACTGGGACCACCAGGGCAGGAGGCAGCCTGTATAATACACTTTGTATACATTACAAAGTGTATTATACACTTTGTATGCGGCGATCCGGGTGCTAGTAACCCGCCGGCGCCTCCGAACGGCCGGCGGGTTACAGTGCAAGGTGGGCGGAGCCAGTTCCCGGCGGCCGATCGCGTCATGAATGACGCAATCGCGCCGCCCATGCTCGTACAAGGACCGCCGCCTCTGTGCATGCGGCGGTCCTTGCGGGATCCACTTTCCGGCCGCCCCTGTGCAGTGGGCGGTCGGCAAGTGGTTAAAGTATCACCCTAGCACACTAGTTTGAGTGATTATATCAGCGCTATTCTCAAAGCAGCAAAGAATATAAAAGGTATACACACAATTAATTATAAAACCTCTATTGATTCTTTCCACATTTCCCTCCTGTTTATAATTAATACTGTGGGTCATAGCTTGAGTATATATATAAAAACAAAAGAACATTTTTATAAAATGGCTGTGAGCTGAAGCAATTGCCTCACACGTTGGCCTGGTCAACCCTTTCAACCATGCTATCACAATCTCCTCCATGATCACCTTATGATCCTTCATCATGCTGCGTCAAGGCTGTATACATAGCAGTACTCAAATGCTTATCCATTAATCGTGCAAAAAAATTTCTCAACATTGGAAAAATACAGCAGGCTAATAAAAACAAAACTATGAGGACAGTTAGGAATGAGATACCAGAACCCTGGAAAAATGAGGCCCAGCTCCCAAACCAGTTCTGCGACCAATCTGTTATTGGGTTTGAGACACCTGAGTTTCGTTTCAGTTCTCCAGATAGATCTTTTAACTGCTGAAGAGCTACTGTCACCTTCCCATCAGGGGATGTGTTATCTGGAATATAGGTACAACACTGTTCCCCCAAAACAATTACACACACCACCTTTTTCTGCTAATAACATATCTAATGCAATTATATTCTGCAAAGCTGTGAGTGATGTTGCTTTCAGTTGTTCTGCTAAACCTTCAATAGCATCTCTAGTATAATTAACAAATCTTTGCTGATTATAGTAAATATAATTAATCCAATCCACATTTTTGTTAATTGACGGCCAAAGAAAAATGGATTCAAACCCTGCAGCAATTTGGTTCCTGGCCTTGAACTCATCTGGCACACCTCTTGGGACCCCTATCGCATCAATATACACATGTGGGTCCAAACACCCTTTTGGTGCATCGCTTTTATTCCAGTATGCCTTTTTACCCACTAAAGTTTTAAAAGATTCATAGGACAGTATAGTTACATGTTCTATCATCCAGACAGGGGCATACAACCCCTTCCATTCAGATGGTAATAATGATTCTGCTTTGTTAGGTTCACAAGTCCACCAAGTATCTTCTAACTGCCACTTAGTTCCTAAACTCAACCTTTCATCACTTGTTACCTCCAATATCTCGCCACAATACTTATTGGATGGTCACTGGGGGCAGACTTATTATAGCACGTAAGATTGCTGGCTGTAGCAAATGCATGTGGTGCACCCGACACTTTCACACGGGTTCTCTTTGTGGTGCAATTTCATGGTAGGTTCACACTAGTCATACTCTGTATCATACACTCTAATCCCACTTGCTACTATCGGTACCAGAGCAATCTGCGGTCTAGCTGCTGCACATACAATACAATCAGACACATTGATTTGGGTTGCAGTAAAGGTTGCCAAAGTGGTCCAAAGTTTCCCCCTGTATTCTACCTCCTTTAATAAATGAAGTAATCTAGGGGGTAGCTGTTCTCCTCTTACTGAGACCTTATTACTAGTCATATCCATCTTATTATTACTGTTCAATGGGGATGGATCAGTGGTCTGTTTGTCTGTCTTGTCATTTCTGTTCAATGGGGGTTGCTCAGTGGTCTGGGTAGGGCAGTTATTGTCATTATCATGATAACATAGGGATCTGTTCCTGGAACCGTGACCCTGAGTACATATATGCCAGAGTCTGTCACCTCAGGTTTTTGTATTATTATCCAGATTTCATTTCTAACTTTTTGGATTCTTATTCTGTCATATAGCTTTATGTCTTTGGGATCTAACTGTGTACTAAATGCCTCCCACCCAGATGGATCAGTAGTATTCCACACATCTTTCCAACCCAGTATAGGTACTTTGCCTCTTGCTCCCAAATAAAAATTATAATCCACTCTATACCCATCTATAAATATCTCAGTGGGTTTTAACCTAAAAACTACTTTATCTATTCCAGGTGAGATGCAGGGGTGCAGCTAAGGTTTTTGTGGCCCCAAGCGGAGTGTAGGAGGTGGCCCTATCCTGCGCCGCGGCAAGAAATGGGTGTGGCTATTCAGTATAAGTGGGCGAGGTGATGACATGTGGGTGGAGCTGGAGGGCAGATTGGGGCGGGGCTGTTTGCGGGGAAAAATGGATGTGGGAGTGATTGCGGCGCACGAGCCGAAAGATGGGCATGGCCATGACATTGTATGGGCGGAGCTTAACCGTAGCACAGCAAATATAGCCAACTATGACCATTAAATAATAAATGCAGCAACAGTTACCCCAGACACCAGAAAATAAAAACGCAATTTGTGCAACATTTCAGCAGAAAACAAATGCAATTTGTGCCACATTTCAGCAGAAATTAAATGCAATTTGGCCCACATTTCAGCAGAAATCAAACGCAATTTGGGCCACATTTCAGTAGAAATCAAATGCAATTAGGGCACATTTTTAGCAGAAATCAAAAGCAATTAGGGCACATTTTCAGCAGAAATCAAAAGCAATTAGGGCACATTTTCAGCAGAAATCAAATGCAATTAGGGCACAGTTCAGCAGAAATCAAACGCAATTAGGGCACATTTCCAGCAGAAATCAAACGCAATTAGGGCACATTTTCAGCAGAAATCAAACGCAATTAGGGCACATTTTCAGCAGATATCAAACGCAATTAGGGCACATTTTCAGCAGATATCAAGCGCAATTAGGGCTGCAAAAAGAAAAGAATTTACTCACCTGGCACTGACAGAAGTCTTCTCTCCCCGTCTCCCGGCCAGCTGCTCAGGCGCGCAGTTCCCACGGAGCTCCCTCCCTCCTCCAATGTCCCGCACTGATTGAATGCAGGGCTACGGGAAGATGGCCACCCGAAGCCCTGTACTGGAGACATAAATAGTCTCCAGAGCAGGGCTTCGGCGGCGGCCATCTTCCCGTAGCCCTGCTCTGCGAGCCCCGCGGGGCTGCGGGAAAACAGTAACTGACATCACAGAGCCGCCAAGGCCCCTAAGACCTTGAGGCCTCGAGCGGCCGCTTGGTCTGCTTGGTGCCTTGCGGCGCCCCTGGTGAGATGGTTGCATTTAGGTCAATCACCCCTGTCCCATACCCGTGGTTAGTATATCTGGACTTTCTGTGTTTGATGAGTGTTCTGTTAGGGCCTGTTCCTGTACATTGGATTGCGACTGAATTTTCATGTAGTTCATCCCCACTGTTATACACCAGAAACAAACCAATGCAAACATGGCTGCTGTCATTACTATCCAAAATACTCGTCCTTCTATGGTGTTAGACCAACCTGGTTCAAGAAAGTGGATTCTCCTAGGTGGCGGTTTCAGCCTTTCAGGTGCCTGTCCCTCGGGGCTCCCCTATTTCCCTGTCTGTCATTGCTTGTCCCTACCTACCAGAGCAGGATTGATCCGGCTACTGTTGTTGGAGGGAAATGACTGACTTTTACCTCCAACGCTAAGCACTTTCTTGACCAGGGCTCAAGCAAATGTTCCTGTCGCCCTGAGCCTTAGTATTCCACCAGTCGTTCCTGTCTCCGCCCTGGCTAACTGAAGCTTTATATAGGTGCCCGTGACAGGATGTGCCCTCTTATAATAACTTATGTAAATCCAGGTTGATCTTTCAGCTATTCTGACAGCAGTAGAGGTACTGACAAGTACTTGGTAGGGACCCTCCCACCCTGGGGAAAACCACTGCTTCCTCTTGATTACCTTGATCCAAATCCAATCTCCAAGGGCTAGTTCATTCCCCTCGTACTGCCTTTGCTGTGGGTATTGGGCCTGGGTAACGTGTTTGGTGCTTGTGGGTGTGCCTCAGGTAATCTGCCAGTTCCTGCCCCCTGGGGGCTGTTCCTGTGTATCAAAATCAGGAAGATATTGATTGTTTAACAATCAATATCTTACAAGATAACAGTTTCTTTTCATCTGGTGTTATTCCTCTGTCTAATTTAGCTACCATCCCTCCTGTTGACACATGTAAAAACCCATGTGTCATAATTACAAGTAATCTGAACAAAATACAGAATATACAGAGTCTTGTGCCCACCACCCACAAATCAGGCTTTGTCTGTAGAGTTCCTTCCCCCCACCCATTTATCGATCTTTTGTTGGGGAAGTTGGTCTTGGGAAGTTAGTAGGTCAGTGGAATGTAAAGTGTTGTTTAAGCTGTGCCTTAGACCAGTGTTTCTCAACATTTCATTGGTATGTACCCCTTTTAAAACCCTGTACTCACCAAGTACCCCCTAGTGTAGTAAACATTATCGCAAGTACCCCTCGACAAATATATATTTAATCATAGTACATGATAATTGGTTTTAAACAATTTCAAGCATTTACTATTGCTTTTAATTAACTAAAATGCTAATGTGGTGCTATTTAAATAACATTTATCAACTTCTAAAACTCTAAATTTGTTGTTCTTAGGCAAGTATGTCTAGTCCGAGTACCCCCTGGGACCATCAGAAGTACCCTGGGGTACGCGTACCACATGTTGAGAACCTAGGCCTTAGACTGTAAGTCAGTAGAGGGAACTGTAGCAGCAGCAAGTGTGGCCAGGGCCGGCCCTAGACTTTTTGCCACCTGAGGCAAAACATTTTTTTACCATACAACAAACAAACAGCAAATTACAATTCTTACTGGTAAGGGAACCCTCCTGTGAGAACCCTTCCCTCCCTTGTATTTTCACATTCCTGTGTCCACCAAAAATCTCACTTACATTGCCCACAACCAGGGTGACCTCAGGCTTGCAGTGATCCACATAACCGTTCTCCACAATTTCGGTACCCTTACCCAAACCTCGTCACTCAGCACCTTGGTGTTTGTTAGGACACTGTCGGACCAGATCACCTTCCAAGCCACATACAAAACATTCTCCACGTTCTTTGTGACCTTCATATTCCTTGAATCTGCGCTTTTGTGGGCGTGTGTGGCACCCACCGCTATTCACATAACAATCATTTTCATCATCACTGCAATCATAAACATACATGACAACTTTCTTCCCTTTTTCCCCCTTCTTTCGCTTCTCTTTGATCACACATTCAGCATGTCGGGCATACTCTGGAAAGTCAGCCAGGCTGTAAGTTCTAGGATTAACCATATGCATTGTCACACACTTGCCTGTTTCTTTTGTCAAGACCCTATGTATGGCAATTTTAAGTTGTCGTTCATATGGGGAATCTGCTGTTCTGTTAGCAGGGGGAGTCATACCACTATGTTTATTGAAAACCTCCACCATTCTAGCTACTAACTCATCTATATCCATTCTTTTTGCCTCATCTTTCATTTCATCTGTTTGGGAGGCCCCATCAACCTTTTGTGGGAGGGGCACGGCCTGGTCTTGGACTTGGGGAGGGTTCTGAGGATTCTGACATGGGGTGCATGTTACCACCTCCAAGTCTTTGTTCTCCTTTCCTAACCAATATGTTTTGACTTGGTTCTGCCTTGTATGTGCCTCTAGTAGCCATCTTTGAGCTTCTTTTAAACCATATTGACTTTCTAACGTCTCATCACCCTGAGCATCACACTTAATTTGTAATACAAGTTTCTTACAACTCTCGGGATGCAGATGACCTGAAAACCCATACTTACTTCTCCACAGGCTGCGATACTTTACCCAGTTTTTGTTTAATCATACTCATCATCAGTAGCTTTAATCTTGTCTGTACCTTGACCCATTCTCAACCTCCCCCGTTCACACATTTTTTTAAGATCTACAATGTCACCCGGTCCCCTCCCGGAAATATGGAATTGTAGAACTACGTCTCTACCCGGTAGAACTACGTATCTACCCGTCGGGGGCTGCAGCTGAGACCTAACAATACTCAGTGTGATGAACCTCTGCATTAGGGTACTTCTTTCTAAAGTACAGACACAATCCCTGATTTAGTTCCACTCTGATGTTACTGCCTGTTATGCGGCTGTATTCTGTCACTAGGGACTTACAACTCCGCTGAGGCACACGGTAGCTTAGGAACTAGACCACAGATTGTTACATGCAAAACAACACAACAACACATCAAAACTTATGCTCTATTTTTGCACAGCCCTGTGCATGAGAAGTTGCAGAAATAAAAATAAGTACTTACAATTAAGTAGTTTTCAGGACACCTGGAGCTTTAGGAACCCTAGCCAGTCGACTCCACCGCACCTTGGGCTGAAGAGAGTCCCGTGGTTCGAAGGAAAACCATATGCCAAGGAAACAAGGCCTGGTTCTGCGTCTGGCCCCCTGTTTGAAGAGAACTTTGCTCTGGAGGTCTTTTACTGGGCCTGGTGGATGTTGCCGGTCTCACACGCTCATCCAGGGCAAGGTCCTTTGGCTATAGGTTTCCGGCTCGGAGGACCATCTTGTAAAAGGAAAAATAAACTCACTCCGAGGCTCTCTTCTTTGTTCCAATGAAACAGTGGAATCTTTTATTATACTTGATCAAGGGCGTCCCCGTGCTAGCTTACCAAGGGAGAGTTCTGAACTCAACCTCACCAGCGCAGTAAAGCGAAAGTCCTTTCCCTACAGTCGCCTTTTATACTCCGGTTAATATATTCCTCCTTTTAGACAGTCTTTTTCTGCCAGTCCAATCATCACTAGCAAGTGGCAGCTTGCACCTCCTGATTGGGTGTGTCCACTATGTCTTTCAAGATGACCTGAGTTTGATTCCTTGTAGAATAAGTTTCGTTTCACCCTCAGGCTATGGCTGACTTTGGATAACTTTCTATTCCTCAGTATGACCTGAGAGAAAGCCAGCCCTGGAATCTGGTTCAGACTGCCTCCTTACTGGATTCTCCTTTTGTCCTCTGGAAAGTGGAATGTCCCTGTAAGGATATAAGAAAACTAGGCACAATAACTGAGCTCCATATTCATATTCATTTGGTTACATTATGATAATTCTTAAAACAATACTATAATCATATTCTTAAAGTATCACCCTAGCACACTAGTTTGATTATATCAGCGCTATTCTTAAAGCAGCAAAGAATATAAACGGTATACACACAATTAATTATAAAACCTCTATTGATTCTTTCCACACTACAGTTTATCGGGATCATCCCCCACTAGAGATGGCCCGAACGGTTCACCAGAAAACTTGTTCGCGCGAACTTAACTGGTTCGAGTTCGCGGTTAACCGCGAACACTAAATGAGTTCGACCCGCCCCCTATACTACATCATTGGACTAAACTTTGACCCTCTACTTTACAGTCAGCAGACACATGGCAGCCAATCAGGCTGCACTCCCTCCTGGAGCCCACCTCCCCCTTATAAAAGGCAGCAGCGTCGGCAATGTTCTCACTCTGTGTGCTGCTGTATTAGTGAGAGAAGGGAGAGACATTGGAGAGATAGAAAAAGCGATAGTTAGGAGGTCTGTTAGGTTGCTTCTTGCTGAAATTTGTTGATGAAAAGCACCCCAAAACTGCTCTTTTGAGAGCTAATGTTCTTCTGATGTGTTTTTTTTTGTGTTTGTGCCACTGACACTGCATATACAGCCCTGTCTTTCGCAGCTGGCCCTTGCTAATTGCTGTATTGTGCCAGGCCCAGCACATTCAGTGCATGCCTTTCACTGCCTCTGTTCGACTGCACTTTGTATTATACCACCAGCAGTCAGGTCAAAAAAGTGTTCAGTACCTCACCTTTATCAAAATGAATGAGGTATGGATCCTGGAGGGCTAATGCCTGCCCGAAGTCAGTCCCCACACACAGCATCTTTGCCTGCATACGATGAGACTGCCTGCCCCAAAACTAAGTCAGTCCCCACACAGCATCTCTGCCTGCCGGCCACTTGACTGCCTTCTCCTCCACCACCAACAGGGTCCAGACCAGAACTCCAGGTGGATTCCTGAATTTTGCTTACAAAAACAATAATAATTTTTTCTGTTGTGTTTACATGCCTGCCTAATTTTTCTGGCTGCACTGCAGCTGCAACAACAAAACAAAAGGCATGTACATGTGTCAATTCCCCTTCGTGATCGTTACCTTGCCGCGGTGAAGGGGCTTGCTTATCACAATAAAGCAATGACCGGCTATATGAGTGTGTTGGGGGGCACACCTGACCCAAGATAATAAGGTTGTTGCTTCATTGTGGACAGTTTTTCTGTCATTGAGCTACCTCAGCCTGACCATATGGGCTTGAAAACCGCCATCGCCTGCACTCTCGCCGGTTGCAGTCCAGCACGGCCATCACTACACAAACAGCTGTTTGCGGTGCATTACACAGTGAGTTTGGTCGATCAGTGTGAAGCAGTACACTACTTACACTAACTGCTGATCCATGTATACACACGCAAGATGTTTTCAAGCACTATAGACCTCCAATTTAGCAATGCAATGTGATTTCTGCCGTTTAGGGATTATAACCCTGCTGTGCGGCAAATCTGTAATTTTCCCCTGGACTTTTGGTGTGTATCCCACTCCGCCATGCCCCCCTCCAGGTGTTGGACCCCTTGAAACATCTTTTCCATCACTTTTGTGGCCAGAAACAGTGTTTGTAGTTTTTCAAGTTTGCCTACCCATTGAAGTCTATTGTGGTTCGAAAAGTTTGCAGGTTCACAAACTTTTTCGAAACTTCGAGTTCGAGATTCGCGAACCGAAAATTGGAGGTGCGAGCCATCTCTATCCCCCACCACTGTGGGACACTGTGAGTCACATGCCAGCAAACTTGGCCATCCAGCCTGCTCACGGCCGCACACTGCTATCTGCATACTGTAATACAGGGTGGCCGTGGACGGCTCAGTCATGTGCTGTGTGTAGAGGATTCGTATCGGAGGAGAGTGCAGGCTGCCTGCACTGTAGATGTGATATACTTGGACTTTGCATAGGCCCTCCACACTGTTCCCCACAAAAGTTTGGTGCAGAAGGTGTGCATGGATAGGGAACTGGCTAGTGGACAGAAAACAAAGAGTTGTGGTCAATGGATCTTATTCAAAATTGGTGACTGTTAGCAGTGGGGTCCCACAGGGGTCAGTACTGGGTCCAGTACTCTTCAATTTATTTATTAATGATCTAGTAGATGCAGTAGAAAGCAATGTTGCTATTTTTGCAGATGATACAAAATTGTGCAGAATCATCAACTCTCAGGAAGATAGTGACATGTTGCAACAGGATCTGGATAGGATGGCTATGTGGGCATATAAATGGCAGATGAAATGCAATGTTGAAAAATGTAAAGTCAAGCATTTTGGTGGTACCAATGGTCTAGCACCATAAAAAATAAACGGGATACAGATGGGGACATCAAACTTGGAAAAGGACTTACTCGACAACAAGTTAAATAATCGTATACAATGCCAAGCCGCTGCAGCTAAAGCTAATAATATTTTGGGTTGCATTAAAAGGGAAATAAAAACTCGAGATGCTAGCATAATATTGCCCCTGTTTAACTCTCTAGTAAGGCCACATTTGGAAAAATTGATACGAGGGATGGAAGGTCTCACTTACCAAGAAAGATTAGATAAACTGGGTTTATTTAGTCTGGAGAAAAGACGCCTTAGAGGGGATCTAATTAACATGTATAAATACGTCAGTGGGCAATATAAAAGCTTGGTGGATGAGCTTTTTGTCCATAGGCTTTCACATAGGACTACAGGACATGATCTGCGCATGGAGGAAAAACATTTTAGACATTTATTTAGGAAAAGGTTCTTTACAGTAAGAGTGATTAAGATGTGGAATGCATTGCCACAGGAAGCAGTTATGGCAAATTCTATATCTGCATTTAAACGGGGCTTAGATGCTTTCCTTGCATTGAAAGACATCAATGGCTATAATTAGTGGGTAATGCCCAGTGGTGTTGATCCAGGGATTGTATCTGATTGCCATCTGGAGTCGGGAAGGATTTTTTTCCCTTTTGGGGCTAATTGGACCATGCGTTGTAAGAGTTTTTCACCTTCCTCTGGATCAACAGGGATATGTGAGGGAGCAGGCTGGTGTTGTACTTTATTTTCTGGTTGAACTCGATGGAAGTATGTCTTTTTTCAACCCAAATAACTATGTAACTATGTAAACATAGCGAGGTCGGATGCTTTGACTATGTTTGCCTCTGTACTGCAGTGCATGCCAGCACACACTTTACCGGACCTCAGCCGCCCCAAAACAATGCTAGATTTCTGGTGCCCTAGACCATGGCCTAGGTGGCCTTGCCAGAAATCCAGCTCTGGGAAGAGATACTTAACATGGACCTAAACTTAGAACTTTCTCTGCTCTAAAAGATAAACCACAGCACAATAACCTTCAAAGAAATATATTTCTTCATTACAACTTATTGAAATCCTAAAGAAAAACCTGCAGTGTTAACTTCCTGGACATTCCTGGAAACACAGAAATGGTAAAAATTCAGTGTTTACATATTACAGTATCACAGAACCTCAGTACACAGTGGCACAGCTCGGACACAGCTCACTGTCCTGATTCACACTTCCTGATAACGGCTAATTAAACAGGCTGCTCACTCTAAACACACACAGAGTAAATTTCTAACCAACTATATATGCTTTCATTGTATGCTGTGCAAGTTTGGGTCTGCTTTAAGGTTTACCATTATTCAAAGCATATATAGACATGATCATTTCCAGCATAGGACCAATGAAGAGCTACTATAGCAGTTGAAGCAGGGCCCATAGTTGGTCACTATTTCTCACAACCTCTTTATTTCCCATTGTTATGCCACCGTCTATCAGCCGTTTGAGGAGGTGGGTGGGGCCAGGTGAACTGCTTTGTGCTGTTGAAGGAATTCACACTGTATTGGTTAAAAGGAGCTGCTAAATTCTGCCAGGTAGGAACTATTTCTTTTTTTTTTTTCCTTCCAGTAAATTCATTTACTGCAGAAAATGTAGATATGCAATCCACAAAGCTTTGTGTATTTTAAACATAATGAAAATGTATCAAATTTATCATATGGATTGAAAAACTAGAGGGCTAGACTATGAATTTAATTACATTACAAAATGAATTTATAATAATGCATTTATTTTCCCTCTTATAATAATGCATTTATTTTCCCTCTTATAATAATGCATTTATTTTATCAGTTCTGATAAAGAAAGATGTTGCATGTCATTTCATAGGTATACATGCCAGCTATCATGTCTTCAGTTGGACAATACTCCAATTCAACTTGCCCTTGTTCTTCTAAGTCTATAACGAAATGTTGCTTCACATCTATATGTTTCATTCTTGGATTGACTCTTTTGTTTGCTGGTAACTCTGTTAGTTTCAAGGCTTGGTTATTAACCAGAGAAGTCATTTCTTTTTCAGCTGCCTTTATCCACTTGTTGGTTTCCTTTTCTGGGAGATGAGATATGGCATCCCAGGATATTGGTTCATGCTTGTGGGTTATATTTGCCTTGTATGAATGTCTGACAAGTGGTTTGAGTGCATGGCGACTCAGCGCTAGGCAGTTCGGCACAGGGAGAGCCTAATGACGGCTCTCCCTGCTGCCGCTAAACTCCGAGGCAGCGTTAAATACTATTCCCCCTCCGAGTTGTCACAACTCGGAGGAATATTTAATTCAGGGTCTGACAGCCGTCAGAGCCCCGAATTAGCGGGGCGCACAGCATAGCATTGTTGCTATGATGGCACCCAGGTTCGGCTTTGCACGCCAAAATAACCTGATTTGGGTGGTTTGCCTCTATTTTCTTTCATTAAACACCTTGGTTCAGTGTCTGGAATTATGTGTGCTTCTACAACTTCAATTCCCTGTTCTGTCGGTGTACTGGTTAACCACTTGTGCCATTGTTTGTTTCTATTGGGTTCGGGAGAAATCATCACACTGTTTCTAATGTCTTCAACAAAGGTTACACTCTTGTTGACTGTCACCTTCTCAGTCTTTGGATCCAGGATTCTGTATCCCTTGGAGTTCTCTGCATAACCAACAAGGATGTCTCCTCGTTTTGGGGCTTACTGTGTTTCTCTCCTGAAATGTAGACAAAGGATTTACATCCGAATACTCTGTGTTTCATACCTGATTTTTCCCCATTCCACATTTCATATGGCGTTCTTGTAACTGTCTTAGAGAACAATCTGTTTTGTAGATAATTTGCTGTCATTGCTGCTTCACCCCAATATTTTTCAGAAAGTCTGGAGTCGGTCAGCATTCATCTGATCATTTCTGTCAGTGTTCTATTTTTCCTTTCAGCTACCCTATTCTGTTCTAGTGTGTAGAGTACTTTTATTCAAAGTTCTATGCTGAGCTGTTTCAGGTAACTCTGTACTCTGTTTCAGTAAATTCACCTTCATTGACACTTCTGAGCACAAGAGGTTTTCTTTGGAACTTGTTTCTTGATCTTGTTATGTAGTCCTGTAGCTTATCATCACTTGAATAGTAGTCTATGAAGGTCAGTATTTATCTGTGGAGCTAGACTATGTTTTTTTTAGGTTTTTCTACAATCATACACCAATACATTTTAATTGTACATTTTTACCCTTATATATAATTTTTTACTGGATTCTGGTACTTCTTTGTGATGTGGAACTCCTTATATATGTAAGTGTTTTAATAAGATTATTATAAATTAGGTCAGATTATTATTACTACATCTATTTATCAGATATCAGCAGGCACATGTTAGACGCTGCTGTATTACAAAGCTATATTGTTGGTTTGTTTGTTTATTTATGTATTCTGTATTTTACATACGGTACATATAATATTCATATGCATCGTGTATAAAACAATTGGTGGAAATATAAATATAAATTTGGTCTTACATTTCTGGTATTGAGTACCTCTCGTGTTAATTTTCTAGGCACTGGTACTTGGCCTAATGAAGTAAGTGGTGTATGCTCATGAAATGCATTGCTGTAGTGCAAATAGATTTCAGTTCGTACTATACCTGTGTCATCCTTGAGGTTAGCCACCTACTAATGTAGATTTTAGGATTTTAATGTATTTTATTCTTCCTGGGTGCCTCTTCCCTCTGCTTTGTTTACAACTGTTTCTACCGAATCACCGTAAAATTGGATCATTTTATTGTATCGTGTGTGTCCACCTTTACAGTAGGTAGCATAAGTCTGACAGATCTTATGCTGGGAATATATGGCTCGATTTTGAGCCATTTAGATGGCTTGATAGATAATTTCCGACGTGTCTGATCTCTCGCCCGATCGTTTCCGTGCTCGATTCTGCATGGAGGACAATGGGAAAAGATAAGAAAAACGAGCGGAAGATAAGAGAATCTCCTGAAGAATCAAGTGCGGAAAACGATTGGGTGCAAAATCGATCTGCAAAACTGAGCCGTATATGCCCAGCATTAACTCTATCCTCCCCCTACCTGATTCTTTATCACTAACCCACTTAAGTGTATATAGATACACTTAGGTGAGTTGAGAAAGCACACCTTTCTGAAGAGGGTCAAAAGCACAGGTGGACTCTGAGTGGATTTTAGGGCCTCAGGTGGTTTAGGGAGGGAGCATAAGAAGTGATAAATCTGCCTAAGGTCAAAGTGCTCAGTGTGAGGGATAAGGTGGATTTATTTCATTTTGAACAATACAAGTTGCCTGTCAGCCCTGCTGATCTTTCTGGCATCAGTTTTGCCTGAATCAATCACCTGAAAAAAAAAGCATGCAGCTAATCCAGACATCAGTCAGAAAATCTGATCTGCATGATTGTTCAGGGTCTATGGCTTAACATTTTAGAAGAAGAGGATCCACAGGACAGGCAGGCAATGTACATTTTAGTTTGTGATCACTAAAAGGTCAATAAATAATAAACACTTATTATTAAGTGTTTCAACACTGCCACATAAGCAAGATTCAGCAATACAAGAAAACATGATTTTTGTTTACACTTGTCCATTATAAAATTTTGTGGGAAAACACTACCAGGGGTTGGCCGGGTTACCTTGGCAGCCTAATGGCTAAGAAATAATAAATGAAAAAATATAAGAAGTAAGTAGGAACACAGGGTAGGAATTCTAAATTGTATGACCTTATGCCCTAGTACAATTCTGTGGAAAATAGTCTCCTTATAAGATTATAAATGATTACTCTCTGGAGACTGAACACTGTGTCTAGCTAGAGGAAACCAGGACAAATGCCTCGCTCATTTTCCAAACCCCTGAAGCACAATTCACAGTTCATAACTGCAACAATTAGTGAGATTTTCTTATCTGTCTCCTTGAGAGTAATTATCACTGTAGTAGATTTAAAGTCACACATTTTAAATGTGAACTCAGTTTTCTTATATTAAAACATCAGAGTTTGAAGCTGCATTGCAGCACGTACTGTGACATACACACACTGTAAAAAAGCAAACACAGGATGCAGTCTAATTTCATATATTTGGATTTTACAGAAAATATTTAGCCTAATAAAAGGAGTGACATATAACAAATGGAGCAAGAATTCATTTATTTTAGCTGTGATATTGTTATACGGTCTAGAAAAAAGGAGACTCCTGTTCTGATTTACCCTCTAGTCTTTGGAAATCATAACTCTTGCCTCACTTTCTGGCCCTGGTACTTTCTCCAGCTTTTGAGACTTCTTTCTTACATTTCTATCCCTGGGCATTGCTGCATCTATCACAATTGAAGTCTTTTGGTTACTTGTGCACTACCACAATATAGCTGGTCTGTATGAATGCTATGTTCCCTGCTCCCAGCTCCACTTCATCAGTCTTTTGTACCTTCCATCTTTTTCCTGTCATCCAACCACACTTCTCCAACCTGAGTGATGGTCCAATGTCCTAACTGTGAATCTCTGTGTCAGCCAAATCGGCAACATAATTTCTTGTTTGCTCTTACCATACTGTTTGGTGTAATCCATGTTACATATATGATACATAGAAGGTAAACTATTACAAAAGGTGGTAATGTATCTAGAGATGTTTGACACAAAAGGTTCCTCTGCAGCATAAGTTGATGGGAAGGGTGCATGCCTGAAAGTGAACCTCCAGTGTAAAGATAAAATCCTGCTGCATTGGGTAAAAAAGAGGGGGAACAGTCATAGTAAGTGCCATTCATTTTCACTTGGAATTTACAGCAGAGATCAATGCTCAGGGCCGGCCCGCCCATGAGGCGGGGTGAGGCGGGTACCTCAGGCGGCAGGAAGTGGAGGGGCGGCACCAGACATAAAAAGGAAGTGTGACTGTGGAGAGGAGAGAGAGTGCAGGCTGCAGTGCAGACTCTGCAGTGAAGTCCGGCTGCTCCTGTGGTGCCCGACCCCGCCTCCGACCCGTGCCTGCACTGCACAGACGGTGAGTGGCCCTCCGCTGAGACCGAGTCTGCCCGGACTGTGTTCTGGGACCCGCGGCCGCCACCCATTAGGCTGCCAGTTCTGCTGCCACGTGCCACCCATGATGCCGCCGGGCCCGGCCTCCGAGTCCGACGACTCCGAGCTCTGCGGCCTCTCCTGTCTCCTCCAAAGCTGTGACGCAGCGCTGCCTAAGCCTGCTGATGGCGGCGGCTGCCGCCCGCTCTGCTGCCCTGGCCCTGCCTGATTGTCACGGACACGGACGGTCCCAGCAGAAGGGGAACAGCGCGGAGATGAGGGAGACCTCCGACTTGCTCCAGCGCCGGAAGTTCGGGTGCGCAGCCGCTGCTCTGGTCTGGACCAGACCGGAGTAGCGGCAGATCCATCCGGCGCTGCGACGAGACGGAGGTAAGTTCCGCCCGCCGCTGCCAGCCACCCGGACAGTAATGGAGGGGACAGCGAGGGAGGGAGAGCACCTAAGGTGAGGGAAGGAGGGGGGAGATTGCCCCCTTCCCCGCCGTCCGCACAGCTCTCCCTCATCTCTGCGCTGTTCCCCTCCTGCTGGGGGGGACACCTAGCTACCTACTCTGGGGACATATACCCCTGCCTACATATACTGGGCATATATACCCCTGACTATATATACTGGGCACATATACCCCTGCCTACATATACTGGGCACATATACCCCTGACTACATATACTGGGCATATATACCCCTGGCTACATATACTGGGCACATATACCCCTCACTATATATACTGGGCACATATACCCCTGCCTACATATACTGGGCACATATACCCCTGACTACATATACTGGGCACATATACCCCTAGCTACATATACTGGGCACATATACCCCTGGCTACATATACTGGGCACATATATCCCTTGACTACTGGGCACACATACCCCTGGCTACATATACTGGGCACAAATACCCCTGACTACATATACTGGGCACATATATCCCTTGACTACATATACTGGGCACACATACCCCTGGCTACATATACTGAGCACATATACCCCTGCCTACATATACTGGGGACATATACTCCTGACTACATATACTGGGCACATATACCCCTGGCTACATATACTGGGCACATATACCTCTGGCTACATATACTGGGCACATATACCCCTGGCTACATATACTGGGCACATATATCCCTTGACTACATATACTGGGCACACATACCCCTGGCTACATATACTGGGCACAAATACCCCTGGCTACATATACTGGGCACATATATCCCTTGACTACATATACTGGGCACATATACCCCTGACTATATATACTGGGCACATATTATACCCCTGGTTACATATACTCGGCACATATACCCTGGCTACATATACTGGGCACATATACCCCCGACTACATATACTGGGGACATATACCCCTGACTACATATACTGGGGACATATACCCCTGGCTATATATACTGGGGACATATGCCCCTGGCTATATATACTGGGGACATATACCCCTGGCTATATACACTGAGAACATATACCCCTGCCTACATATACTGGGCACATATACTCCTGGCTACATATACTGGGCACATATACCTCTGGCTACATATACTGGGCACATATACCCCTGGCTACATATACTGGGCACATATACCTCTGCCTACATATACTGGGCACATATACCCCTGGCTACATATACTGGGCACATATATCCCTTGACTACATATACTGGGCACACATACCCCTGGGCTACATATACTGGGCACAAATACCCCTGGCTACATATACTGGGCACATATATCCCTTGACTACATATACTGGGCACATATACCCCTGGCTACATATACTAGGCACATATACCCCTGGCTACATATACTGGGCACATATATCCCCTGACTATATATACTGGGCACATATTATACCCCTGGTTACATATACTCGGCACATATACCCCTGGCTACATATACTGGGCACATATACCCCCGACTACATATACTGGGGACATATACCCCTGACTACATGTACTGGGGACATATACCCCTGGCTATATATACTGGGGACATATGCCCCTGGCTATATATACTGGGGACATATACCCCTGGCTATATACACTGAGAACATATACCCCTGCCTACATATACTGGGCACATATACCCCTGGCTACATATACTGGGCACATATACCCCTGGCTACATATACTGGGCACATATACCCCTGGCTACATATACTGGGCACATATACCCCTGGCTACATATACTGGGCACATATACCCCTGGCTACATATACTGGGCACATATACCCCTGGCTACATATACTGGGCACATATACCCCTGGCTACATATACTGGGCACATATACCCCTGGCTACATATACTGGGCACATATACCCCTGGCTACATATACTGGGCACATATACCCCTGGCTACATATACTGGGCACATATACCCCTGGCTACATATACTGGGCACATATACCTCTGGCTACATATACTGGGCACATATACCTCTGGCTACATATACTGGGCACATATACCCCTGGCTACATATACTGGGGACATATAACCCTGCCTACATATACTGGGCACATATACCCCTGGCTACCTGTTCTGTGGACATCTCTACCCCTGGCTACCTGTTCTGGGGACATCTATACTGCTGGCCACCTATTCTGGGGACACCTATAGACCTGGGGCTACCTATTTTTGGTGAACCACTGCTGTCAGATTGAGTGTATTTTGGGGAACTGCTGCCAGGTGAGAGGTGTCTACCATATTAAGAGGGCATTCTGCCTATTTATGTGAAATGCTGTCTATTTATGTGCCTCATGACTGCTGAATTTGTCTTGTTGGGGGCCTCATGGTTACTGAATTTGTCTTGTTGGGGGCCTCATGATTTGTTGGGGGCCTCAAGATCGCTGAATTTGTCTTGTTAGGGGCCTCATGATTGCTGAATTTGTCTTGTTGGGGGCCTCATGATTGCTGAATTTGTCTTGTTGGGGGCCTCATGATTGCTGAGTTGGTCATGTTGGGGGCCTCATGTTTGCTCATGATTGCGGAATTTGTCTTGATGGGGGGGCTCATGATTGCTGAATTTGTCTTGGAACATGCTGGAAGGTACATACTGAGGGAGGGTGGGTGAGCGTGAGCCTGCTAACCTCCATGTACATTTGGCTCCACCCATAACCACACCCACATTTGGCCACGCCCCTTCACCTTAGGGGGTGCATTAATAGCCTTTGTCCCCAGGCGCTGAAAACCCTAGCTACGCCTCTGCAGGGGGAGGGGGGGTTGTCGACCGGGGGAGGGCGCCTTCACGATCTTTGCCTCAGGCTGCAGAAAGTGCAGGACCGGCCCTGTCAATGCTTATAATATAACTGCAGCTTTTCACTGTAAGATTCTCCATAAATCAGACAAGACAGAAAAATGAACCTTAAAGAAGCAGTATCATAACAATTTTAAAATATGTACATCAAAGATGTACATTGGCGCATCCCAGAGTAAAATTATAAATTATTTTTCTCCTGTGTTATTGTCTCTTATAGTAAGTAGTAAAAATCTGACAATTCTCTTCATCTCCTCATGGGGAATCCTCAGAGTTTTCGTTATGTTCACATTACTATTATTATTATTATTATTATTATTATTATTAATAATAAAATCCAAATTGACTTGTCTGTTTTTGTGTTTTACTGAAAGTTGCCCTCTGATCCCCATAGGAAATCATTGTACTCTTCACTAACAGAGTAATTCACCCTTTTTCAATTCACTTTTCCTTTTGAGTTTGTTCCTAGGTGTTACTTTCACTCCATATTAATAAAAAGCCTTTTAAGCAACCTGCAAGCAAAATTAATTTTCAAAGTACATTTTGTGATGTTCTTATATCTGGCCTCTAGATGTTGCTGTTCTAGTTGTTTACTGCATAATATAATATATACTGTTGTGGGTTGTTGGTTCCTGTCTTGGTTAGAGACATGCGGAGAAGACACTGTGGGCCATGTCCTATTAACTTTTTTCCTGAGATTTCTCCAAACCTTACTTATAAAATACATTTAAAGATCCTAGCATGCAATAAAATATTCAAAATAAGTTTAATATTAGTTTTTGTACATCATTGTTGGTACTTTTTCTATTGCTAAGTGCTGAATAGTTATTTTTAGTAAGGATGAAAAATTATGTCCAGGGAGAAAACTTGTAGATAGTTGGTGAATTTGGTAATTAAATCTCTTTTTAGTTATTCTGCCCCCGTGGCAACCGAAAACAGTTTTTCAACAACTTTTTTGCACATTTTCAATTGCAGAGTGCTGAAAAGTTATTTTAAACAGAAGATAAACTATTATCTCCTAGGACAGTGTTTCTCAAATCTGTCTTTGTGACTCTCCAACGGTGCATGTTTTGAAGGCAACCTCACCTATGCACAGGTGTAGTAAACTAATTACCCCTAACCTGTGGCTAGGTTCACAGTTGTCAGTTGTATAATGCACACGTTATAATGAGTGTGAACTGCAATGGAGACTGGACATAGACTTTAATACAAAGCCTGCATGCAGGGAGTTAGAATAACCTAATCAGTAACAATGCAGTACTGTGAACAAGCCCATAGAATTGTTTGGGCAGTGAGTTGACATTCAGAGTTATTCTTTAACACAACTAGACCTAAAAGGACAAACAATAACATTATAAAGTTACTCAAAGGGTAATAGACTGCTTTACTTTTCTGGGAAGATTATCAATGACATGTCATAACTCTGAATGTCAACTGAATGTCATGTTCTGAAGGTTTATCTCTGCTATTTTAGCTCCCCAGATTGTTGTTCAAACACTAATTACAGTTGATGAAAACAGAGAAAACACAATACAGAGGTTTTTAGTTTTTTTTGCATGATTCGATTACTGTAAGTAGCTTTGTAAGCATGATAGACAGACTCAACACCAAAAAGACATATGGCCTGCCTTTGGCCTGAGCGAACGGAGCGGTCGCTCAGGGCGCCGGCTTCCAGGGAGGCGCACATGATGTGCATTCAACTGGCCCTGGCCGCATTTCTACCTGCTGGCTACAGGTTCCGGGTCCATCTGTGGCTGCTGTGAGTGGTAGTTCTGCCCCCTGGTGCCGAGGGGGGGGGGGGGGGGGTGATGGGGCGAAGACTCCAGGAACCTACTGCTGCCTCTTGCATGCGAGCCAATAGCGCCACCCCTAGCTCACAGGCGATGTCTGCGCTGCACACTAATCAGAGATACCTGCTTGTCTCTCCTGACTCCTGGACATCTTCTGACCCCAGCTACAAGCAGAAAAGTAAGATTCCTCAACTGCCTCCCGGCTGAGGAAGTATGTGGGGGGATGCCTATATACGCTAAAGGGGGATCTGCTTGTATACTATACACTATTTATCTGCCTAGCTATGTACACTAAAAGGGATCTGTTCATATATACTAAAGGGGGATCTGCCTATATACACTAAAGGGGGAGGGAGATCTGCCTATATACACTAAAGGGGGATCTGCCTATCTGCCTATATACACTAAATGGGGGATGTAACAATTGTTGTTAGCAAGAATAAAGTTTCTGATTATCAGGTGATCTGCAGTATCACCTATAATACAGATATATACCTGATTACATGATTATCTGCAGAATCACCAATAATACAGATATATAGATACAGATGTGTTAGCTGAGCAATGTTAATATGCCACTAAGAAGTGACGTAACCTAATCATACTTTAATGCACTAAGTGTAGTGATTGGTGTAACAGTAGTACTGGCAGTATTTGCACTATCTCACCAGAGGAGCTGGTGGGCACTACCCGTACTGAACCTCTGACCAGAGACCTTGGTGAGAGTAGAATGGTCAGACAGATCAGATCGGAAACAGACAGCCAGTTCAAGTACAGAATCGACAGACAGAGACAGAACGAGTATCAGACAAGGTTTGGCAACAGGATCAGATGGGCAGAGGTACAGAATCACTGAGAGTAAGATTGGTCAGAACTAGCCAGAGTCATACACAGATAATCAATAATAACAGTAGTAATAATAATTCCTAGTCTTGTGTGAAATCCCTGGTTTCCTCCCAGATCAAAGCACACCGGAACTATCTAAGGTCTGAGCGCTGACACGAAGTATTCACGACAGCAGACAACTTGCAAGTGAAGCCGAGAGGCTTAAGAAGCGGAGGAGACCCCCAAGGCACGCCCACCAGCCACGGCCAATCAGGAGCGGCGAGCGTGCCCTCTGACATCAGCCGACCAGCCGGTCAGCTGACGCGCCTCCTCCTAGCATAAAGATCCTGACGGTGAGCGCGCGCACGCGCCAATGTACCCCCGAGTGCAGCAGAGACACGAGTCCTCGGCGCACTAGACGCCTGGGCCATGGAAAAATCAGCAGGCAGGGACCCAGCAATGACCGCGGTGGATCCACTGTCCACCGCAGCCGACATGCGATTACTCCCCACACCCGTCCTTGGTGTGCTAGACGCCCGAGGCACAGGGAGACTGGCAGGCAGAGAACCAGAAGCAGCTGTGGTGGTACTGCTATCCACCGCAGCTGGCATGTCACTATTCATTACAGTACCCCCCCCCCCCCCCCCCTTGAGGCGTGGACTCCGGACACGTACCACACGGTTTCTCAGGATGTAGTTAAAGAAAACGTTGCCTTAATTCCTCAGCATGCATGCGAAGAGCTGGCACCCAAGATCTCTCCTCAGGCCCATACCCCTTCCCGTGCACCAGATACTGAATAAAGTTGCGCACCCTACGAGAATCTAATATCTGCTCAACCTCATACTCGGGTTCTCCATCTATCACCACGGGGGGGGGGGGGAAGGAATCCACATGCACTGCAGGCTTCAAAAGAGACACATGAAAAGACTTCCCACATCTCATACTGGAAGGCAAAGCGATCACATATGTCACATTGTTAACTTTCTTGGATACTGGATATGGGCCTATTAACCTAGGACCTACCTTGGCTGAGAGTTGTTTCAAGGCCAAGTGCCGTGTAGAAACCCACACCATATCCCCAGGAACAAATTCCCATTCTGCAGACCGCTTCTTTTCAGCATGTCTTTTCTGGGTCACAAAAGCCTTCTCCAAATTTCTTTTCACCATAGCCCAGATGTCCTTCAAAGACCTCTGCCAATCTTCCATAGCAGGGAGAGAAGAGGATACCACAGGTAACGGAGAGAACTTAGGCGATCTCCCTGAGACCACCTGAAAGGGGAAAAACCGGAAGAGGCACTCTTCAGATTATTATGTGTGAATTCCGTATATGGCAAGAATTTCGCCCATTCCAGCTGAGCATCAGCCACATAGCATCTGAGGAACTGCTCAAGTGACTGATTGACTCTCTCGGTTTGCCCGTTGGTCTGTGGGTGGTAGCCTGAGGAAAATGACAAATTCATTCCTAGATGATGACAAATTGCCTTCCAAAACTTGGACATGAATTGGACTCCCCTATCAGACACCACAATTTCCGGTATCCCATGTAACCTAAAAATGTGATGGATGAAGAGATCCGCCAGAGTCCATCCAATGGAATAAACTGGGCCATTTTGCTGAATATGTCAACTACCACCCAGATGACAGTCTTACCCTCTGATCTAGGAAGCTCACCCACGAAATCCATGGACAAATGGGTCCACGGTTGCTCAGGCATTGGCAAAGACTGAAGTGTGCCCACCGGCGCCTGTCTGAATGGCTTGCTCCTGGCACAAACTGAACGATCTCTGACGAACTCCTTACAATCTGTTACCAGGGACGGCCACCACACACACCTAGTGAGCAAGTCCTGCGTTCCAGCCACTCCAGGATGTCCTGCATTCTTATGTGCATGAAACAACTGCAACCGGCATAGGGGCGAACAGTGCCCCATCTGGTTTCCCTTCTGGAATATCTCTTTGATACGGACGCAAAGCAGACAACCAATCCTCCCATGTGTCGGTGGCTGCTATGACAACTTTTTCGGGCAGGATATTCTTCCGGGCTGGTGGCTGTACTGTCTCAGGTTCAAAACATCTCGACAGAGTGTCTGCCTTGATGTTTTTACTTCTTGGTTTGTAGGTAATGACAAACCTGAACCTCGAGAAGAATAAGGACCAACGGGCTTGTCGGGGACTAAGTCTCTTGGCCCCCTCGATATATTCTAAATTCTTATGGTCTGTATAGACCGTGATCGTATGCTCTGCTCCTTTGAGCCAATGGCACCATTCCTCAAACGCGAGTTTGACCGCCAAGAGCTCGCGGTTCCCAATATCGTAATTTCTCTCGGCTAGAGAGAATTTCCGAGAAAAAAAAGCACACGGATGCAATCTGCCTTGAAGATCTGAGTGTTGAGACAGCACAGCCCCTACCCCAACTTCAGATGCATCCACCTCCACGATAAAGGTAAGACTGATATTAACATGCAGCAAAATGGGAGCGGAACAGAACAATTCCTTCAATGTTGTGAAAGCAGCATGTGCTTCCACCGACCAATTGTAAGTGTCTGCCCCCTTTTTGGTAAGTTCTGTGAGGGGTGACACCACAAAGGAAAATCCTTTAATAAACTTCCTATAATAGTTGGCGAATCCAAGGAACCTCTGGAGTGCCTTCAACCCCAAAGGTTGTGGCCACTCCAGTACAGCAGATACTTTACTGGGGTCCATGGTGAGACCAGCAGTAGAAATGACATAACCCAAAAAAAGGGACTTCAGAGACTTCGAAGAGTCATTTCTCTAGTTTTGCATATAGAGAGTTCTGTCTCAGTTTTCTTAACACATACTTCACGTGTTCCCTGTGTTCAGCTAAACTGGGTGAAAAAATGAGTATGCCGTCCAAGTAAACGAGGACAAACCACCGTAAAACCTCCCAGAACACCTCATTGATCAATTCTTGGAAGACGGCTGGGGCGTTACATAACCCGAAGGGCATGACCAAATATTTGTAGTGCCCGTCGGGCGCGTTGAACGCCGTCTTCCATTTGTCACCCTCCCTTATGCGGACCAGGTTGTATGCCCCTCTGAGATCAAGTTTGGAGAAGATACTGGCATTAGTAACCTGGGAAAACAAATAATCTATCAGAGGGAGTGGATAACGATTATTTACAGTAATTTTGTTTAATCGCCTGTAATCAATACATGGCCGAAGGCCACCGTCCTTCTTTTGCACAAAAAAGAACCCCTCTCCGGCCAGAGACTGTGAAGGACGGATGAACCCTTTAGCCAAATTTTCTTTAACCCTCCTGGCGGTTCATTTCTGTTTCATTTTTTTCAAGATTTTAGGCATCCAATTATTAAGTCTTAACTCACCAAAATATATCAGAATAAAGGCCTGTAAGATATCCTGCATATAAATAAAAGACTGTAACACAAATTTGCTGAAAAAATTAAATTTATCAATAAACTGAAATAGCAAAACTGTACAAAGAAGCAGCAGATTATATATACAGTATGTACATGCAGTACAGTGTATAACTAATACACCTCCCGTGTGTGGTAGATTTTAAAACATGGAACAGCACACAGGGCGACATTACAGTCCGGGCAGTAGAGACGGGTTTCTTTGCGGACTTTCTTACCCTTGCTATCCGTCTTGCTGCAGCAAACAACGCACATCCTAGTTGGAGCAGCTTTTTTTGGAGTGGGTGGAATATAGTCTGAAAAGTGGCGGCCAGTGAGGCGCTCAGGGTTGACAACATATGATGCACGGCGCCCAATTCGCACATCTGCTGATGAAGTCTGGTACTTCAGACATATGCTTTCGCACATTTTCCATATAAAGTCGGAATGTGTTCCTGGCCTGTCACTGCGTTGCTTATACAAAATGAACGCATTCCACAGAGATTGTTCCAGCAGATGGCGAAAACAAATTTTGTAGTATTTTTTTTGTTGTTTGCGGACTGCGGGGTAGTATGTCATCGCCTGGTCAGCTCGGTCCACCCCACCCATTGTATGGTTGTAGTCCAGGATGACTTGCGGCTTGTCCAGGACTTTCCCTCCTCGCGTTGTGGTGGTGGCAGATGAAGCATCATGGACAGTGCTGAGCGTACACACGTCCTTCTTGTCACGCCAGAGGAGTGCCAACATTTTTCCCTTCTGCCAAGCCACAATGTCCCCAGATTTTAGCTTTTGCTTGGCGAAGGCAGTAGGCATTTCTCGCCGGTTAGGACGAACGGTGCCGTAGGCATCAGTTTTGTTCCTGATGAGTATTTCAAAAAGTTCAGGTGAACTGTAAAAATTGCAAAGTGTTAGTACCGGCGCTAGCTAGAGATGGGTATGGCCCTTTAAGTGGTTTTCACCTCGGCGCTGCTCTTTGAACTGGGTGGTGCCAGTATGCTAATATGGGAAACACAAAAAGGAAAAACGGAGCGCTCCGATGGTGCGTTACCACTTTTAATGAATTAACACGCTTAAAATCAATGCACTTACAGTGTATGTGCAAGAGTTGCACATTTAAGAGGCCACCAGCGAGTCCCCTCTGCGTCACCCGAAGAAGGCGTGGTTAAGCGCCGAAACGCGTAGTGACGTCAGACGGTTTGCCGAGAGGATCGTGAGCCGGCGTTTGTCCTCCTCCACACCTGCCTACCATCCGCACGGACCCTGTTAGCCCTGGCCAGGCACAGGACGCAGAGGGGACTCGCTGGTGGCCTCTTAAATGTGCAACTCTTGCACATACACTGTAAGTGCATTGATTTTAAGCGTGTTAATTCATTAAAAGTGGTAACGCACCATCGGAGCGCTCCGTTTTTCCTTTTTGAACTGTAAAAATTATCTGTGATGACACAGTACCCCTTATTCAACAAGGGCTCCACCAAAGATAGCACGGATGAAGTCGCCACCCCGTAGCTGCTGAAAGCAGGGTTAAATTGTGTCCCTTTCCCGGTGTACAGTATGCTGTTCCAGATGTAGCCCGTTGATGCCTCGCATAACATGTAGGACTTCACTCCAAACCGGGCCCTCTTGGACGCGATGTATTGTATCCAGGACAGTCGGCCTTTGTACGCCATCAAGCTTTCATCCACACTTATGTCCCTCTGGGGCACATAAGTGTTGCGGAAGTTTTCCATCACCAGCTGAAAAACTTCCCAGATCTTTTTCAACTTTGGCGCTGGGTGGGTTGACTCATCGAAGCCGGAGTTGTCTGCGAAGTGTAGAAACTTCATGATGAGTCCAAAACGGTACTCCGACATTACCGTGCCAAAGAAGGGGGTAGCGATTATTTTGTTCGTCGACCAGTACCATTTCTGCAGGGGCTTCCCCACCACCCCCTGCAGAATAATTAGTCCAAGGAACAGCCACAAGTCTTCCTTGGTGATAGGCTCCCACATCCTGCTCCTGGAAAAGGGACCTCGTGGAGCAGCAATTTCTTGCGCGGCGTAGCGGTTCGTCTCCACCACGATTTTATCAATAACAGCGTCACTGAAGAACAGCTGCAGGTAGGCCAGGGGGCAGTGATCACATTCAACCTTCAAGCCGGGCTCTCCAGTAAAAGGGAAACGGGGGGCGGTGGTGGGGCCTGAGTGGTGTTGACTGGGCACCAAACACGTGCGTCACTAACCTCCTCCGTGTCGCTGGTGATGGAGTCGCTGTCAGAATCAGACGACAGGTTGCCAGGCGCATCACTGTCACTGGAGTCCTCCAGTGACTGCAAATCCGGATCGCTGTCCTCGAACTGCATCAGCGCTTCCGCTGTGAGACGCTTCGAGGATGACGCCATAGCAGGTGACAGGAAAAGAGCGTAGTAAAAATCCAGGCAGAGGTCGGTACACAGAAATCCAATAACAGGCAGAATCAGCAGGCGGAAAACGTAGGTCAAAATCCAGGCAGAGGTCGGTACACAGAAATCCAATAACAGGCAGAATCAGCAGGCGGAAAACGTAGGTCAAAATCCAGGCAGAGGTCGGTACACAAATCGGTAGGAAGATCAGATCACAGCACAGATCACAGCACAGCTCACAGCTCACAGCACAGCTCACAGCTCACAGCACAGCTCACAACCAAATGGCAACAGTGTATTGGATACACATGAATTTGATTCATGTGTATCCAATACAATGCACTTTGCAGCCAATGAACACAATTTTTCAAATTTCCCGCCCCACCCCCATGACGTCACGCCACCCTCCGCTCCTCTGATTGGCCGCCAGGTCCCCAAGAGAATAACAAGATATGGGGGTCCCGGCGGCCGGACAAACATCGCTGCTGCTGGGGGAGAGAGGCAGGAGTCCCTGGAGAGCACCGATCGCACAGGGACTCCTGCTCCAAAGGTAAATGTGCCGCCGCTCTGATCATATGGCCGCCGGGTCCCCGCAAGATTACCGGGGATATGGGGATCCCGGCGGCCGGACAAACAACGCTGCTGCTGGGGGAGAGAGGCAGGAGTCCCTGGAGAGCGCCGATCGCACAGGGACTACTGCTCCAAGGGTATATGTGCCGCCGCCACCGCCGCTGCTGCTCTGGTCACATGGCCGCCGGGTCCCCGCAAGATTACCGGGGATATGGGGATCCCGGCGGCCAGATAATTGTAGCAAACTTTGGGGGAGAGGTGTAGGAGTCCCGCTGAGCAGCACCGATCGGCGCGCGGGACTCCAGTACGCAGGCGCAGCAGTTTTTTCTCTGCCCCAACCTGAGCTCGGGCTTACCTATAACAGCTGATTTTTCCTACCCCGAGCTCAGGTCGGGGTTACCGCCAGGAGGGTTAATATACTCCTGCATAGCAAGTTTCTCAGGGCCAGACAGGTTATACAAATGGCCTCTAGGGGGCATACAACCTGACCTCAACTCAATAGCACAGTCAAAACTTCTATGTGGCGGAAGTTTATCTGCAGCTTTGGGACAAAAGACGTCAAGGAAATCATTATAATGTGCGGGCGACCCTTTCATCTGAACCTTAGTGGCACAAACAGCAACTTTCTCCAGACAATGATGATGACCGTGAGATGACCAGCTTAATAGCTGACCAGAACTCAAGTCAATCTGAGGGGAATGTTGTTGTAGCCATGGCATACCAAGAATCACTGTAGAAGTAGCCATTTTGAGCACAAAGAACTGTATATGTTCTTAATGAAGTACCCCCACTTGGCATAATAATACAGGAGTCTGTGACAGAGGTTGTTTCCCCTGAAGTGGAGAGTCATCCACTGCAGTTACAAAAATCTGTCTGTCTAGGGAAACGATGGGAACTCCCAATTTCATAGCAAAATCAGAGTCTATGAAATTAGCTGCGGAGCCCGAGTCTATGAATGCCTGTGTAGATAAGACTCGATTCTCCAAGGTAATAGAACACGGGAGCAGCAGACGATTTTCTTTTAGAGGTAAGACAGGCTCGCCTAGGGTAGTACCTCTAGCTACACCTAGGCGGCAGAGTTTTCCGCCTTCTTGTGACAATTCTGTACCACATGGCCCTTCTCTGCACAGACAAAGTCCCTCAGTTAATCTCCGCCTCCGCTCTACCACCGACAATTTCGAATGTCCGATCTGCATCGGCTCATCCCGGGGAAGAGAAGGAGACGGTGAGGACCTGGCAACAGGTATTAATCTCCCCGAGAGTCTACCTCGGGTTTGTCTCTGATAACGGACCTGGCGATCTATCTTAACCGCCAATGAGATCGCGTCCTCAATGGTTTTGGCCTCAGGATGACTTAACATAAGGTCCGCCACTGCATCAGTCTGTCAAAAAACAGTCTAGTAAAGCACCCTGTCAAAAAACAGTCTAGTAAAGCAAACTGTCCCCACCTAGCCGACACAGCCCATCTTCTAAACTCAGCAGCGTATGCCTCGACAGTGTTATGCCCCTGTCGGAGGGTTTTAAGTTTCCTTTCTGCGGTCACCGCTATATCGGGATCGGGAATTGTTGTACGGAGGTCAGGGCCTCATGACCAGTGGGAAGACTGTAAGCCCATGTCTGCGAATCCCCAGATAACAGAGTTTTGATAAATGTCACTCTCTGGCTTTCTGACCCTAAAGATGTAGGTCGTAACTCAAAATAGGACAGGCAGCGGTTCCTAAAATTCTGAAAATCCGACCTATGCCCTGAAAATCTTTCAGGGAGAGGTATTCTTGGTTCCATAACCACAGGGGATGGCACTGGTGCATTAGCTGCCTGAAGGGTCAGTACCACTTCAGATAACTGATTGATCTGTGTCTGTTGAGCGTTAACCGTGTTGGTTAAGCCGTTAACGGCCGTGGTTAACAGTTTATCCTGGTTGCACAGTGCATCCATAGACATTTTGGTCTGCTGTTCAGTAACGATTGGTGTTAGCAAGAACAAAGTTTCTGATTATCAGGTGATCTGCAGTATCACCTATAATACAGATATATACCTGATTATACGATGATCTGCAGAATCACCAATAATACAGATATATAGATACAGATGTGTTAGCTGAGCAATGTTAACATGCCACTAAGAAGTGACGTAACCTAATCATACTTTAATGCACTAAGTGTAGTGATTGGTGTAACAGTAGTACATAGCAAGGAAATGAGCAGCGCTACTTAAAAACAGACTAGTGCCTACCTGCAAAAGAGTGCAAGCCCCACTTGTAGGGTCGAATACACACCGAGCATACACATGACCTGTCTACCACTAGAGGAGGATGTTGGTTTCCATTAACAGCTTGCATGCAACCTATTAAGTACTTGTCCCTCCCACTGCGAAGAAGTCAATCCTCCATGGGAGGGGCCTAACACTAACTAAATCCTAACCTATGTATATGTGATGTTGGTTTCCATTAACAGCTTGCATGCAACCTATTAAGTACTTGTCCCTCCCACTGCGAAGAAGTCAATCCTCCATGGGAGGGGCCTAACACTAACTAAATCCTAACCTATGTATATGTGATGTTGGTTTCCATTAACAGCTTGCATGCAACCTATTAAGTACTTGTCCCTCCCACTGCGAAGACACTGCGTAACAGTAGTACTGGCAGTATTTGCCCTACCTCACCAGAGGAGCTGTTACGCTTGGTGGTATATTTTTCACAGTCAGCACACAATGCGGATTCTGACGTGAAGGAGGTACACACGCTAGCACAAGGGACCAGGGTATCCCCAGTTTAGTGGAGGAGAGGACTGACTCCCATAGGAGATGTGGCACACAGGGCAGGCGTAGATCCGAGCAACCACAAACAATACTTAAATACAATGGATAGGATATTTCTACCATATTTACAATTACAGCTATCAATGAAGCTACAAATGGCTGACTAACATATGTATATATCGGCGATGAACAGATATATAACATAAGCAAGGAACGCTAGCTAGGAACTGGAAATAATACAAGAAACAGGACTCAGAAGGATTCGCTACTTCTACGCAGAAGTGAGCGCAATCCCCACAATGTAACAGGAACAGGACTAGGAGGGATTCGCTACCTCTACGCAGAAGTGAGCGCAATCCACACAAGGCAACAGGAACAGGACTAGGAGGGATTCGCTACTTCTACGCAGAAGTGAGCGCAATCCACACTAGGTAACAGGAGCAGAACGGATCTAACTAAGCACGGGTGATCACGATACGCGCAACCTACCGAAACATGCTGGAAGCTGACTGACTGAACACAGGATATAAACAGTTTGTGTACGTATATATCAGCGACACTGATGTATTAACGTAACATGAATACAAGGAAAATAACAAACGCGCTAGTATGCGTATATATTGGCGATGAACCGATATATGATGCAAGACTAGCAAAGAAGCAAATACGGATAACAAGAGCTGAACTGGAAGGACTCACTGACCCCTTCGCAGGAGTCAGTGCAGTCCACACGAGATCTAGGAACGGGGGGCCTCGGACAGAGTAACAGACTGAATCTGAGACTATGATAGCCCATGGAGCACTGCAGGAAGCAGTCCTTTATACTGAGGTCATCCAATGGAAGCAGATATGCAGATTCCCACACAGGTGAATGGTAATCAATCACAGGCTGACAGCAGGAAAGAGCAGACAATGATATGCAGCCTGCAAGAAAGGGATTGCAGCTTCATTGCAACAGACAATATTTGTTTTCACAAAAGCATATTAACCTGTCATTAACTTCAGAGCGACTGCAGATGGAATCAATGCTCAGTGTAAGCGCATGCAAAACTATGCGAGCAAATGCACGCAAAGAAATCAAAAACTGCTTGTCTTCAGTAAAACTGCAGCCAGCAGTACATGTTGCAAAAGTAATCATAACAGGAGCTGGTGGGCACTACCCGTACTGAACCTCTCACCAGAGACGGGGGTACCTGGTGAGAGTAGAATGGTCAGACAGATCAGATCGGAAACAGACAGACAGGTCAGATACAGAATCGACAGACAGAGACAGAACGAGTATCAGGCAAGGTTTGGCAACAGGATCAGATGGGCAGAGGTACAACATCAGGAGAGAGACAGAACGGTAATCAGGCTAGGTTTGGCAACAGGATCAGGTACAGAATCGCTGAGAGTAAGATTGGTCAGAACTAGCCAGAGTCATACACAGATAATCAAGCAATAATAACAGTAGTAATAATAATTCCTAGTCTTGTGTAAAATCCCTGGTTTCCTCCCAGATCAAAGCACACCGGAACTATCTAAGGTCTGAGCGCTAACACGAAGTATTCACGACAGCTGACAACTTGCAAGTGAAGCCGAGAGGCTTAAGAAGCGGAGGAGACCCCCAAGGCATGTCCACCAGCCACGGCCAATCAGGAGCGGCGAGCGTGCCCTCTGACATCAGCTGACCAGCCGGTCAGCTGACGCGCCTCCTCCTGGCATAAAGATCCTGACGGTGAGCGCGCGCACACGCCAATGTACCCCCGAGTCCAGCAGAGACACGCGTCCTCGGCGCACTAGACGCCTAGGACGCGGAAAAATCAGCAGGCAGGGACCCAGCAATGACCGCGGTGGATCCACCGTCCTCCGCAGCCGACATGCGATTACTCCCCACACCCGTCCTCGGCGTGCTAGACGCCCGAGGTGCAGGGAGACTGGCAGGCAGAGAACCAGAAGCAGCTGCAGTGGTACTGCTATCCACCGCAGCTGGCATGTCACTATTCATTACAGGGGATATGCCTATATACACTAAAAGGGGAGGGGGATCTGCCTATATACACTAAAGGGGGAATCTGCCTATATACACCAAAGGGGGGGGGGATCTGCAATTATACACTATAGGGGATCTTGCACATGGACGTGTGTGTGTGCGCACGAAGAGAATGAATAGGGGGGAGGGCACCAAAATCTGGTTACGCTCAGGGCGCTATTAAACCTAAGACTGGCCCTGAAGACAATATCCATGTAATGAAAACTCCTAGCCATGCTGAACTCTAAGTTGGGAGGACTTATAATTTTTGAACATAGATGTCATTACCATGAAACAAATGCAGATGAGGGTATGTCATGTCAGACTTTAATTCCACTTTAAATAAAGCAACACAACTTATTTGTTTCAGCTAAAAAAAGCAACACAACTGAGAAGGTAAATAAGGTTTAAACCATGTTATTACTTTCTTGTCTGACTACAGATACTCTTAATTAAGCCTGATAGCTGAATGTCAGGGTAAAATTATTTCTAGCTTTTTCTTATACACAGAAATTAATTTTGACTCTTCCAATGACAATATATCCTGTAATCAGAATGTCGTGACATATTAAGAAACTGCCTTACATATGGCATCTGGTTTTAAGGTTCAGTGTGCTTGTAAGTTAATGTTTTGCCCCGAGTTATAGCAATATTCTGATATTAACATAAGGCAGTGCCAGATGTCATTGCCATCAGTAAATGGCATAGCTAATGGGAAATCTACCTGAGTTTACAGTTTAAGAAGCTGTTCTGTATCCCCATTCCTTAGATTTCTATATGCCTGTTGTGCCTTACCTTCACTTTCAGCTAACTTATCAGAATAAATAAGTTTCATTAGCTGTTTCAGTAGTGATATTTTAAAAGTGACACAGCACACAGAAGAAAGCCTGGAAGCCACTAGCAGCGCTTTTCTAAGCGTTTGTAATTTTTAAAACTCTTGCTAATGTAATGCTATTGGTGATTTTTAGAAAATGACATCCCTGAAGTGGGATCACACACATAGCACTACATTAGCAAGAGCTTTTCCAATCACAAAAGCTCAGAAAAGTGCTGCTAGTAAGTCCCAGGCCTACATTTTTTTAGGTTATTCCTGCAATAATGTATGTGTGTGTTACACTTGGCTGTGATGTCTGGTTTGCTTCACTCATCCATAAGCAGTATGGGAGCATAGTTTATTATATGAACGGCCCTGAAATACTGGATTCACAGTGGTCCATTGCATAACACATGCGTTATATTGAATGTGAACTGCAATAGAGCCTGGACATAGACTTAAATACAAATCATGCTTGCAGCATTAGAATAAAGCAATTAGTTACAATGCAGTACTGTGAACAGGCCCATAAAATGTCATGGACGGCAAAGTGGCATGCAGAATTATTCTGCAACACAACTGAGCACTGTGGACTAGCCCTTAGAGGTTAACAATTTCTCCAAGTCCTTGCAAGAAATGAACTGCATATTTGCATTCAGTAAGGCATTACAAATTCACATATATCAAACATCAGTATTGAACTGTATTGTTCGGTTGAAAGCTTATATTGCTCAGCTGTTGGAGGTCCGATCTGCCTGGCAATTTCGTGTCTTAGATTGAGTTTAACAACTTCTGTAAAGATGGGTTGCCTAGTATTTCGTAATGCTTAGAAAAACCATTAAATATGAAAACAATTATGAATTTTACAGTTATAGGGAGTTTTCTGTACCTCGTCAAATCAGCTGTGTGGGACAACACAGATAAGAATAGGACCCTATCCTTTGAACCTCCTGGTTTGTTTTGTTTAATTTTTACATGCAATGCATATGCAGATGTTTGATCTGGAACTATAGCACATTTGATAGTTCTTTAACTACAGTGGACAAGGCTGCAATTAGGTCTTAGAATTCTCAACAGTGAGGACAGCGAGCTGGGGTCTCTGCTACTGGGCATTGTGAAAGCCCACCTGTAGGACCACCAATAGTGCTATTTGTTTTGTACCAAACTCTGTGTAGCAAAACACAATTTACAATAGTGGATTGCATATACATGCCAACTGGTAACACTGGATTATGTTGCTGAATCATACATGCTTTTGTATATGTAGCCTCTGGCTAGGATTTCATGAGGAACTGCTTCTCTTATTGGACTTTGACAACCAGAGGGTTTAGATCAATATAGAAGAAGGGTAGAAAATGCCTGTTTTTATGCATGAAGTGATGAGTATGGTGTTGGTGAGCGCATACATTGTGTGAATGCACTATATTTGTATGAATTAGGTATAATATTATTTTAAAATTATTAATGATTAATAAAGAAAAAAGATATACCCCATGATGTCACTGATGATCTCCTAAAAAAAATCAGTCTACAGGCATTGAATCGGTGGCCATTCGCCTGCCATTTAAGTCCATGGAGCCCGCCACGGACAGCTTACCTGGCTCCCAACTTAACAATCCCCATGTAACACCCATGGCTGCCACACGCACAGCTTTGCATATGATCTGCAAACTGCCGCCGTGCACTGAAGAAGAGGTAGAGCTGCTCGTCTCTCAGTCTCTTGCAGACACAACATAACCATGGAGTTTACACTTTATAGAGAATTTATGTGTGCATCAAACCAAGTAACACCTGACAAATCTGACTTTGCAAATTTGGCCTAATTGGCTACTCACAAGACATGGCTCATGCAAATATGCATTTGCTTTCGCATGCCAAAGTTTGCAGGGTTAAAACAAATACCGCAAAGCGGTTGTTCTGCGGGAATTAATTCATGCTACATTAGCACTATCCAGTAGCGCCACAGGGAGGCTTCCCAATGCCCCCATACAACCCGGGGTGCCGCGGGGCCCCAAGCTCTCTCACTGCCTGGAAACCACAGAGGCATCCCAGAGGGGAAGACTGGAAGGTGCAGGTGACCCCCCCCGCCCCCAAGCGTGGCCAGCACTGGGAAGAGCCGCCCGCACCTACCTCCCAAAATTTAAAAACAGGCACTTAACTTAATGTCCATTGAGTTTTGCTACATGAGCACGACTTGGGAGCGAACACATGAGAAAGGAGTGAAGCATGGGCCACACCAAGCTTTGGAGCTCAGAGCTAGCTTTCACACAACACTCCAGGGGGGGGAGGGCAGGCGCAGACAGCTTGCTCCAGGGCTCTCACCTCCTAGAACAAGCCATCCATCACCTGCCTCCAAAGGGGGATAGAAATGAAACACTACACTTTATAGAGAATTTATGTGTGCATCAAACCAAGTAACACCTGACAAATCTGACTTTGCAAATTTGGCCTAATTGGCTACTCACGAGACATGGCTCATGCAAATATGCATTTGCTTTGGCATGCCAAAGATTGCAGGGTTAAAACCAATACCACAAAGCGGTTGCCCTGCGGGAATTAGTTCATGCTACATTAGCACTATCCAGAAGCGCCACGGGGAGGCTTCCCAATGCCCCCTTTGGAAGTCTCCCTGTGGCGCTCCTGGATAGTGCTAATGTAGCATGAACTAATTCCCACAGAGCAACCGCTTTGCGGTATTGGTTTTAACCCTGCAAACTTTAGCATGCGAAAGCAAATGCATATTTGCATGAGACATGTGTCATGAGTAGCCAATTAGGCCAGATTTGCAAAGCCAGATTTGTCAGGTGTTACTTGGTTTAATGCACACATACATTCTCTATAAAGTGTGAGGAGAAGGCCAGCGCATACCACTAAGGCTGCATCTGAAATGACCACCAGCTCATGTGTGCAGCACCTAAATAGACTCTCTGCACACTTCGCATTCAATTCAGATGCAAATCATATGCAAATCTACTACTACTTATTATTCAAACAGGAAACTCAGGAGGAGGGGCTGGGAGCAGCTAACCTGATAGTTACATACTTACAGAGTTAAGAAACAGTGGGCGAAAGGCTGCGCATTCCTAAACAAATGCTGCAAATAAATGGTTAATCGCACAGGCATACACCGCCTCTGCTAGACTGAAAAATGCATGCCCTGCTTCCGAAACAAGTGCTAACATTTATTACGCTAGGAGGAACTTTAGCTTCCAATATGGTTTGCATGAAAAGTATAATGTACTAGAACTAGACACTTGTGCCACGGTGAGGTAAACCTCCGGGCAAGTGACCAAACCTAAATTTAAAACCTTGGGAGCAGCTAAGCAAAAAAAATGTGTAACTTACATTTTGTTGAACAACGAGGAGAACGCCAGCGCATACCACTAAGGCTGCATCTGAAATGACCACCAGCTCATGTGTGCAGCACCTAAAAAGACTCTCTGCACAAATCGCATTCAATTCAGATGCAAATCATATGTAAATCTACTACCACTTATTATGCAAACAGGAAACTCAGGAGGAGGGGCTGGGAGCAGCTAACCTGATAGTTACATACTTACATTACAGAGTTAAGAAACAGTGGGGGAAAGGCTGCGCATCCCTAAACACATGCTGCAATTGAATGGTTAATCGCACAGGCATACACTGCCTCTGCTAGACTGAAAAATGCATGCCCTGCTTCCAAAACAAGTGCTAACATTTATTACGCTAGGAAGAACTTTAGCTTCAAATATGGTTTGCATGCAAAGTATAATGTACTAGAACTAGACACTTGCGCCACGGTGAGGTAAACCTCCGGGCAAGTGACATAACCTAAATTTAAAACCTTGGGAGTAGCTAAGCAAAAAAAAATGTGTAACTTACATTTTGTTGAACAGCGAGGAGAATGCCAGCGCATACCACTAAGGCTGCATCTGAAATGACCACCAGCTCATGCGTGCAGCACCTAAATAGACTCTCTGCACACTTCACATTCAATTCAGATGCAAATCATATGCAAATCTACTACTACTTATTATGCAAACAGGAAACTCAGGAGGAGGGGCTGGGAGCAGCTAACCTGATAGTTACATACTTACAGAGTTAAGAAACAGTGGGGGAAAGGCTGCGCATACCTAAACACATGCTGCAATTGAATGGTTAATCGCACAGGCATACACCGCCTCTGCTAGACTGAAAAATGCATGCCCTGCATCCAAAACAAGTGCTAACATTTATTACGCTAGGAGGAACTTTAGCTTCCAATAACGTTTGCATGCAAAGTATAATGTACTAGACACTTGCGCCACGGTGAGGCAAACCTCCGGGCAAGTGACCTAACCTACATTTAAAAGCAGCTAAGCAAAAAAAATGTGTAACTTACATTTTGTTGAACAGCGAGGAGAACGCCAGCGCATACCACTAAGGCTGCATCTATTAAATTTAGGTTAGAACACTTGCCCGGAGGTTTGCCTCACCGTGGCGCAATTGTCTAGTACATTATACTTTGCATGCAAACCATATTGGAAGCTAAAGTTCCTCCTAGCGTAATAAATGTTAGCACTTGTTTTGGATGCAGGGCATGCATTTTTCAGTCTAGCAGAGGCGGTGTATGCCTGTGCGATTAACCATTCCATTGCAGCATGTGTTTAGGGATGCGCAGCCTTTCCCCCGCTGTTTCTTAACTCTGTAAGTGTGTATGTAACGATTGGTGTCAGCGAGAACAGATATCTCTGATCATTGGTGATCTGCAGTATTACCAATAATACAGATACTATACCTGATTATGTGTGATCTGCAGAATCACCAATAATACTGGTATAGCCAGAAACAGGACAACCAATGTAAGGTAGGTGTTTGGTGCAACAGTAATGATAGAGATACTCACTTTCCCAGAGGAGCTGGGAGATAGGAATATCTCTATATAACATAGGAATGCAAACTCCAGCAAGCTAGAGATACAGACAGTAGTGAGATAGTTCACCCAAGGAGCGGGTAGAATTATGTTTAAACAAGCATACTGATCACCCGAGGAGCTGGTGATTCAGACTGTATTGTAGCCACTATCACCTGAGGGGCAGGTAGAAAGGATAGTACTGTAGTGACTATTCACCTGAGGAGCAGGTGATAAAGACTGTACTGCAGCAACTGACCACCTGAGGAGCAGGTGATTCAGACTGTACTGCAGCTACTGACCACCTGAGGAGCAGGTGATTCAGACTGTACTGCAGCTACTGACCACCTGAGGAGCAGGTGATTCAGATAGTACTGCAGCTAGTAATCTCCTGAGGAGCAGGTGATTCAGGCTGTACTGCAGCTACTGACCACCTGAGGAACAGGTGATTCAGATAGTACTGCAGCTAGTATTCACCTGTGAAGCAGGTGATGCAAGCAGAGGATCCCCCACCAGTGACTAGGCTCACTGGTGAGGACAGGAGAGTCAGACAAGCAGATTTGGCAATGAGCGGACAGATACGGTACAGAGACAGAAAGCTAGATCAGAGTAGTGTTTCAGGCAGAGTCGGCAACTATATTATATAGGCAAAGGTACAGGATCAGAAAACAGAAGAGTAGTCAAGCTAGCAGAAGGTCATAACAAATAATACAATTAAATTATTACTTTAACCTCCCTGGCGGTATGAATATTGCAGCTGCGTGGCCTCGGGAGGGTTTTTCTCACCTTTTTTTTTTTTTTTTTAGCATGTAGCTAGCCTAGCGCTAGCTACATGCTTCCCCCCTCCCTGCGGCGTCCCCACGTATCGTTAGATCACCGCCGGCGCCGCTTGCCCATATGGAAATCCCGTTCTGAATGGGATTTCCTTGAGGGCTTCCCCCGTCGCCATGGCGACGTTGTGACGTCACAGGGAATCCCGATCCACCCCATAGCGCAGCCTGGCGCCGATTGACCAGGCTGCGCAAGGGGTATGCGGGGGGGGGCCCTGTATCACGGCGGGTAGCGGCGCATTGGCGGCGGGCGGTGGCGGCGATCGCAACAAACACGCAGCTAGCAAAGTGCAAGCTGTGTGTTTGAAAAAAAAAATATGCAAATCGGCCCAGCAGTGCCTGAGGAATTCTCCGCGGCGGCTTACCCAGTGTCCAGCATGGGTCTACCGCTAAGGAGGTTAAGCTATCAACAGAATCTGGCTAAGCATGGATCCCCAGCTCCTGCTGGTTCTAGCACACTTTAAGATCTGACTAGGTCTGAGTGCTAACACGTAGCATTTGCAACAGCAGACTCGGAGCAACTGAATGACCTGTCCTATATATACTGCAAGCGCTCCACAGCGCCGCCCCAGTCACTCAGCTAATCCGGAGCATAGCTGGAGTCAGCTGATCGCCTGATCAGCTGACTCCCCTTTTAGTTGCATCCTGTCGCCTGGTGCGCGTAGCCCTTAGTCTATGAGCAATAGAAGGACCAGGCAAAGCACCTGCGTGTAACCGTGCGGCAGAGACCACCGGCTGCGACGCGGAGATAGCCGCCATGCCGCTTGCTGTTGCGGCCGTTTCTCCGCTATCCATTACAGTACCCCCTCCTCCCCGAGGAGTGGACCCCAGACACTTCCTACCCGGTTTCTCCGGGTGTAACTCATGAAACTCTTTCTTTAACTCCTCCGCATGCATGTGACAATCCGGCACCCAAGTTCTCTCCTCTAGGCCATACCCCTTCCAATGGACCAGGTACTGTACAGAATTCTGCACCAATCGAGAATCCAAAATCTTCTCGATCTCATACTCAGGTTGGTCGTCAATCATCACAGGGGGGGGGGGGGGTGTGGAATCCACATGCACAGCAGGCTTAAGCAAGGAAACATGGAATGATCTCACACCTCTCATGCTGGCTGGGAGATCAATCGCATATGTCACATCATTAATTTTTTTGGACATAGGGTATGGGCCTATGAATCTGGGCCCTAACTTGGCTGATGGTTGTTTCAACGCTAGATGTCGAGTAGACACCCACACTTTATCTCCTGGGGAAAACTTCAACTCTTCAGACCGTCTCTTATCTGCCTTTTTTTTCTGAGTCTGGAAGGCTTTCCCCAGATTTCTCTTTACTAAGACCCAAATCTCCCTTAACCACTTGAGGACCTAGGGCTTTCTACCCCTTAAGAACCGGCCACTTTTTTTCCATTCAGACCACTGCAGCTTTCACGGTTTATTGCTCGCTCATACAACCTACCACCTAAATTAATTTTGGCTCCTTTTCTTGTCACTAATAAAGCTTTCTTTTGGTGCTATTTGATTGCTCCTGCGATTTTTACTTTTTATTATATTCATCAAAAAAGACATGAATTTTGGCAAAAAATTATTTTTCAAATAAAGTAAAATTTCTGTATACATGCAGCGCGAAAAATGTGGACAAACATGTTTTTGATTAAAAAAAACCCATTCAGTGTATATTTATTGGTTTGGGTAAAAGTTATAGCGTTTACAAACTATGGTGCAAAAAGTGAATTTTCCCATTTTCAAGCATCTATGACTTTTCTGACCCCCTGTCATGTTTCATGAGGGGCTAGAATTCCAGGATAGTATAAATACCCCCCAAATGACCCCATTTTGGAAAGAAGACATCCCAAAGTATTCACTGAGAGGCATAGTGAGTTCATAGAAGATATTATTTTTTGTCACAAGTAAGCGGAAAATGACACTTTGTGAGGAAAAAAAAAAAAAAAAAAAGTTTCCATTTCTTCTAACTTGCGACAAAAAAAAATGAAATCTGCCACGGACTCACCATGCCCCTCTCTGAATACCTTGAAGGGTCTACTTTCCAAAATGGGGTCATTTGTGGGGTGTGTTTACTGTCCTGACATTTTGGGGGGTGCTAAATTGTAAGCACCCCTGTAAAGCCTAAAGGTGCTCATTGGACTTTGGACCCCTTAACGCAGTTAGGCTGCAAAAAAGTGCCACACATGTGGTATTGCCGTACTCAGGAGAAGTAGTATAATGTGTTTTGGGGTGTATTTTTACACATACCCATGCTGGGTGGGAGAAATATCTCTGTAAATGACAATTTGTTAATTTTTTTTACACACAATTGTCCATTTACAGAGATCTTTCTCCCACTCAGCATGGGTATGTGTAAAAATACACCACAAAACACATTATACTACTTCTCCTGAGTACGGCGATATCACATGTGTGGCACTTTTTTTGCATCCTAACTGCGCTAAAGAGCCCAAAGTCCAATGAGTACCTTTAGGATTTCACAGGTCATTTTGAGAAATTTTGTTTCAAGACTACTCCTCACGGTTTAGGGCCCCTAAAATGCCAGGGCAGTATAGGAACCCCACAAATGACCCCATTTTAGAAAGAAGACACCCCAAGGTATTCCGTTAGGAGTATGGTGAGTTCATAGAAGATTTTATTTTTTGTCAAAAGTTAGCGGAAAATGACACTTTGTGAAAAAACACAATTAAAATCAATTTCCGCTAACTTGTGACAAAAAATAAAATCTTCTATGAACTCGCCATACTACTAACGGAATACCTTGGGGTGTCTTCTTTCTAAAATGGGGTCATTTGTGGGGTTCCTATACTGCCCTGGCATTTTAGGGCCCCTAAACCGTGAGGAGTAGTCTTGAAACGAAATTTCTCAAAATGACCTGTGAAATCCTAAAGGTACTCATTGGACTTTGGGCCCTTTAGCGCAGTTAGGGTGCAAAAAAGTGCCACACATGTGGTATCGCCATACTCGGGAGAAGTAGTACAATGTGTTTTGGGGTGTATTTTTACACATACCCATGCTGGGTGGGAGAAATACCTCTGTAAATGGACAATTGTGTGTAAAAAAATCAAAAGATTGTCATTTACAGAGGTATTTCTCCCACCCAGCATGGGTATGTGTAAAAATACACCCCAAAACACATTATACTACTTCTCCCGAGTACGGCGATACCACATGTGTGGCACTTTTTTGCACCCTAACTGCACTAAGGGGCCCAAAGTCCAATGAGTACCTTTAGGATTTCACAGGTCATTTTTGTTTCAAGACTACTCCTCGCGGTTTAGGGCCCCTAAAATGTCAGGGCAGTATAGGAACCCCACTAATGACCCCATTTTAGAAAGAAGACACCCCAAGGTATTCCGTTAGGAGTATGGTGAGTTCATAGAAGTTTTTATTTTTTTGTCACAAGTTAGCGGAAATTGATTTTAATAGTTTTTTTTCACAAAGTGTCATTTTCCGCTAACTTGTGACAAAAAATAAAATCTTCTATGAACTCACCATACTCCGTACGGAATACCTTTGGGTGTCTTCTTTCTAGAATGGGGTCATTTGTGGGGTTCCTATACTGCCCTGGCATTTTAGGGGCCCTAAACCGTGAGGAGTAGTCTTGAAACCAAATGTCGCAAAATGACCTGTGAAATCCTAAAGGTACTCATTGGACTTTGGGCCCCTTAGCGTACTTAGGGTGTAAAAAAGTGCCACACATGTGGTACCGCCGTACTCAGGAGAAGTAGTATAATGCGTTTTGGGGTGTATTTTTACACATACCCATGCTAAGTGGGAGAAATATCTCTGTAAATGACAATTGTTTGATTTTTTTACACACAATTGTCCATTTACATAGAAATTTCTCCCACCCAGCATGGGTATGTGTAAAAAATACACCCCAAAACACATTATACTACTTTTCCTGAGTACGGCGGTACCACATGTGTGACACTTTTTTGCAGCCTAGGTGCGCTAAGGGGCCCAACGTCCTATTCACAGATCATTTTGAAGCATTTGTTTTCTAGACTACTCTTCGCGGTTTAGGGCCCCTAAAATGCCAGGGCAGTATAGGAACCCCACAAGTGACCCCATTTTAGAAAGAAGACACCCCAAGGTATTCCGTTAGGTGTAGGGCGAGTTCATAGAAGATTTTATTTTTTGTCACAAGTTAGTGAAAAATGACACTTTGTGAAAAAAAAACAATAAAAATTAATTTCCGCTAACGTTTGACGAAAAATAAAATCTTCTATGAACTCGTCATACACCTAACAGAATACCTTGGGGTGTCTTTTTTTCTAAAATGGGGTCACTTGTGGGGTTCCTATACCGCCCTGGCATTTTACAGGCCCAAAACCGTGAGTAGTCTGGAAACCAAATGTCTCAAAATGACTGTTCAGGGGTATAAGCATCTGCAAATTTTGATGACAGGTGGTCTATGAGGGGGCGAATTTTGTGGAACCGGTCATAAGCAGGGTGGCCTTTTAGATGACAGGTTGTATTGGGCCTGATCTGATGGATAGGAGTGCTAGGGGGGTGACAGGAGGTGATTGATGGGTGTCTCAGGGGGTGGTTAGAGGGGAAAATAGATGCAATCAATGCACTGGGGAGGTGATCGGAAGGGGGTCTGAGGGGGATCTGAGGGTTTGGCCGAGTGATCAGGAGCCCACACGGGGCAAATTGGGGCCTGATCTGATGGGTAGGTGTGCTAGGGGGTGACAGGAGGTGATTGATGGGTGTCTCAAGGTGTGATTAGAGGGGGGAATAGATGCAAGCAATGTACTGGCGAGGTGATCAGGGCTGGGGTCTGAGGGCATTCTGAGGGTGTGGGCGGGTGATTGAGTGCCCTAGGGGCAGATAGGGGTCTAATCTGATAGGTAGCAGTGACAGGGGGTGATTGATGGGTAATTAGTGGGTGTTTAGGGTAGAGAATAGATGGAAACACTGCGCTTGGGTGGTGATCTGATGTCGGATCTGCGGGCGATCTATTGGTGTGGGTGGGTGATCAGTTTGCCCGCAAGGGGCAGGTTAGGGGCTGATTGATGGGTGGCAGTGACAGCGGGTGATTGATGGGTGGCAGTGACAGGGGGTGATTGATGGGTGGCAGTGACAGGGGGTGATTGATGGGTGATAGGTGATTGGCAGGTGATTGACAGGTGATCAGTGGGTTATTACAGGGAAGGACAGATGTAAATATTGCACTGGCGAATTGATAAGGGGGGGGTCTGAGGGCAATCTGAGCGTGTAGGCGGGTGATTGGGTGCCCGCAAGGGGCAGATTAGGGTCTGATCTGATGGGTAACAGTGACAGGTGGTGATAGGGGGTGATTGATGGGTAATTAGTGGGTGTTTAGAGGAGAGAATAGATGTAAACGCTGCGCTTGGGTGGTGATCTGATGTCGGATCTGCGGGCGATCTATTGGTGATCAGATTGCCCGCAAGGGGCAGGTTAGGGGCTGATTGTTGGGTGGCAGTGACAGGGGGTGATTGATGGGTGATAGGTGATTGGCAGGTGATTGACAGGTGATCAGTGGGTTATTACAGGGAAGGACAGATGTAATTAATGCACTGGCGAATTGATAAGGCGGGGGGGGGGGGGTCTGAGGGCAATCTGAGCGTGTGGGCGGGTGATTGGGTGCCCGCAAGGGGCAGATTAGGGTCTGATCTGATAGGTAACAGTGACAGGTGGTGATAGGGGGTGATTGATGGGTGATTGATGGGTAATTAGTGGGTGTTTAGAGAAGATAACAGATGTAAACGATACATTTGGGAGGTAATCTGACGGCGGGTTTGCGGGCGATCTAATGGTGTGGGTGGGTGATCAGATTGCCCGCAAGGGGCAGGTTAGGGGCTGATTGATGGGTGGCAGTGACAGGGGGTGACAGGGGGTGATTGATGGGTGATAGGTGATTGGCAGGTGATTGACAGGTGATCAGTGGGTTATTACAGGGAAGAACAGATGTAATTAATGCACTGGTGAATTGATAAGGGGGGGGTCAGAGGGCAATGGTGGTGATAGGGGGTGATTGATGGGTAATTAGTGGATGTTTAGAGGAGAGAATAGATGTAAACAATGGATTTGGGAGGTGATCTGATGTCGGATCTGTGGGCGATCTATTGGTGTGGGGGGTGATCAGATTGCCCGCAAGGGGCAGGTTAGGGGCTGATTGATGGGTGGCAGTGACAGGGGGTGATTGACGGGTGATTGACAGGTGATTGACAGGTGATCAGGGGAATAGATGCATACAGTAAACAGGGGGGGTGGTCTGGGGGGGGGGGGGTCTGGGGAGAATCTGAGGGGTGGGGGTGATCAGGAGGGGGCAGGGAGCAGGGGGGGGGATAAAAAAAAATAGCGTTGACAGATAGTGACAGGGAGTGATTGATGGGTGATTAGGGGGGTGATTGGGTGCAAACAGGGGTCTGGGGGGTGGGCAGGGGGGGGGGGGTCTGATGGGTGCTGTGGGCGATCTGGGGCAGGGGGGGAGAAATCAGTGTGCTTGGGTGCAGACTAGGGTGGCTGCAGCCTGCCCTGGTGGTCCCTCGGACACTGGGACCACCAGGGCAGGAGGCAGCCTGTATAATACACTTTGTAAACATTACAAAGTGTATTATACACTTTGTATGCGGCGATCGCGGGGTTAACATCCCGCCGGCGCTTCCGTATAGCCGGCGGGATGTTGCGGCGGGCGAGCGGTGACAGGCGCCGGCGGAGGATCGCGTCACGGATGACGCGATCGCTCCGCCCATGCCCTTAGAAGGACCGCCGCCTCTGTGGGTGAGCCGGTCCTTCAGGGCTCCACTTCCCGGCCGCCGCTGTGCGTTAGGCGGTCGGGAAGTGGTTAAAGCCCTTTGCCAATCTTCTAGGGCCAGAAAGGGAGAAGATGCCACTGGCAAAGGAGAAAACTTAGGAGATCTCCCCGAGACCACTTGAAATGGAGAAAATCCTGAAGAACTCTTCAGATTATTATGTGCAAACTCCGCAAATGGCAGAAACTTTACCCAATCTGATTGCGCATCTGCCACATAACATCTAAGAAATTGTTCCAGTGACTGGTTAACCCTTTCGGTCTGTCCATTAGTCTGTGGGTGGTAGCCTGATGAAAATGAAAGGTTCATATTGAGCTGATGGCAAAAGGCTCTCCAGAATTTTGACACAAACTGGACTCCCCTATCTGACACTACATTCTCCGGAATGCCATGCAGCCGAAAAATGTGCCGGATGAAGAGATCAGCCAATTCCTGGGCCGAGGGGAGTCCTATCAGAGGTACGAAATGAGACATTTTACTGAACCTATCAACTACCACCCAGATGACCGTCTTGCCCTCAGAGCTGGGGAGTTTTCCCACAAAGTCCATAGACAAGTGAGTCCAGGGTTCATTTGGCACTGGTAGAGACTGAAGTGTACCCACCGGTGCCTGACGAAGTGGCTTACTTCTGGCACACACAGAGCATTCCCTTACAAACTCCTTGCAATCAAGTGCCAATGATGGCCACCATACACATCTAGCCAATAGGTCTTGAGTTCGAGCAGCTCCGGGATGCCCTGCATTCTTATGGGTATGGAATAGTTGCAAGAGTTGTAAGCGAAAGGGAAGTGGCACAAAGAGAACCCCCTCGGGCTTCCCTTCTGGGATATCCTGTTGGTAAGGCCCTAAGGTAACCGCCCAATCCTCCCAGGTTTCCGTGGCTGCTACCACAAGTTTCTGAGGTAAGATGGTCTCAGGGGTTGCAGGCTGAACTGTCTCAGGCTCAAAGCACCTAGACAATGCATCTGCTTTGACATTCTTACTTCCTGGGGTGTACGTTATCACGAATCTGAACCTTGAAAAGAACAGGGACCAGCGGGCCTGTCGGGGACTGAGTCTTTTGTCCCCTTCAATGTACTCCAAGTTTTTATGATCAGTATAAACTGTAATTGTATGTTCTGCCCCTTCAAGCCAATGGCGCCACTCTTCAAAGGCTAACTTAATGGCCAGAAGCTCCCGATTGCCAATATCGTAGTTCCTCTCAGCTGGAGAGAACCTAAGAGAAAAGAAGGCACAGGGATGGAGTTTGCCTTGTAAGCCAGAGCGCTGAAACAGTACAGCCCCAACCCCAATCTCTGATGCATCCACCTCAACGATGAAGGGGAAAGTGACATCCACGTTTCTCAGAATGGGAGCAGAACAAAATAGCTTTTTAAGCGTAGCAAAGGCAGCCTGTGCCTCTGCCGACCAATGGTAAGTGTCAGCCCCTTTTTTGGTAAGGTTGGTTAGGGGTGATACTACAGAGGAAAACCCTTTGATGAACTTCCTGTAGTAATTGGTGAAGCCAAGAAATCTCTGGAGTGTCTTCAAACCTACAGGTTGCGACCACTCCAACACAGCAGATACTTTTTCAGGATCCATGGAAAGGCCTGAAGTGGAAATAATATATCCCAGAAAAGGGACTTGAGTGACCTCGAAGAGACACTTCTCTAACTTCATTAATCAATTCTTGGAAGACGGCAGGCGCATTACACAACCCGAAGGGCATGACCAGATACTCGTAGTGCCCGTCGGGCGTGTTGAACGCCGTCTTCCATTCATCACCATCCCTAATGCGTACCAGGTTGTATGTCCCTCGAAGGTCCAGTTTAGAGAAAATACTGGGATTGGTCACCTGAGCAAACAGATCATCTATCAAAGGCAGTGGATAGCGATTTTTCACTGTGATCTTATTTAACCCCCGATAGTCAATACAAGGTCTGAGCCCACCGTCCTTCTTCTGCACAAAAAAGAACCCAGCCCACGCTGGGGATCTCGAAGGACGGATGAAACCCTTGGCCACATTTTCCTTAATGTATTCCTGCATAGCCAGCTTCTCAGGCCCAGACAAATTATAGAGATGACCTCTAGGAGGCATACAACCTGATCTTAACTCAATGGGACAATCGAAACTTCAATGAGGTGGGAGTTTGTCTGCTGATTTGGGACAAAACACGTCAGAAAACTCTGCGCACTGCACTGGCACCCCTTTCACCTGAACTTTGGTGGCACAAACAGCAACTCTCTCCAAACAATGATGATGACAATGGGTTGACCAGCTCTGTAGCTGACCGGAAGCCCAGTCAATCTGAGGGGAGTGTAGTTGCAACCAGGGCATACCGAGGATAATGGTAGAAGTTGCCATTTGCAGGACAAAGAACTGTAGTTTTTCCTTATGTGGCACCCCTATAGTACATAACAATGAGGGAGTCTGGGAAAGAGGCTGTCTACACTGTAACGGAGAATCATCTACCGCTGTGAACAGAATCTAACGACTGGAATATGCATGTAGCATAGATCGCTTACATCTGAATTTTTAAAAGGTTTTTACTCTCTATAGGTGCATTGTCCTTGTTAGCTTCCATTGTGCTTTCTGTACCCTCCCATTTGAGCCCAGGTATACTGGATGTAACCCCCTTCCAAAACATATTCTAAAACTGCTGCGTGTGAATTGTAGCACCATGGCGTATATGATTTCTAGAGAAGTGGATGAGGAGATTGAGGCAACATTCTCCCGTAATTCACAGATCTCGGAAAGCAATGATGTATTTGATTTGAAAAATCTTTTCAAAAAACATGGTGCTCTACGTCACAGACAGCTGAAACGAAAATGGAATGTGTCACTGTTGGAATCATATTACAAAGCTGGCGTAGTCCCGGATGGTCTATTAGACCGGATTATGCCAGCAGAAAACTTACTAACAGATCGGTTTGTAACCAAATGGAAGGAAAGGTCACTTGCCAGAGGCCTGGAGGTACTTAAAATGATTGTGGAGGAAGATAAATTACAATTAGAGGAAGTATCAGAAGAAATAAGTGAGAGTGCAGCCACACTTGATGAATTTAGTAACCATGAGGCATTTAGTGGTCTTAATGACTCTCTCAGGACATCGATTGAAAGAAAACAGGTAGTTATAAAACGACAAAAAAGTAAAACATTTCAAAAGGATCTCCAGGCCTGGGACTCTGATGAAGCATTAGACCCAAGAAAGCGCATGAAAAACAAACAAAGGCGCAGGAGGAGAAGGAGAAACACAGGGGAGAGTGGTGGAAATGACTTTTCAGATACGTCAGTTGAGTCTGCGTCCAGTAAAAGGTCAGTTACTTTCTCGGGAAGTGATATTATTATTGAAGACACGCACCGACGGAAGAATCAAAATAAAAGTAAAAGGATTAAAAAACATCAACAGAAAAATCGGGTAAATCTAAAAATTCAAAAAAGGAGGAGAGATTAGACAGTTCGGAGGGGGAGGAGGAGGAGGAGGAGGTGGGAGTAGTAACTTGCAGGGGGCAAGCACAGAGACAGAAGTAACAGTGCAGGCAAATGGATCAAGGGTGGTGATCAACCTGTCGAGCTTCAACCTAAGTGACTCCCATGTGCAAGTGTTGGAGAGAGGCCTCTCCTTCGCACCCGTGTCTAGGGGTGACGCGTTCGATATTTATAAGGACATCTGTATGTTTGTGAGGAAAATTATGTTGAAACTGACATATGGAGATGGGAAGGAGGAAACGCGAGCCGCACCAGTCTACACTGGACTCACGCTAAGTGAGAGAGAGGCCCTAGCGGCACTGGAGTCACTATGGGATGGAGCCGGTAATATTCCAGAAGATCTATTGCCCCAAGCCCCTGATAATGTCAAAGACAACCACCCCCTAATACAAACTTAAAAGTCAAATCCACCTACATCCCCACAATAAATATCTGTCAGTCTTCCTGGAATCAGTGGAGAGGGAGTTACGTGAGGGAAATTGGTCCACCTCCAAGTTTCAAGGTAATTTGAAACCCAATGAATTTAAAGCCCTGGAAGAATTAAAGAACATCCCTGGGATTATCATAAAACCCAGTGATAAGGGCGGGAACATAGTTCTACTAAATGAAGAGGACTATGTTAAAGAAGCCCATAGACAGTTGGACGATCTGGAGACATGTCAGAAAATAGAAGGGGACCCTTTCCCACGGATAAAACATAAAGTGAATGATCTACTCGATTAAGCTCTTTATACAGGAGTAATCGATCATAAAGAGTGGGAGTATTTGAGGGTGGTGGAATATAATGAACCAACCATTTATTTTATACCAAAAGTCCACAAACAAAGAAAAAGTCCCCCAGGTCGCCTAATTGTTTCTGGGAACAGTGGTCCAACTGAGCGATTGGGACAATACATCGATATTAGATTAAAACCAATCGTTATGTCAATCCCCTCCTTTGTACTGGACACTGGAGACTTTCTCCGCACATTGTCGAGCTTTAGGGTTCCAGATGGGTCCCTCCTGGTGAGTATTGATATTGAATTGTTGTATACGTCTATTCCTCACCGGGAGGGACTAAGGGCACTTGAGTTCTATACATATCAACACTATCCCCAAGCATATACTCACAATGCATTTGTGGTGGAGGCTAGGCACCTCATTTTGGGTAATAATTGTTTTTACTTCTCTGGGCAATACTACAGACAAATACGCGGGACCTCGATGGGGGCGGCATGCGCTCCAATGTATGCCTGCCTCCATCTTGGTCTCTGGGAACGACAAGTGGTATACCTTGATCCAGCATTCCTTGATGGAGTGGCACTGTGGATAAGGTATATAGATGATGTGCTGGTGGTATGGAGGAAAGGCGTTGAGGAACTTGATCAATTTGTGAGACGTATTAACAATGACGAGCGCAATATAAAACTCACTTATAACTTTAGTCAGGAGAGAACTGCTCTACTGATGCAAGTTTCCGAAGTGAGTCTAGAGAGATGTATGAGAGGTTTCGCAAGCGAGGATACCCACACAAAATTCTTAGAAGAGCATTAAAAAAGGCTTGGGATAGGAATAGAGGAGATTTGCTGTCCAATGGAAGGGGAGAGATTCAGTGTGGGGATACCGTACCAGATGGAGGAAGTGATAAATTGTCTGAGAGCAGGGTTAGGTTGATCACCACCTATGGAGCCCATTGGGATAAATTACACCAATTATTAAGTCGACATTGGCATATACTTACAGGCTCAGCAGAGATCGCAGAGATGATAGATCCATTTCCAAAAATTGTTGCTCGGAGGGCCAATAATTTGAAAGACATTCTAGTCAGCAGTGAGTATAGGAAAAGCCCACCCCCAACAACATGGTTAAATAAAACCCCAATTCAGGGGATGTATAGATGCGGGAAATGCAAGGCATGCCCCTATGTACATAAGGCCAAAACATTTTGGGATAGTGGAGGTGCTAATGAATTTCAAATAAGATCTTTCATTAACTGTGATACTGAAGGTGTTGTATATATGATATCTTGCCCATGCGGCCTTATGTACATAGGGATGACTGAGAGAGCCTTGAAAGTCCGTATTCTTGAGCATATGTGCAATATCGTGAATGGAAATATGGATACGACATTGGTTAACAGATTTACACCAGAAGGAAAAAGATGTATTGAAGATACTGGGAATTTCCAGCTAGTAATAGGAGAATGAATCTGTTCACTCCTGAATGGATGTAATTGAGTGTATGGTGGATAATAAGCATATTCAACATTGCAAATAAGGAGAGGAATCCAATGTGTTTACTATGACTTTTACGTTACCTTTGAATGGATGCCCGCTTGTTTCCTGTGTTCTGCACGGTGATGCATCCTTTGAGAAATAATTATCAACATGATACATAAGAATATAGATGGACTGATCAGGAAAGAGCTGTAAGAAATCCCACCCTCATGATCATCCTCATGTGTGAGCTAATAATAACAATAATATTACGTGGCTGTGTTCTTCTCGCTGTAACTCCTCGGAACTTTGTCTATAGTGGCAACAGTTGCTAAGCGGGAGGCGGAGCAGAAACAGGGGCACTGTACATAAGGGAGAGTAAACACGCCCAGTTTCACATCCTGACGAATCACCTGTGGGGGGTGGGAAACGCGTCGATGGGCGGAGTACAAGTGTCATGGCCACGTCATACCCGCGCTAACCAATGAAACAGCCTTTGGAGCTCTAGAATTGCTGCTCCGGCGTTGTGCCACCATTACTGGTTGAACAGTTTGAACTACGAGGCCAGCAGGAACCGGGTGTTGTGCGCAGCGCAGCGCTGAGATGCTGATCCGGCAGGGTGCAGCCAATATTGCTGTAACAGTGAGCTGAGAGAGATCTGGTGAGCACAACCTGAGTTTCATTCCGGAAGCTGGACTGCTTTCCCCCATATCGGGATTCCGCCTGGCACAGGCATCAAAGTGGGTACCCACTCAATACGTTGCAACGGAGGTGGTAAGAGTGACTCTCCTCTGCTGAGAATATTTTTTCTATTCCTGAGGTGATTTTTTAGCGCATTCACATCGCTGCTGTGCAGGTGGACTCATTGCCCCCTATGGGGAGTGTACCTTCAAGTATCACTGTATCCAGAGGATTAAGGCAACGCTTTGGAGTGCATGGGCGCTATTGTGTGTATGCGTGGCTGGACGAATGATGCCGGCTTAGATCAGATAGGAATATGATTAAAGCATTGAGCATGAATTTATGACATTTGGACTTTCAGCGAGTTTTTACTGGTATTTTAGCATGCAATCAAGCTATATGTTGTGTCATTGGTGTTTTTGATAATACATTTTCTACTATCTGACAAAAATGTATCATGAACCCTAGCCTCTATTTGTATATTAGGGAGTAAAGGGATACCCAATTTTTTCACAAAGTCATAGTCTATAAAATTTGCTGCAGAACCTGAGTCCACGAATGCCTCTGTGGCCGTGGCCCGACCCTTCCAGGTAATGGAGCAAGGGAGGAGCAAACGGTTATTGTTTAGAGGTAGAAACGGCTCGCCTAGGGTATTACCTCTGACTACACCTAAGCGGCAGCGTTTCCTGAATTCTGAACAATATGACCCTCCTCAGCACAGTATAGACAGAGTCTTTCTGACCCTCTGCGATTCTTTTCCACTTGCATTAACCAAGAGTGACCGATCTGCATCGGTTCGTCTTGAGGTGACGAGGGTGGAGAAGAGGCGTAGCAAAAAAGATCTTACAGCGTTTCTCCCACGGGTCTGTCTCTGATAACGAAGGCGGCGATCAACCCGTACCTCCAACGAAATCGCTTCGTCTAGGGATTTAGGTTCCGGATGCCCTAACATCAAATCAGAAACTGCATCAGATAATCCTGACAGGAAACAGTCTAACAATGCATACGTTCCCCATCTAGCTGATACAGCCCACCTCCTAAACTCTGCTGCATAAACCTCCACCGGATTACGACCCTGCCTGAGAGTCTTTAGTTTCCTCTCAGCGGTGATAGCAATATCCGGATCATCGTATATAACGGCCATGGCCTTAAAAAACTCCTGAACTGAAGATAAGGCCTTATGCTCAGCCTGCAGACTATATGCCCATGTTTGTGAATCTCCTGACAGAAGGGTCTTTATAAATGGTACCCTCTGGTTCACAGATCCTGACAGATTGGGCCTCAACTCAAAATAAGACAACACACGATTCCTGAAATTCTGAAAGTCAGATCTATGTCCAGAAAACTTTTCAGGTACGGACATACGAAGGTCCGTGACTGGAGGGGATCGCACTGCATCAACGGCTGTTTGAAGTACCTGTACAGTCCCAGACAGTTGTGTAATCTGAGACTGTTGAGTATTAATCACCCCGGTAAGATTGTTTACCGCGGTGGTCAGGACTTCAACTTGGTCACGCAGTGCGTCCATAATGTTTTGGTCTGCTGTTCTGTAACAATTGGTGTCAGCGAGAACAGATATCTCTGATCCTTGGTGATGTGCAGCATCACCAATAATACAGATGCTATACCTGATTATGTGTGATCTGCAGAATCACCAATAATACTGGTATAGCCAGAAACAGAACAACCAATGTAAGGTAGGTGTTTGGTGCAACAGTAATGATAGAGATACTCGCTTTCCCAGAGGAGCTGGGAGATAGGAATATCTCTATATAACACAGGAATGCAAACTCCAGCAAGCTGGAGATACATACAGTAGTGAGATAGTTCACCCGAGGAACGGGTAGAATTATGTTTAAACAAGCGTACTGATCACCCGAGGAGCGGGTGATTCAGACTGTATTGTAGCCACTATCACCTGAGGGGCAGGTAGAAAGGATAGTACCGTAGTGACTATTCACCTGAGGAGCAGGTGATAAAGACTGTACTGCAGCAACTGAGCACCTGAGGAGCAGGTGATTCAGACTGTACTGCAGCTACTGACCACCTGAGGAACAGGTGATTCAGATAGTACTGCAGCTAGTATTCACCTGTGAAGCAGGTGATGCTAGCAGAGGATCCCCCACCAGTGACTAGGCTCACTGGTGAGGACAGGAGAGTCAGACAAGCAGATTTGGCAACGAGCGACAGGTACGGTACATAGACAGAAAGCTAGATCAGAGTAGTGTTTCAGGCAGAGTCGGCAACTATATCAGATAGGCAAAGGTACAGGATCAGAAAACAGAAGAGTAGTCAATCTAGCAGAAGGTCATAACAAATAATACAATTCAATTAGTACTTTAAGCTATCAACAGAATCTGGCTAAGTGTGGATCCCCAGCTCCTGCTGGTTCTAGTACACTTTGAGATCTGACTAGGTCTGAGTGCTAACACGTAGCATTTGCAACAGCAGACGCGGAGCAACTGAATGACCTGTCCTATATATACTGCAAGCGCTCCACAGGGCCGCCCCAGCCACTCAGCCAATCCGGAGCATAGCTGGAGTCAGCTGATCGCCTGATCAGCTGACTCCCCTTCTAGTTGCATAAAGGCCCTGTCGCCTGGCGCACGCGCGTGTAGCCCTTAGTCTATGAGCAATAGAAGGACCAGGCAAAGCACCAGTGTGTAACCGCACAGTGGAGACCGCCGGCTGCGACGCGGAGATAGCCACCATGCCGCTTGCTGTTGCGGCCGTATCTCCGCTATCCATTAAAATGTAACTATCAGGTTAGCTGACCTGTTTGCATGATAAGTAGTAGTAGATTTGTATATGATTTGCATCTGAATTGAATGCAAAGTGTGCAGAGAGTCTATTTAAGTGCTGCACACATGAGCTGGTGGTCATTTCAGATACAGCCTTAGTGGTATGCGCTGGCGTTCTCCTCGCTGTTCAACAAAATGTAAGTTACACATTTTTTTTGCTTAGCTGCTCCCAAGGTTTTAAATTTAGCTTAGGTCACTTGCCCGGAGGTTTGCCTCACCGTGGCGCAAGTGTCTAGTACATTATACTTTGCATGCAAACCATATTGGAAGCTAAAGTTCCTCCTAGCGTAATAAATGTTAGCACTTGTTTTGGATGCAGGGCATGCATTTTTCAGTCTAGCAGAGGCGGTGTATGCCTGTGCGATTAACCATTCAATTGCAGCATGTGTATAGGGATGCGCAGCCTTTCCCCCACTGTTTCTTATCTCTATAAAGTGTAACCATGGAGTTTGCAGCCCTGCCATCCTCACTCACCTCACCCCTCTCCTTCCTGTTTTAGCTATTGGCATGATGAAGCTGTGGATAAGTAAGTTGAACAGCTGCACAGTACTTCACTCTCCCGGAAATATATGCGTCGGCTTTGAAGCATGCATGTATATGCACTGACTCCTGTGACACCCAATGCCTTGTATTAATTAACTATTCTGATCAGCGTATATGATGATTTCCATGATTAATCAATAGTGCAGGCAGTTCAGTGTTACAGAGGTCAGTGATGCTCATAACATGCTGGTAGCCGATGTCTGTAGTGATCACAAGCAGAAACAGGCACTGTGTGAGACCCCCCCCCCTCCCCCCCACAAACAATTTAAATCAGGAGATTACTTGCTAGCTGCACAATTTCCCCTAGCGCCATGTGGTCTCCTCTCTCTGACGGCTCTGCATCTTCAGGCAGTAGAGGGTGGCAGCAAGCTTTCTCAGACTCAACATGTCCCTGCCAAATAGGATGGGTAAGTTATTTCCTCTTGCTCCATTTCCCTCCTGCCTGTCTCCCTTCCTCTACGACTTTACTTCACCCTTTCCCCCTCTTTCCTATACTCCCCCCCCCCCCCTCTTTCTCTATTTTCTTGTCCCCTCTTATGTTTCCCATACTTCTCACTCTTAACCTCCCCCTTTCTGCTTCGCTCCCAAGCCCCCCAACCATTTATTTCGATTAGTTATCCCAAAATAAAAAGAAAGGGAAAAAACATATTATTAAAGGGAACCTAAACTGAGAAGGATATACATTTTTCCTTTTAAAATAATACCAGTTGCCTGACTCTCCTGCTGATCATGTGTCTCTAATACTTTCAGCCACAGCCCCTCAACAAGCATGCGGATCAGGTGCTCTGACTGAAGTCAGACTGGATTAGCTGCATGCTTGTTTCAGGTGTGTGATTCAGCCACTACTGCATCCAAAGAGCTCAACAGGACTGCCAGGCAACTGGTATTGTTTAAAAAGAAACATCCATATACCTCTCAGTTTAGGTTTCCTTTAATCTACTGTATGTAGCATTGATGCCTTCCCCAGAGCTTTATAATTATGTCAGCAACTGTGATCAGTAACCCTATGTTACTTTTGTCTTTAATTCCTTTTACCAAAAATGCCTAACCCTGGTCTCCTGATCTATCAGTATGCCTAACCACCCCCTTCCCCATGTCTGATACCCCTATGCTTACCCTGCTGTTGTCATGGGGTGGCTGGAGATAGTGGGCCTTGGGCAGTAAAAAATAAAAATCTAGCCCTGAAGACACCAGATTGGTACCATTGTTCCAGACATCTTTTCCAACAGTGAGCTTGTGTGGGATTAGCCACTCAACGATCTGTGTCTGCTGAGTGGAAAGCAGTGCAGGCCCGGTGTGGCTTTTTACTTCCAGGCACAAAATCTGCAACACAGAAAAGAATGTTGTACTTCCATGGTGAAATAGATTATGTGGAACTTGGGGAGCACAACTTGAGAAGGAGGGCTCAGTGGAAGAGGAGGACTCAGCTGAGTAAGAAACTTCTCAGCAAAGTTGTTCCTACTTACAATCAGGTCCATAAATATTGGGACATTGACACAATGCTAACATTTTTGATTGTAAAGTTTGCATATGTACCTGCCACTTGTTATGAGGGCAAAAGTAATGGGTCAATTTGCTTCTCAGCTGTTCCATGGCCAGGTGTGTGTTTTCCCCTCATTATCACAATTACAATGAGAGATAAAACGTCCACAGTTCATTTCAAGTGTGCTATTTGCAATTGGAATCTGTTGCTGTCATCTCTCCGGATAAGATCAAAAGAACTGTCACTATCAGTGAATCAAGCCATCATACAGATGAAAAAACAAAACAAACCCATCACAGAGATAGCAAAAACATTAGGCATGGTCAAAACAACTGTTTAGAACATTCTTAAAAAGAAGGAACGCACCGGTGAGCTCAGCAACACCAAAAGACTCAGAAGACCACAGAAAACAACCGAAGAATTATTTCCCTGATGAAGAAAACACCCTTCACAACAGTTGGCCAGATCAAGAATACTCTCCGGGAGGTAGGTGTATGTGCGTCAAAGTCAACAATCAAGAGAAGACTTCACCAGAGTGAATACAGACAAGATATAAACCATTGGTGAGCCTCAAAAACAGGAAGGCCAGATTAGAGTTTTCCAAACGACACCTAAAAAAACCTTCACAGTTCTGGAACAACATCCTATGGAGAGATGAGACTAAGATCAACTTGTACCAGAGTGGTGGGAAAAGAAGAGTATGGAGAAGGAAAGGAACTGCTCCGCCTACCAAGCAGGAGATGGGCGTGCAACCTGCGCGCAATCTCCTGAAAAACAAAGCCCCAGGACTTTACGCCGATCGGCGTTAGGCGGTCCTGGGGCTGCCGCCGCAGCCACGCCCATCGGCAACTAGTTAAAAAACCCATACCTGCAAATTCCAGGTTTTTCTGAATCTCTTTGAGTGTACCTTGGGTCTTGGACAACTCTTTTTAGGGTCCGTTTCCACTGTACGCGATGTGGCTACAAAGCTGCATTGTACCGTGGCTGCACTGTAACCAATGCATGGCAATGGATTTGCACCCCCCAGTATAAGTAGCCACCCCAGTATAGGTACCAAGGTGTTCCCCCATTATAGGTCGCCACCCCCAGTATAGGAAAGCAAGGTGTTCCCCTAGTATAGGTAGCCACCCCCAGTATAGTTTGCCAAAGTGTCCCCCCCAGTATAGATAGCTACCCCCAGTATAGGTAGCAAAAGGTCCTCCCAGATAGGACATTGGTGTCTGTGGCTGCTGCCTTCACATTCCCAACATTCACAGACATGCAGATCAGCGGCAACCAAAAGAGAGGAAATTAGCACACAGTAACCATGCAGCACATTTTAAATGCAGGAAATAAACAATATCACTTCCACATTTGAACTGTACTCCATGGTTACTGTGCCGCTCTCCCTTCTGTTCTCGTTGTTGATGATCTTAAGTCTGTGTGTGAGTGATGGGGCGGCAGCAGCGGCCAAACAATTCACAGACAGGGCAGCCCTGGCAGCATGGGAGACTCCTGCTGTGGATGAGGCAAAATACAGTCTATAATAAAAAAATGATATTTACACTTGCTTTAAGCACAGTTATAAAATTGTAGGTATTACAAATATTTTACTGTAACTATACCTAACTGTACCCTCACACACAACTCTCCCTGTACCTATCCCTAACCACTAGCCCCCCCCCCCCCCCCCCCCCCCAGTAGTATTAGGCATAGTAAAAAAAAATGGTAGATACTACATATATTTTACTGCAACTATACCTAACCCAACTCTCACACAGAACCCTCCCTGTACCTATCCCTAGCCTGTAGACCCACCCTGATGGTGTCGAACCCTAAAAACCCCATGGTGATGCCTAACCCTAAGAACCCCCTGGTGGTATTAAGTGGAGTAATACAATTGTAGATATTACAGATATTTTACTGCAACTATACCAAACCGTACTTTCACACAGAACTCCCTGTACCCATCCCTAACCCCTAGATCCCCCAGGTGGTGCCTTACCCTAAAACCCTCCTGGTGGTGCCTAACCTTAAAACCCCCTGGTGGTGCCTAACCCTAACCACCACCCCAGGTGGTGCCTAACACTAACCACCCCCCGGTGGTGCCTGACCCTAACCACCCTCCCTGGTGGTGCCTAACCCTAAACACCCCATTGTGGTGCCTAACCCTAACCATCACCCTGGTGGTGCCAAACCATCACCCTGGTGGTGCCAAACCCTAAACACCCCCCTGGTGTTGCCTAAACCTAACCACAATAATATTGATAATGTAAAATACTTCACTACAAATAACATGATGAATCGAAAAAAGTTATATATTTGTTATAGAATAAATATCATTACAATCATGTACGCATTAAAAATGTTATGAATAGAAAGTTATATATTTACAATAGAATAAATAGCTTTACAATCACTTACGCATTAAAAAAATCTTAAAATAACATTAATATTAAAAGCAAAACATTTGTAAGTTAATAAATCTGAAAACTATAATTTACGCATAATAATTCTAAAAACATGGTTAATACAAATAGCGCTATATTTGTAATACAATAAGCTTGAAAACTATAATTTACGCATTATAAATCTGAAAATGAATTGTAAAACGATAAAATAAGTGAAAATTAAAATGTACTCATTATACTTCTGAAAACTAATTTTAAAAACGATAAAATAAGTTAAACCGAAAGTCAAAACGAATTTGTAAACGATATTTGCCACGGTCCCGGTAACCGCTATTTATCAGGCACCCTAATTTCTTCTCTGGCACCCAATAGCTGATATTTTGCATTGTATTAGCATATGCACCCTTTTTTCCTGTTTCCCTTTAGACTTCACACTCCATAAGCCTGCAAACCTCAGCTGAACCGCACCACAAGTGTGCTGGCTGGCCTAGCTGTCACTGCTCCCTTACTTCCCTTGTCCGTCATAGGTAGCTACAGGTGCCCCTTAGTATTAGGTAGACAGAGGTACCCTTAGTATAAAGTTGCATAGGGAAGGAGGGTGAAAGGCACTTGAGGAGCAGAGTGAGCCGCCTTTCTATCATCAGGCACCTGTAGGCATGTGCCTACAGTGCCTTATAGTAAATCCGGCCCTGATTATGACATATACAGCACTATGTACTCATACTATTGGAGCAACATTGGTGCCATTATAATGCCAGTTTCGCTAAGCTGATTCACAAGATTCTCAGGGGGACATTTATCAAGAGTGTCTGAGAACAAATATTGGAAGGATTTTAGAAATCTGTGCAGAAATGTCTCAGACATCTTAAGAAATCACTAGATAGTCCAGTTTGCTTCTTAAATTGTTCTTAAAGAGAAACTTCAGCCTAAACAAACATACTGTCATTAAGTTACATTAGTTATGTTAATTAAAATAGATAAGTAATATAATCTCTTACCCACTCTGTTTTAAAAGAACAGGCAAATGTTTGATTTCATGAGGGCAGCCATCTTGTTGGTTGAAAGGAGGTGACAGGGAGCATGAGACACAGTTCCAACTGTCCTGTGTGCTGATCACCCCTCCCAGTTGCTAGGCAACGTGAATAACAACATAGGAAATCCCATCATGCTTTGCACAGCATCAGGGAAAAAAGAGCCCGGGCAGTTTTCTTTGATGGGTGGAGCTTAGCTAAAAATGCAGCTAAAAAGGATGCTTTGGTAAGAAAAACAAAGTTCTGATGCTGTGAAACTGTTAAAGAAACACCAAGCCTTTTCAGTTCTGCTGAGTATATTTTTAGTCCGTAGGTTCACTTTAAATAGGAGTTGTTAGGGAGGTTTCTCAGACAGTGCAGTGTGTGAGAGAAATTGCTGTTGCTGAGGTAACTAATACATCTGCTGTATTGGTACAGAAAAGAGAAGTTATGATAGCATAAATATATTATTTACGGTAGATTATTTTAGGTTAACTGACATGATGTAATGTATATATATATATATATATATATAATTTAAATGTATTAGAGCTGGAAAAAAAAATCTAGGAATCAATGCCTAGCACTGGAAGGGGTAAGAACAGAACAGCTTCACAGGATTCAGCAGGGGGGAGGAGCACTTCACAAATCATGTCTAGTCTGCACTGCACAAGCTGTAGAAGTGCTAAGCACTTCTTAATCTGCTGCAGTTTAGGAATGGATTTGCATTTTTCTTAACTGTTGTACAGTCCTAAAAATTCACGCTAAACTGTCGCTATTAACCACCCTGGCGTTCTATTAAATGTGCCAGGGTGGCAGCGCAGCAGTATTTTTTTTTTTTTAAATCATGTAGCTAGCCTAGCGCTAGCTACATGATTCCCTGCGGCGTCCCTCCCACCCCTCCGATCGTCGCCGGCACGTATGCCCATAAGGAAATCCCGCTCTGAATGGGATTTCCTCTAGGGCTTCCCCCATCGCCATGGCGATGATCGTGATGACGTCATCGACGTCGTGACATCATCGGGAGTCCCGATCCACCCCTCAGTGCTGTCTGGCACTGATTGGCCAGGCTGTGCACAGGGTCTCGGGATGGCCCTGTAACACGGCGGGTAGCGGCGCATCGGCGAATAGCGGCAGCGGTCGTCCTAAACACGCAGGTGTTTTTAAAAAAAAATGAAGAAAATCGGCCCACCAGGGCCTGAGCGGCGCCCTCTGGCGGTAATGGATGAGCTGAGCTCGTCATTACCGCCAAGGAGGTTAAGTAGGTTTGAAGAATTTTGTTATTATCATACAGCACAGTTACCTCTGCTGGTTGCAGGGCCGGCTTAAGGGGCTCCGGGGCCCTGGGGCAAATTGAATGGGGGGACCCCTGCCGGAATATCCCCCCCCCCCTCCGGCGATCACCTCTGCTCCCCGGGGCCCTTGCTAACAAGCTGCAGGAGCAATTACTCACCTCTTCTGGCATACAGCACAGTCTGGGTAGTCGTCATGTTGTCCTTTACCTACTCTATGATCTGGCACGCGTTATTTGTAAACACACGTTGGGTCATAGAGGAGGTGAAGGACAACATGGCAAGAGTGCCCGAACTGTGCCGTCCACTGGAAGAGGTTAGTAATTGCTCCTGCAGCTTGTTAGCAAAGGCCCCGAGGAGCAGAGCGAGCGGGAGAGCAGGCAATATTTAGCAGTGTCGGTGGCATGGGGCCTCTGCAGAGTTCGGGGGCCCCGGGGTAAATGCCCCCTTTGCCTCTATGGGAGTGCCGGCCCTGGCTGGTTGGAACTGTTTAACCTCCCTGGCGGTATGATTATTTCTGTAACTACTTCAAGACCACAGGCTCGACCCCCCCCCCCCCCCAAAGACCAGGCCATTTTTTGTAAAATAGGCCACTGCAGCTTTAAGGCCAAGCTGCAGGGCAGCACAACACAGCACACAAGTGATCCCCCCCCCCCTTTCTCCCCACCAACAGAGCTCTGTGTTGGTGGGGTCTGATCGCCCTCCCAGTGTTTATCTCTATTTTTTTCATAAATATTTATTTGTTTTATTCTGTAATATTTTTACTTTTTTTTTTTTTATTATTTTATCCCATCCCGCCCTCCCTCCTCCCGCAGCCAATCACTGTGATCGGCTATCATAGACTTCAGCCTATGACAGCGGATCACTGCCGAGACTCTGGAGGGGACAGCCATGTCACACGGCTGTCCCCAGTAGCTGTCCCCAGTACAGTGCTGTTGTAGATCGCTGCGCTGTACTCGGTAAATAGACAGCGGTTTCACCATCTAATAGTCTCCAAGCGGCGATCGCCGCTGGGAGACTGAAGGCAGAGCGGAGCTTCGCCTACCAAGCAGGAGATGCGCGTGCAGCGTGCATGCGACTTCCTGCAAAACAAAGCCCAGGACTTTATGCTGATCGTTTAGGCATTCCTGGGGCTGCCATGCGGCAACACCCATCGGCGTGACATGGTCGGCAAGCAGTTAAAGGCGGTGCAATTTTTTGACCCTAAAAATCATACTGCTAGATAGATCTGCGCCAACCCTTCACATTACACACCTCCCACGGATCCAGCTCGGGGTTACCGCTCTGTGCTGTGGATTTCCGCCCCGAGCCTGACTCGGGGTTACCGCTAAGGAGGTTAAGAAGAATCCAACTGGAAGTTTAGCAGAAATATTGCAAACCTGCCAGTACTTCTAGTATGAGCAAAAAAAGTGCATAAAAAATCAGAACAGCTCATTTTAGCGCCTGCTGCTGCAGGCATCTCATAGAGTTGGTGATATACTATATAGCTGATAGGCTATTAGGAGTCAATTGGTAATAATAATGCAGATTACATGAGGAGCTCTTTTAGTAGCTGATAGTCTATTTGTAGACAATTGTTTACAAGTTGGTAAGCCCCTAATTGACTACCTTAGATTCGGTCATTTGGGTGCCCGGAGTTAGGAAATATGAGGGGATAATATTGTTAGGCACTAGCATGGGGAGGTTGGGGCTAGTGTTAGGCATCAGTAAAGGGGGAGTGGGGGATTAATGTGAGAATAGGCACTGGTTTAGTCTATAGTAAACTGTATAGCAAATTATTGGTAAAATGTATAGTAAAATATTGGTGCCACTCGTTGTCTTATTCAAGCAGTGGCAATGCAATGGCCTCGATTCATAAAGGGCTGTGCGATAAAAAAAAATCAGGGCGTTAAAATACCGCATTTGGTATTTGACACTTTTGTTTGCTAATTCATAAAAATGTTCACAGGTGCAGTAGAAGTTTGATAATTTACACCAAAAAATAGGCTTCAGTTGACGCAGTTGTGCAGTGAAAGAAATACAATAGTAAGAGGCATCCCTCACATCCCTTTGAAATGTACATGTTTGTTATACTGCCTCTGCTCCCTCTGAATCTGTTCATTAATTTTTCTTAATATTTTATTTTATTGCCACAGCTTACATGAACTTCGAGAAACATTAAACATGCCATGCTTAGGTGATTTGTCCCACTAGCTCCTCTGCATCTTCAAACAGGAACCTAAATGGTACAATGTCTGAAGGGCTACAGGGGAAACCTCTTTTGTTCTACTCACTTCCGCTGCCTGGGGGGTAGAAAAGCTTGGTCCTCCCAAGAAGACATTGCATCCTATCAGTATCTGATCAGCAAGACTTACAGGAGACAGGGGCTGTTTCTATTGGCTCTCTTCTCCTGTCAGTCATAGGTTATACCTCTCTGCTTCTGTGAGTCATGGCTCCGCACAGTCTCCATGCTGTTTTCGACACCCCAGAGCTGCGGGTGATGTTTCTGGGCTTTACCGCATGTTCTAGTCTTTATGAATTACCATTTACTGACATTTACTGATGTGTTGAAGTATTTACCGCACAAGTAGGTAATTTACCTCACTGCTCATTAATTTCAGCTTTCCATGCAATGGGCAAACCCAGGATTTTCAAGGGGGGGATTCCACGAAAGGTCTCTTTCAGCAAGCTGCCTGCTACTGCTATTGCGCATGCACTAGCACAGCGTTTGCCCACAAAATACACACATTGTGGCAGCAATTAGGTAGCCAGGTAGCCCACCCCTTTATCATAGGTAGCCAAATTCCCCCCCCCCTTTAGTATAGGTAACCAGATGAACCCCCATTTATAGTACAGGTAGTCAGATGAGCCACCCATTTATAGTATACTGTAGGTAGCTAGATGGGCAGCATGGTGGCATATTGGTTAGTGCTCTAGCCTTGTAGTGCTGGGTCCCGGGTTCGAATTCCAGCCCGGTCAACATCTGAAAGGAGGTTGTATGGTCTCCCTGTATCTGTACGGGTTTCCTCCGGACCCTCTGGTTTCCTCCCACATCCCAAAACATACAGATAAGTTAATTAGAAAAGCGCTTGGCTAATGTTACCCTATGACAGTGCTCTCAAAGCAGTATTGTGATTTTTTTCAAAATTGCAAACACGCTGCATGTAGCATTTTTTGGAGCGATTCATTCAAAAATAGCTCTGAAAATCGTTTCACTAAATCACACTCGCAAATTGCTAGAGTTTGCTATTGTGATTTTGGCATGCACTAGCCCAGAGAGAGGAGGAGTGGAGAGAATTTGAGAATAGCCTGAGATGGAGCAGAGAGCTTATCTGTATTGCAGTCCCACATCACACAGAGGCTACTTGCCTGTAATAGGACTCCTGTCCCTGCCAGTCTCTCACACAAGTCAGAAAGCAGCCCTCCTGGAGTCTAGGGACTGTCAAAAGCTTTTCAACTTGTTTAACACCTTATCCACACATGCAGTCATTATAACAATGGGGAGAGACAAGACAGATGTTTGCCCAGGGACCCTCCAGGCAAGCTCTGCATCAAGCTTGCCTGCCCTCTAATTGCACTTTTATCAGCTAGCCCAGTTTTTCACATTGCCTTACAACAACAAACCTGAATACACCAGACACTGGACCAGCCCTAAATCACTGAATGAAAGGCGGCCTGGGGGGAGATGGCCCCCCTTCCCCCCTGGCCAGTCCGCCCCTGCTTCTCAACTGCCTTTAAACACATTTTTTACAAAAAAGCTAAAATAAGCTGAAAAAGTAGTATCGAATTTGAATTTTTTAGGAACTTTTTCTTTTTTTTTTTGGCTTGCTAGATGCTAAAAAGTCTAAATTACTATCTACAGATAATATGAGAAAGGATACAAGAAAAGTGCAATAATTCAAACAGTCTCTTTAAATAAAACCAATGAAAATGCTCTGTTTAATGCAAACCTGAAGCGAAAATAAACTTATGAGATAATGAACTCTATGTGTAGTACAGAGGATAAATTGAACATTAGTAGCAAAGAAAAGAGTCTCATATTTATATTTTCAGTTACCGGTACAAAGTATTATTTATATCATTGTATGATATTGTTACAGTTGCAGTTTAGAATCCACACTGTCTTTTAACTAATGACCCTTTCAACTTTCCTGCAGCGAAACCTTATCTCAAGCTGTTCTCTCAGTCACTGTTTCTAGGCTACTAAGGCTGCACTTGAAATGACCACCAGCTCAGTGTGCAGCACCTAAATAGATTTTATGCACACTTTGCATTCAATTCAGATGCAAATCGTATGCAAATCTGCTACTACTTATTATGCAAACAGGAAACTCAGGAGGAGGGTCTGGGAGCAGCTAACCTGACAGTGACATAGTTCCAAAGTTAAAAAAAGTTGGGGGGAAAGGCTGCGCGCCCCTAGACACATGTTGCAATTGAATGGTTAATTGCACAGGCATACACCGCCTCTGTCAGACAGAAAAATGCATGCCCTGCATCCTAGACAAGTGCTAACATTTATTAAACTAGGAGGAACTTTAGCTTCCAATGTGGTTTGCATGCAAAGTATATTATACTAGACACTTGCGCCACGGTGAGGCAAACCTCCGGGCAAGTGACCTAACCTAAATTTAAAACCTTGGGAGCAGCTAAGCAAAAAAAAAATGTGTAACTTACATTTTGTTGAACAGCGAGGAGAACGCCAGCGCATACCACTAAGGCTGCATCTGAAATGACCACCAGCTCAGTGTGCAGCACCTAAATAGATTTTATGCACACTTTGCATTCAATTCAGATGCAAATCATATGCAAATCTGCTACTACTTATTATGCAAACAGGAAACTCAGGAGGAGGGGCTGGGAGTTTAATAAATGTTAGCACTTGTCTTCCCCCCCCCCCACCTTTTTTTTAACTTTGTAACTATGTAACTGTCAGGTTAGCTGCTCCCAGCCCCTCCTCCTGAGTTTCCTGTTTGCATAATAAGCAGTAGCAGATTTGCATATGATTTGCATCTGAATTGAATGCAAAGTGTGCATAAAATCTATTTAGGTGCTGCACACTGAGCTGGTGGTCATTTCAGATGCAGCCTTAGTGGTATGCGGTGGCGTTCTCCTCGCTGTTCAACAAAATGTAAGTTAGACATTTTTTTTGCTTAGCTGCTCCTAAGGTTTTAAATTTAGGTTAGGTCACTTGCCTGGAGCTTTGCCTCACCGTGGCGCAAGTGTCTAGTATAATATACTTTGCATGCAAACCATACTGGAAGCTGAAGTTCCTCCTAGTTTAATAAATGTTAGTACTTGTCTAGGATGCAGGGCATGCATTTTTCAATCTGACAGAGGCGGTGTATGCCTGTGCGATTAACCATTCAATTGCAACATGTGTCTAGGGACGCGCAGCCTTTTCCCCCTCCTTTTTTTAACTGTTTCTAGGCTGTTTAATCTTTTCATAAAACAGGACTCAACAGGAGTTCAACCAAAATTGTTGACTAGGTCAGATAAGCTCTTTTGCATAGCTAACAACTTGTTTCTTTGTGGCCCCTTTTACACTTGCATTTGAAATCTGTGTTGTGTTACCCTGTTTTACCGCAGGGTAATGCAACAGCAATGCAAGGCAATTGGGCCTATCACACTTACCCTGTCTGAAGTGCCTGGTAGGCCTCCAAGTTGCCGCATGAAAGGAATGATGGGGAAACGGGGGATAAACCCAGTCCAGCATTGTGTACGTCACTGGTTGAGGGGCGTGTGTGTGTGTGGGGGGGGGGGGGGGCAGCACTATGCATATGACCCAGTCAGGGCACTCAGCCGCAACATTTTGTGCATTGCGGTGCGATGCGACGAGGGTGGGGCAAATGCACCATCCAGGTGTAAAACCGGCTTGCTACTACTGTGTATTTATTATTATCCATACTACACATACAGTACAATTAATCGTCTTGTACGTTTATTTTAGTTTCAGGTTTTCTTTAAAACAGGTATTCCTAACTATATTGTTCAGCAAAGTTAGCATTCCCTTTGGCACAGACAGGAATGACACATTTAAAGAAGGGCAAAGGCTTCATTTAAACCTTCCAACCTGCCCCAGATTTCATCCATCAACAGAAAAACTAAGAAGATATAAAACACTGCTCATTGCTCCCACAGGATTAGTCTATTTCTGCACAGCAGTTCCTGAGACGTGAACTTTATTTAGGACTGTATTCGTTTTCATAACCTGTGGGCTAAAAAGCCTACACTGCAGTACATTCTATTGAGCATAATAAGTAATTGCTTTCCTTAGGTACCATTCATTTTAAAAGTGGAACACATTAATGATGTGTCATAGGGAGAAAATTAGGACACGGCTGCAGAATGTTTTACTTCGGCGTGCAATACTTAGAGGGAATCTGCCATTAAACTAAATACCTGTCTGATGGAAGCTGTCAATGTCTGACTCACAAGCTGCAGGCTACTGAAAGCACCTGTTTAGCATGACTGTAAGTGAAGGGGCTGCCTTGGAACTAGTATGCAGCTTGCAGACAATAGCATTTTCTTTCAGACAAATATGGACTGTAAATTTCTTCTAACATAAGGTAAAATTAAAATAAAACGGTCATGATAGAATGCCCTCTTTCCTGGCACGCTGCTGCTAACCTAAATCCCTGTACCAAGCTGCAGTTTCTAAGCAACATGCTCTTCACAGGACTACATAGTAGCAGTTCCTCGAGTACACAGACATGAGTAAATATTGTTTTTTTTTCCGTTAGCCAGGCGCATCCTCTAGGTGGCGATAGAACTCCAGCAGAGTTACATCTTTCCCTACTATCCATGGCGGCCTGGAGGGGGAATAGTAATTATCGCCACCTAGAGGATGCGCCCGGCTAACGGATAAGTACCAAATATTGTAAATGCTGATGTCAGTCAGTGTCTGGGAAATAATTCTTTACACTATGCTTATTTAGTAAAATCTAATATTTTAAAGCCTAAACCCTGAAAAGGGGTGGGTCAGAGCCTCCATCATTTGTTATTGGTGTCTGCAAACTCATTAGGGAACGTAATAGAGGTATTCACAGAGTCTTAGACAGCAAATATACAAGGATGATAGTTATGGTAATAAATCAATTGGCGTATTTAATGCTACAACAACCAGATGTATTCTGCAGCAGCACTGTATTCCACACTAAGGTTGGGGGTGACTGAGTGGCATTAACATGTTTTTCACTCCCCAGAGTCCCCACAGAGTTTAGTATAGGAACATTATGGTTAAACCTAATTGCTTACCCTAATGATACTACCTCAACCACACTGACATTCTCTCTCCTTTCAGGCAATCAAGACCACTGTGCCTGTGAGGAAAGAAAATGTCAACAGCTGATGAAGGACTGTTAAATAATCTAATTATGTTTAATCAGCACACTCAAGTCAAACTCCATAGGGTGTGTGTGTGTGTGTGCGTGTGAGCCTTCTGCTATAATAGCGCAATGTTAGATAGATTAATTGAAAAAAAGACATATACTGTACATCAAGTTGTCAACGGAGCTCCCTAGACCCTATCTTTAGCAAACATCTGCCCTACCCATTTCAATTACTCTTGTAGCCCATTATTATGTGTAAGGGATGATTAAAATACAGAAATTTCTCCTCAAAGAGAAACCATAGAGAAATCAAATAGTTGTCTGTCATTTTGACAATATTATTATGGTTCAAGTAACATGAGTAATACATATCAGAACTTGGGGCTTAACAGTAGCCCCTATGACCAAAAGGGGGCTGGAATACACAGGGGCCATTGCCCTGCCAGTTCCACATATCATCATGAGTGCCAACCCTAGTGGCAGAGGCATCCAGAGTCTGAACCCTAAGCAGAGTTTCCCCTCTTTACATTCCAGTGTCTCACCCCTGTGCAGAGTTCCCCCTATCTGCATGCCTAATCATGTTATTTTGGGTGACTTGCGTGCATAGCTAGTTTGGAGAAATATGCTACCTCATTATGTAATTTGTGGATATGCTTCCTCGTTGTTGTATTCGGGGACATGCTGCCTAACCATGTTGTCTGGGTGGTTTACATGCCTAATAACGTTTAGGAAGGCTATGTCTAAATATGTCATTTGTGGGGGATATGCTGCCTAAATTTGTTGTTTGGGGCTATTATGCTGCCTAATCATTATTTGGGGTATAAGCCGGCTTAATTATTGTCTAAATTTGAAGTGGTTGTTAGGGACAACAGTACATACAATATTTTAATATGTCTTATATAGTTTTTTTCTTTGGAGGCACATCCAAAGATTCACTGGGTGTCTCAGCGATTTCTAGTTACAGCCCTGGCAGCACTATATTGCTATTCTTTTCTGAAAAAGCACATTTTTGGCTGCAAAATGCATGCCAGGCTACAGATTACACCTTATTACTAGTAAACCTTTTTTTCTGTATGAACTGTGACTACAAAACATTGATGGTTCTATATCGGTATTTGTGTCACCATGAATGTAAAATAAACTAGGCCAGTGTGTGAAGGTCTGCTAGCGTAATGATTCATTGGAACCTGCACACTTGCGCTGGGATTCTAGTTACAACTGTACATTATTATACAGTGTAACTGTGCAAATTATTTGCACATATTGTAATATGTATGATATAGGTTCATGTAACTTAACAATGACAATTAATTAGTTAAATAAAATAATGATTCTAATAAAAACTAAGTTTTAACTTGGTTGATCGTTTTTAGGGGGTGGGACTTCGCAAACATATTTATTAAGAGTAGTTCTATCCTTTCAACTACAAATGCAGGTTTATCCTGCTCTATTGGATCACAAAACTGTATCAGAGGAGAAACAAACACATACCAAAACCATTACTGAGCCTCCACTATACTCAGAGGGTGGGACTTTAACTTTATATTATACCAGCTCATTTGCCTTTTAAAGGAAAAATTACTCTCAGGTAAGAAGCTAACATTTTACAGACTCAAAATATTCCAAACTCTAGTTTAACCTCTTTCAGACACACACAGTTGAAATCTATGCCCTGTTTGAAGCCTCTTATCCCTGCCAGGGTGCAGATTTCCATCTCCCATTGCCACACTCTTCCACCGCTATTGCCACTCCCTCGCTGCTAAACTCAGTTGTCTAATGATAGCTGAGGTTTGTGCACCAGTCGGGAGCCAATTTCATTGGCTCCTGACCTTGTGATCATGGTGAGCCAGCCACAGTGATCACAACTGATAACTGAAAATAAAAAGCTCTGGGCCGTGAGGACTTTTTATTTAAAGGGGCACTATGGCGAAAAATTGTAACCTTTAAAATATGTGCAAACATATACAAATAAGAAGTAGTAGTAGAAATCTGACAGAAGCAACAGGTTTTGGACTAGATTGTGGTAACAGTAGGAGGCGACCTTTATATTTTAATTTGTTTTGTAATTGGGTACATGTACATATAATTCATGTTATTCGCCTACCTTAGTTAAGGAGACTTCCACTTTTGTAAGGGTATATTTATTTTAGTAGTAACAAGCACTGTAGACAACGCGTTTTGCGGCTCACACCACTTCCTCAGGTCAAATGGGGTGCTTGAAAAATAAACAAGCATTGGCTTTCAGAATCTCACACTCGTAACATAACATAATACAGAATAACATAAAATAGTTAGCATGGTTTGGTTAGATAAAAATATTCTTAAAAATGGATCAACAAATATAATAAAAAAAAAATGCATAGAGATAATTATAACCATAAAAAGTTCAATATGCCTAGAAAAATAAAACAACCTTGGTATCTAAAATTCAATTTGCTGTATATATTTTATCTGAAGACATTTGGACCAATACCAAGGGTTCATGAGAGAAGATATGATTGAGGCAAAAGTGGTGCCCGGTGTGGGACATCTATGCTGCCAAAGTGTGATGTGTCAGTACAGATAGGAGAACGAGGGGTGTGGGTGGTGAGTATGCAGAGACATGTGGCTGGAGGGCGTCCCTGTGTGGTGATTATGCAGAGATATGTGGCTGGAGAGCGTCCCTGTGTGGACCTATGGCTCCAGATATGCGCTCTAGGAGGGGGCCCCTGGGTTGCAGGTGAGAGTAAGGGTGATACGGCTGGCTGCAGGATCAGCAAGAGAGGTGCCGGCATGTGGCGAGTGTAGTCAGACTGGGAGATACAATAAGCGGGGAAAGGTGGAGGTAATCCGGTCGCTTACCTTTCTCAGACAGGCAACGTTTCTGGGCGCCAATTAGGAGCAGTGTGGTGTGGACGCGCTGAAGTACTCTTCCATACACAGCAAGCGTACAGAGGGCGGAGACCGGCACGGCCGGGGGCGGGGACTTCCTGATAGTAATGTGAATAGGTTGCCGGGGTGGAGGTGGAGCCAAGGGGTGGAGTTGTTGCGCCGAAGCACACCCGAGAGCTCCGTTGTAGAAGATGGACTCGTGGCTTCTGTGGGCATATGCGGCGTTACTATGGTAGCGTCGCAGCGCCGTGTACAGGCGAGGGGCGGGAGGCTGGGAAGAGGAGGGAGTCAATGCCTAAGTGGCTAGTGTGGAACGATGTGCGCCTTATAGTGTGGCTCACAGGACTCGTAGCTATGGAGACTGGACGCTGTGGGTAGAGTCAGCGATGTGCTGACAGCAACTCGGCAGAGTGGAGACTGGGTGGGAGGTGCATATGTAGGTGCAAGTTCCTGCCCTGGATGTGGGTGTGTATGTGTGTAACACTCATGTGTCAGTCCCCCCTTGTACCTATAATCAGTGGTAGCAAGATGGAGTGAGGAGGGCCAGGTATAAGCTGAAGTACAAGGCTGTATAATATCAGTACAGTTTGGTTGCAAATATAACATAGATCATGTTATTAAATAAAAACCACGTAACATTACAATCTCGTGGTATGCATACATGTATAGTATAGATGACTACTTCTATTCCCTGAATAAGTACAATCAGTTTAATTCTAGAACAGAACTTTCTAATGTGATGCTGAAAGTGGGTAATAGCTCAGATGAAGATATATAGAGCAGAGTACGGCCTCGGTTTGGTATACAGATTAAATGGATGAAACAAAGGTTTCATAGTCTCGTGGCCTATGTATGTATAATTATCCATATATGGGGTACATTACAAAAGACCACATAAATCTTTATAAGAGCTGAAATAATGATATTGTTAGGAACCGATTGGTATCTTGAGGATGGTGTGCTGGCGATATATAGGAACAGTTTGGAATTGTGCGGGACAGGGCTCCGAAGAGCCCCCTCACAGGTTGTGTTCCAAACAAATATTCAGACCTTCTGGTTGGATGGTCCTTAATTTAAAGACCCAATACATTTCACTGGCTTTAAGTTTATCCTTCCTATTCTGTACATCAATGGATATATGTTCTATGGGTCAGATTTTTATTGCGGTGTGTTCTTGGTTGTGTTTTTCTGAACAATGTCTTGATAGGCCATGTTTGCTATAGCCTTTGATGATGTTCCGTCTGTGTTGTCCCCATCTCTCTCTAAGTTGTTGTGTGGTACGGCCCACATATTGGAGACCACATCCACAGGTCAATAGGTAAATGACGAAGGTGGTAGAGCAATTCATGTACTGGGATATATTAAAGGAGTCTCCCGTGGTGGCAGATCTAAAAGTGTTTTGGCTGTTTGTGATCTTTTCGCAGCAAAGGCACTTCTTCTGTTTACACCTCTTGGCTCCTCCTACTTCCGGTTGTTTTGATCGTGTCCCTGTTTTGAGTTTTTTTAGTTTGCTTAGGGCGAGTTCGTTTTTTAGTGTTTTTGCTCTTCTGAAAGTGCAGTGCGGTTTTTCCTGGATCTCGTTTTTCAGATACGGGTCACTCTGGAGTATGGACCAGTGTTTGGATAGTATTTTTCTTATAGACATATGGTTACTTGAGAATCGGGTGATAAAATTGGTCTGATTTGAGCATCTTGCTGGTTCCACAGGTTCCGTTTTTGTGGTCAATATCGTGGATCTGTCAATTTTTCTAGCCCTCTTCCGGGCCGCTGTGATGAGTTTGGTAGGGAAATTCTTTTCTTTGAATTTCTTGGTCAGAATTTTAGCTCGTGTGTCAAATGAGCTGATGTCCGAGCAGTTTTTCCGTATCCTCAGGAATTGACCGTACGGAATGTTGTTCCTCCAAGGTCTATAATGACTACTCTTATAATCTATATAAGCGTTGGAATCCACTGGTTTAAAGTGATTTTTGGATTTGATTTCTTCTCCCTTGTTGTATAAAACGACATCCAGGTATTCTATTTCTTTTTCGTCCTGTTTTGAGGTAAAAGACAGGCCCCAGTTGTTGTTGTTCATGTAGTGGACAAAATCGGATATTGATGCTGTGTCTCCATTTCAGATGAAAATAAGATCGTCTATGTATCTGCGGTAGTAGACAATTTTGGTACTGAAGGGATTACTGTGTTCTATTTGTAGTTATTCAAAGAAACCCATCGTAAGATTTGCATAACTCTTTACGCCACACAGCTACGAGGTTTTGGACTACTCCATCTCTGCATGCGGGATTCTCAGGTATTTATTTATTTTCAAAAGCACTTAGTGAATGGCAGTTGCTCTGTCCAACTGCCCAAAAAATGTGTACCGAGCAGGGAAGCTGGCCAGCATAATTGTTTAAATCCTTTTAGGGAATATCTTTATAAAGAATAAAAGCCTTGCTGAGAATCCCCTATGAAGAGATGGACTAGTCCAAAACCTGTCGCTTCTGTCAGATTTCTACTACCTACTGTAAGTGACAGCAATATAGGAGAAAAGTAATGTATGGCTCATTTTACTCTGGAAAAAATGTACTTCTTATTTGTCTATGTTTGCACTTATTTAAAATGTAATTTTTTTTCGTCATAGTGCCCCTTTAAGGAAACAATTATTACAGCCTATAAGGATACAAATCACTGTGTACATGCCACAGCTCAGCAAGGCAGATTTGTCATGGCTGCTGTTTAAAATTAAGTCTTACAATAAAGTCCTTAAAGAGAACCTGAACTGAAAATAAAAAGTCAAAATAACCATACACAGGTCATACTTACCTCCTGTGTAGTCTACTCCTCAATCTCTTTCTCCCCTCCTGCATCCCATTTGTCCACTGTAATCAACGGAATTCTCCGTCCTCCATTTTAAAAATGGCCATAACCCCATAACAGCTTCCTGGTCAGCACACTGTTAAACTGTAATATCACCCACTTGAACCATAGGATAACATGGACATTACCTTGCACATTCAGGTGCCGTGTAACTGACAACTGTTGATATATAACTGACAGCAACTGGTATATTTCAGTTCTGACAAAATCTTGTCAGAACTGGAAGGGATCACTGTAAGAAGAAAAAAATGGTGAGCTTCTGAGAGGAACTGACGGTGAGGTTAGTATGTAATATTCATTTGCAGCTACGTCATGTGTTTATTTTAAATAATGTTACTTGCTTCAGGTTCCCTTTAAGTGGAACTTAAACCGAATCGGAAAAAAACAGTTTCACTTACATGGAACTTCTACCAGCCCCTTGCAGCCACCCTGTGCCCACGCTGCTACTCACCGATCCTCCGGTCCCCCACTGCCACTTACTTTCATTCTTGCCGACTGGCCAGTCGATACCCATTGTGCCTGTGCAACCCTGGCCACGCGCGTCCTCGATCATGCTGCCACTGGGAGTGTGATCAAGGATGCGCACAGCCAGGGCTGTGCAGGCGCAGTGGCCATCCTCATGGCTGAAGCAGCAAGAACGAAACTTAGTGGCAGCGGGAGACTGGAGTACTTGTAGAGAGAAACAGTGCACAGGATCATCTAGAATGGACCACTGGAGTGCACTAGACCCAAATAAGAATCATAAGCAGCAGGGGACTGGAGACTCCATCTGTGATGCCACAGGAACAGGACAGCTGCAGAGGGCTGGTTGAAGCCCCAGGTAAGTGTCGTTTTTTTTCCAATTCCATTTAGGTTCCCTTTAAAGATATCGAAGTTGAAAATGTATTCAAAAAATTAGTCTATGCATATCTCATTTAAGGTAGCCCACACCATGATCACTGCCTCCATTTCCCCCCGCCAGGCTTCATTTCTCCAGAATCAGTCCCAGACCATATTGTGGTCTCTTTTATAATGGGCGCCAATGGAGAACAGAAGTGGACAAACATAGTATATCATACATCAGATTTGCTGTGATGTTCCATATTGTGATTACGGTCTAGTGTGAGCCCAGCCTTAGAGTCAGATGGGCAGAAGGTATTAAACTCCATGGGGTGTGGCTATGTTCCATTTCACCCTACATGACCATAGCCTCTGCTCCAGATCTGATATACTCTCTTTTCAGGCTAGAGCAGAGTGTTCAATAACAAAGCGGGATGAAATTGAACACTGGGACCACGTTGCGGGCCAACCTCAATCTCTAGTGGCCATCCACTCCCTTATAAAGTGTCCTGGTGTCTAATGGCCTCCCCTCCCTCCTCTATATGGCTCCCTGGTGTAGCAGTTGCCCGCCTCCCCTATACAGTTCCCTAATGACTAGTTGCCCTCATCTCTCTCCTATTCAGTTCCTGGTCTTTAATGCCTCCTCCTTCCCCCATATAGTTCACTGGTGTCTAGTGGTTGCCCTCTTCTATACAGTTCCCTGGAGTCTATTGCCTCCCCGCTCACCTCATGTACAGTTCCCTGTTGTCTGGTGCTTTCACCCTACCTCCCTCATTTGGCTTCGCTGGTGATCTAGGGCTTTACACCTGGTGGTCTAGAGCGAGCCAAACACAATGCAAAGTGGCAAAACCATTTGGGGGCCACATTTGATTGCTTTGTGGGCCAGACTTGGCCTGTTTGACATGCATGGGCTAGAGGGTGAAATGTGTAGCTACCGTACGTTCAGTACTGTGACTGGATTACAGTACTAGGTAGTACTAAAAACAGAGACTCCTGCCAAAACTCCCTTTGTGTTTAGTTTAAAAAACAAAAGTTTGCTTTCTTAAAACAGAAAGAATGTGCGATAATTCAGGTTGGAGTGAGCTCTGAGATGTCTCCCAGTGCATCACTGCTGAATATATGCAAATTAACCATTGTTGCCCTTAGAAGCTAAACACACCTCCAGATCCGCTGAAATGCAATGATGTGTCACCTTGTTAATTTGTACAGAGCTATAATAATCCAACATGCATACAGACTGTTTTGGATTGGTTGATCCTCATCAGTGCATGACATGGATTAATTTACACACTCCAATGAGTTCGGTTCACCATGAGCTTGCTGGTTAGTCTGTACCACTGGGTGTTTCAAGCCCTACTCCATAGAGCCAAATTAATCCATGCCATGTACTGTGGAGGATCAACCAATCCGAAACAGTGTGTATGCATGTTGGATTATTATGGCTCTGTACAAATAAACAAGGTGACATATCATTGCACTCCAGGGGATCTGGAGGTGTGTTTAGCTTCTACAACAACAATGGTTAATTTGCATATATTCAGCAGTGATGGCCTGGGAGACATCTTGGAGCTCACTCCAACCTGAATTATCGCAAATTATTTCTGTTTTAGGAAAGCAAACTTTTGTTTTCCATAGCATTTTAGTAAGGTGGCTTTTAGGACCATTGTAGCCCCTTACACACTCCAATGAGTTCTGGTTCACCATGAGCTTGGTGGTTAGTCAGTACTACTGTTTAGTTTGACAGGTTAATTTTGAATGTTTGCAGATCTTTTCCAGAAAACAAAGTTTATTTCACTTAAAATATTCGTGTTTTTTTTAAGTATTGCTTTAAAAAGAACCTTCTGTTCTTTACATATATATAATTTATTGTCTTTTAGGTGGGCACATTTTAAGCCGCTATGGTACTTTGCTAATTTCAGGACAAAGCAAAGACTGCACCACCTACATGAAGCAGATTAAATGATTTACAGTGGTCATACATGCCTGAAACTACAGATACCAGCAGGCCTTGTTTATAAATGGAAAGCACACTACAAAAACAAATGTTTCTGTTGATCTCTTTTAACCTTCCTCTAATAATGGAAATATCACCTTAGTATTTACAAACTACACAAATCAAGAACTACTTTTTGCAATGAGTTTGTTTAAATATCATTATCCCGAAATTTCTATTTAATTCTATTCCAGAAACTGAAACCCTGACGCTAATTATACATTTCAAAATACTGTAATGTACCAAGGTAATTGTATAGAAGATTTTTTTAAAGCGCATGCAGTCCTTTGACACATATTAATTGCAAGGGAGGATCTTTACATAAATGCAGTCAAATGCTATTTATAAACCAGGAGCTCATTTAAGCATTTCATTTCAACTGAATGCAGTCTTCTCAATTATACATTACTGAATGAACTGGAACCATTCTGCATTGTTCTTATTTTTAGAATGCATACCATTGTCTGCTCTCTGGGGATCTAGAAGCACTTGTTATGCAAAGCAATTTACTTATGGAGGTGTATCTATCTATGTTTTGTACAATATAAAAAGGAATCACTTCCTTCAGACTGGCTTTAATACATCAAAATTAATTTGACAGATAATTACTCAAGAAAAGGCCCGAAGTGCAAATGTAAATCCTTTTTTTTTCCCAATTAAAATTTATGAAAGCCTCCTGTGCAGTATATATGAGTTGGTTGTCAGTTCTTGTTGTTAGTCTGTTTTTTGTAGTTTTTAAGCACAAATTAAATGTAGGCATCAATAAAGTCCTAAAAATTGTGATGCATAATGTAGATGAGAGGTCCTGGCAGTTAATAGTAGGCTGTATGGTTGGGGCTCTGGCTGCTGATTGATTAAGTAACCAAGCCTTCCCACATTTCAGAGAACCTGTCTATGTTATAGGCAAATAGCACATCCCTACTTTAGGCTTAGGGAGGTGAGGGTATCAATCACCACGCATGTAGTAGGAGTCTCTGAAGGTTAATGTTAAAATTTGGAAGCTGTCTTTACTATTGAGGAGAACCATAGATTTTTACAATCCTCCAGCTGAAAAAAGTATAGGTATATGTTTAAAAGTGAAAAAAAAATGATGACTGGGTGAATTTAAGTAGCCCGTCCATAGGAATCGCCCCCTTGCAATTTACATGCTGTTAATTTATGGGCTGTTGACTGTATGTATTCAGTCTACTGCGATATGCACGTATTTATGGGTGATCATGCTGCCCTTTCATATGTTGTGGGTGGGCTCTGGTCCTCTCCTTTACCCCTACCATGGCCTGGCCTTTTACCATGGAAACGGTGATCCACTAGTACACACCCTCTTGATGAGTTTTGCCTCAGGCGTAATTTCACGCCACTGCAGCGCAGACGCCATGGTGGTGACGGGTCCGTGGCACGGTAAACGGCACTATAAAAAAAGAGCAATACATGAGGATTCTCACTGACAACATCAGGCAGTCTGCAGAGAAAATTGGCCTTGGACACCAGTGGATATTTCAGCATGCCAATGACCAAAAACAAGAAATGGTTAGCAGACAACAACATTACCGTTTTGGAGTGGCCCAGCCAGAGTCCTGACTTTAATCCAATTTAGAATCTGTGGAGGGAGCTAAAGATCAGGGTGATGGCTGATGTAAATAAAAGCTGAGAAATGTTTTTTTCTCCACAATAATACCTCTTGTACATAGTCTTATTATCTTTTGGGAGACACTTATGTCATTTCCCGTAAAAAACTATTTGCTGGTTGAATAAAAGTAGCTTTAAGTCGAAATTTGCCAGGGGTGTGAATAATTATTGGCAGCACTGTATCTATTAGATAAACAATTGTGCTGTTCTATATCTGGTCAAGTGCTCTTGAGCAAACGATTATAATTGCAAGTTGAACTGTTACAAATCCTGGAACTTTCGATCAGTTAATGCAGTGCTAGAGCCACCTAGTTTACATTGTTGATTGTTTTTAGAGGGATATTTGGGGTACTTAGTTCATTGTTGTTTGTATCATTCTTTGTCTGTATTTTTGATATGATAAAAGTCATTTTCTAGAATCACAGCATGCACCCAAGAGTCAATCTTTTTTCAGGTGTTTTCCAAGTATAGGTATATAACCCTTTGTGGAAATCGGTAAGGGGTTATGAACATGCACATTTAAAAAATGCACACTGTTCACCCATTACATGCAGTGAACATAAAAGCTATCATTCATAAAAAGGTTGTCGGTAAAGAGAATCTGTGCGGGAAAACACTGCTGTCGGGATTTTAGACTTCTGGGTGGGCATTCATAAAAATGTATCCAGTTGCGATAGCAGTGCGGAGTTTCCCCGAACTAGGCTGTCGGTAGGCAGGCGGTAGGCTTGCGGAGACACGGAAGCAGCTGAGTTGATACATTTCTCCGTGTTCCGCTCTACTGCAGCTGCCTGGGAGGTCTGTGTGTCTCCATTCACTTACATTGTTATCATCACATCAGAGGGAATGGTACTTCCCGACCTCACACCGCTTGCGGTGTTCTTTATGAATTAACATTTTGCTACATTTTTTACAATAATCACCGCGCAAGGCGGTGATTTATCGCTGTGCCCGGTAATGTCAGCTTTTGATGCGGAAGGAGCCTTTATGAATGCAGATTTTGCTACATGTGCGGTAAAGACAGCTGTTTTAAGCATTTCCGCATGCGGAAATGCTTTATGAATGATAGCCTTTAAGGTCTCTTTGCAGCGTGTTAATCAAAAAAGCAAATCCTTATTTTGGGCATATACCTGATCCCAGTGACCAAACTAGGGCTACATTTAACAAAATGATGGGGTGTTAATAGGATTAAGGAGTCCCTGTGACAAACAAAATAACCCTCACTGCTGCTGCACTAGAGTCAACCAACAGCATCAACTTTATGATAGCCAATGTTCTGTGTCTAATCCGAGCACATTCCTAGTCAGCGACGGCATTGGCCTTATAATAACTATTTTCCCTTACCAGATTAAAGCACCCTGATCCTGCTTCAATACAATCTGTGCCCATACACACAAACAAAGCTACTATTTCTCTCTCCTTTCTACCCTGGCTGTCATACACAGGATCCACCTGCATGGTAACAGCAATCATGCTGGCAGAGATTGGTCTCAATTCACTAAGCGTATCTCCTGTCTTTAATAACTATTCTGAGCTGTTTCTACACTTATCACCATAGTGATAACTGTAGAAACAGCCCAGAAGAGTTATTAAAGACAGGAGATGAGCTTAGTGAATTGAGGCCATTATTGCCTTCCTGCAAGTGCTCCTCCCCTCCCTATTTTCTGTATGTAAGAATAACTACAGAGGTGATAACTTAACCACTTGCCGACCGCGCACTCATAACGCGCGTCGGCAAAGTGGCAGCTGCAGTACCAGCGACGCACATCTGCGTCGCCGGCTGCAGGCTAATTAATCAGGAAACAGCTGCTTGCGCGAGCAGCTGCTTCCTGTCAATTCACGGCGGGGGGCTCCGTGAATAGCCTGCGGGCCGCCGATCGCGGCTCGCAGGCTAAATGTAATCACAAGCGGAAATAATCCGCTTTGTTTACATTTGTACAACGCTGCTAACAGTACAGTACTAGATCAGCGATCCCCGGCCAATCAGCGGCCGGGGATCGCTGTCACATGACAGGCAGGAGCCTGTTAGAGGCTGCACAGGACAGATCCGTTCCTGTGCAGCCTCAGATCTCTGGGGCAGGGAGGGAGGAGAGGGAGAGGGGGAATCCTGGGGTGGAGGGGGCTTTGAGGTGCCCCCCCGCCAGCCACACGCAGGCAGGAGCGATCAGACCCCCCCAGCACATCATCCCCCTAGTGGGGAAAAAAGGGGGGCGATCTGGTCGCTCTGCCTGTTGTTTGATCTGTGCTGGGGGCTGTAGAGCCCACCCAGCACAGATCAGCAAAATCAGCGCTGGTCCTTAAGGGGGGGTAAAGGCTGGGTCCTCAAGTGGTAAAAGGGAACCAGAGACTATGGCTAGTTGAAAAATGAAAAAGATGTTATACATACCTGGGGCTTCCTTCAGCCCCATAAGCCTGGATCGCTCCCACGCCGCCATCCTCTGCTGCCTCTATCGCTGGTACCGGGTCCCGTCACTTCCGCCGGACCAGACCAGTTGTATGCATGCACAGGGCTCCCTCCGGCTTTGTATGCATGCGCCTGCGCAGTACGGAGGGAGCACACTGCGCTTGCGTCGACTGGCTCGACTTGGCGAAATTACGGGACCCAGTACCGGCGGACAGAGGCAGCGGAGGACGGCACCGTGGGAGCGATCCAGGCTTATGGGGCTGGAGGAAGCCCCAGGTATGTATAAATTTAGTATCATCTCGTCTCTGGGTCTCTTTAAGGACTGGAGTGATAAGATAACACTCTCAGGGCCATATGCAATTCATTTTTTCACCTAAGTTTTCTCCTAGGTGAAATTTTCAAACTTGTCAATAGAGTGCTTTTTAAACCACCAGCAAGCAAACAAATAATAATTTTGATAGTACTTTTTCACCTACTTTTTTGTACTTTTTCCAATGAAAAGTGCTAAAAAGTAATTATAAATTAAAGATGAAAAATTATCTCCTAGGAGAAAACTTAGGAGAAAAAGTGAATTGAATAAGGGCCTCACTGTCAAAACATATCACTACACCTTAGTGTTGGAACACATGGATGTTTTGCTGGCACTAAACGCAGAGTTTTAAAAGTAGCGGTTTTAGTGATATACTGCCTTGCCAACCCATACAAGTGAATGGGAGTGTTTAGTACAAGCTTTTGAAGGCTTTCATGAAAGCCTGACAGTTGATCCCGGTGTCTCGTCTTGTCTCAAAAGCAACATGCAGCTTCTGGACGGTGTTTGAAAGCCAGCAAACGCCACTGAAAGCCCTTAAAAGCCCAGCCTTTTCCTATACTTCCGGCAAAAGCCTCCAAAAGCCCAGAACATGCAACGCTCTCCTGAAAGCCATTAAAAGCCTTTAAAAGCCATTACAAGCTGGGGGGCGGAGCCTGCGATGGAAGGGTGAAGACGTGCTCCTGTGCAGCTCCTGGCCATGTGCACACTATTCTAGCTGAATTCGACCCAACATCCCTTCACTTTCTCCCCCAAGTGGCATGAAAAGGTCCAAGAAGGGTGACGCGGCCCAGCAGTGTCCTAACTCCTCTCTGCAGAGACCTCTGACCAGGTACTTCCAGGCCCTGAGTGAGACGCCGACGATCCCCAATATGGCGGACCCGACATCTCTGCCACCAGCTGCCACAGGCCCAAGCACTATGAAATCGGGCCCATCTGCCCTCACTAACCTGGAGGACATATGGAGATTTCTAAAGGGGCTCCCCACCAAGCAGGACATGGAGGAACAGACCGAACGCATAGTGTCCTCCACGAGGTCGGAGATTGCCGCCATCCATGCAGACGTCAGCGGCCTGGCAGAGCAGGTCACGACGGTGGAGAATGATGTGGCCTCGCTGAGAGTAGAAGTGGCAAAGCTGCGAGAAGAAAGCGAGAGGCAGTCTGCCTTCACACGCTCTATGCGCACCCAAATGGAAGACATGCAAAATAGGGGACGCAGGAACAACGTTCGCGTAAGAGGTATACCAGAGCAAGTAAATGCGGACAATATCATCCCCACGTTGCGCACTCTTTTCAATGGTCTCCTCAATAGGCCTGCGGATCAAAAGCTTAAATTCGACAGAGCCCACAGAGCCCTTAGAGCGGCCCCAGGAAGAGAGGAGCAGCCTCGTGACATTATCTGCAGGCTGCATAACTATCAGGAGAAGGAGCAGATCATGATTGCAGCAAGAAGAGAGAACAACCTGCAGTGGAAGGGGGCGACGGTTTCCCTCTTTCAGGATCTGGCGCCATCCACACTGGCACAACGGCGAGCGCTGAAGCCTCTACTGCAATCTTTTTCTGCGGAGGAAGTTACATACAAATGGGGCTTTCCATTTCAGCTCATTGTGAAGAAGGGAACCCAGTCCTATGCGATCCGGCATCCCAAAGATCTACCTGAGTTCTTCCGAGTAATGGACATACCCACGGTGGCTGTCCCTGAATGGAATCCGGACACTATGGACTTTGCTGGACCACAGAAACCGCGCAAACAACGCTGAGCGGAGAGCGGGCCCGTAAGTACTGTGCCCCCCTTCACCTTATAGACACCTACCCACACGTTGCCTCATGAACTGTGGCCTCTATTGACCGCCGGGTCCCCCTCTCACTCCTCCCTTGGCGGCCCCCTCTGCCCGCATGGTGTTTGTTGAACTGTGGCCTCCAGTGATCATACGCCTGGAATGCGCTGAACTGTCCCCTCATGCCCGCCTTGTGTATCTGTGTTTTGCTGACGGGCGCTGAGGCCTACATCGGTCTGCAACATGAGCGGGACATTAACTTCCCTGACCCGAGGGGGCCGTGATAAGAGATTTTGCGGCCTACAGCTGATCGCTTTGCTTTGGGATAATGTATCAGGACATGGGCATCATACCCACGGTACGCTTGAACCTGGTGTGTGGCTTTGGGGGGGCGCCAATGGGCCCTAGCATGGGGGGCAGGGGGGGATGGGCCTTGTTGCCTGCCCCCCCCCCCCTTTTTGACTATGCAACGATGGGATCCGGCGCCCTTTCTCCCGCACATCGGGAGACTCTGAGCACCTTGGAGTGCTGACTCCTTTCTAAATGTAATAAATGTATAATGCATGTAAGGGCCCTCCGTTTTGGAGCTAGTTATCCTTGAAGGAGATTTGGGAAACCGGTACGTTGTACGTTGTGATATTGAATGCAGTGGGGGGTGGGGGTGGGGGTACTGGGACTGTTTACAGTATGGGAAACTGGCCACTTCTATGGGGAAAGGAGCAACGTAAACTCACTGAGTGGTGGGAGGGGGTAGTGCCACGGGCTCTCACCCTAAGATATAAATGTTATACTTAAAGAGGTTTAAAGCGGAGGGTGGCAGAGGGTGATGGGCTCTCATTGTCTTATCCTCCATTTCTTATACTACTTGCTTATCTTTCTAAAACTAGAAATAGAGTTTGTTAAAAATTACTATGCATACTAGTTTGAGGATTTCGTTTTCTGTTTTGAAGGGATAAAAGGTTAATATTTCAACATGTTATCGGTAGTGTGTGCCTGGCCGGAGCCGGGACTCGTGACTGTAATTCTTTCATCAAAATCCTCTACCCCAGTAGGATTTGCCGGTCACAAAATGGTGCCTAAAAGGCCCCTAGGCAATGCTATCCAATGTCAGGATCTGGTATTCTGGCGAGCTATATGGGTGAGCACTTTTCCACCTTTACTGCTCCTCATATGCTCAATACACATTCCTATGTGTACTTTGTTTTTGTTTCTCTCTTTTCTGTTATGTCCCTCTTTGTCTTGCCTTTCTGTCTACCGGTTAATAAGTGGGTCGGTTGTGGGCGTGGATCCTGGGGAGCCTCTGATAGTGACCAACATTCCAGCGGTCACTTAAACTGCTATCTCTAAATGCCAGGGGACTGAATGTTCCAGAAAAAAGGTCGGCGATACTTAATTTATGCCATAAGGAGCATGCCAATATTGTATGCCTACAAGAGACACACTTTAAACAGCCTAAAGTACCCAAATTGTACAATAAATATTACAGTGCATTATATTATAGCCCTCTCCAAGAGTCCAAGGTTAAAGGAACGGCGATACTCCTCTCCAGGGACACCCCATTTACTCTGATTGAGGAATATGGAGACCCACAGGGTAGATTCAACCTGATCAAAGGCACCATATATAATCAAAAGATCACGATAGGCTCATATTATGCCCCTAATACGAATCAGGTCTCCTTTCTTCAGTCCTTCTTGTCTCGCCTCCGCACGTTCGCGGAGGGCAGTGTCCTCCTGGGCGGAGATCTCAATCTCTCCTTGAACCCGGCGATCGATTCCTCCTCAGGGAAAGGCCCAGCGTCTCAGAGGCTACTGCAAAAATGCCACTCTCTCCTCCACTCCATGCAACTAGTCGATGTTTGGCGACTGCATAACCCTACTGTAAAAGATTACACGTTTTTCTCCCATCCACATAACACATACTCGAGGATTGACTACATCTTCCTCTCACATAATCTCCTCTCGGTATCGGCCGCCCCTGGGATAGGTAGCATGACCCTTTCGGACCATGCCCCTGTCACAGTGGAGGTCTCGCTAGGAGAGTGCAGACGTGGCCCTGCCTCCTGGAGGTTGAATGGATCCCTGATAGAGGATAAACAGATAACTGAGAAACTCAAGGCGGAAATGGAGGAATTTTTCCATATCAATGCCCGGGAGGACACTTCCCCATTACTCTTGTGGGAAACACACAAATGCTATGTTAGAGGCCTGCTGATCAGGGAGGGAGCTAGAAGGAAGAGGGAACGAGAGAAAGAGATCGAGGATATTTTATCCTCCATAGCAGAATTGGAAACTAGACATAAGCAGAGTAAATCTCCAACGCTTTTGTCAGAATTGACGAGAAAAAGAGAATCACTCCGCGGGTTGCTATTTCATAAGGTTAAATACGCGGCATTTAGATGCCGTCGCTCGTTCTATGAATACGGTAACAAATGTGGCTCAATGTTAGCGAGAGCTCTGAAAGATCAACAAACCTCTAACTATATACCATGTATCAAGGATAAAAACTCTCATATGGCGCACAAATATGACGACATCTCACGAGCATTTAAAAATTACTATGCTGATCTCTATAACCTTCCCTCTTCCTGTGGCTCGCTCCCTTCTGAAATTAAACAGACCAAAATAACTGACTACTTGACAAAATCAGGCATGCCCTCACTCTCTACAGAGGATGCCGAAGCCTTAGAAGAACCATTCACAGAGGATGAACTGCTTATAGCAATGTCTCAGCTTCCAGTAGGAAAAGCCCCGGGCCCCGACGGGTTCACCCCTGAGTATTACAAGAAGTTTAAAAGCATTTTAACCCCGTATATGCTTCAAGCATTTAATGCCATCTCGGAGAATCAGGAGGAAAACTTAGACTTCCCTTCCACAATGCTTGCAGCGCATGTCTCAGTACTACACAAGGAGGGGAAAGACCCTTCACTATGCCAGAGCTATCGACCTATCTCGTTGCTTAATGTAGATTTAAAAATTTATTCAAAAATGCTCGCGAATAGGCTGTCGCCCATTCTTCCTAACCTAATTTACCCAGATCAGGTTGGATTTGTTCCGGGCCGAGAGGCGCGGGACAACACCATCCGCACTTTGGACATCATACACTGGGTGAGGTCCCAGTCCACCCCTACTCTCCTTCTCTCCACTGATGCGGAAAAAGCTTTTGATAGGGTGGACTGGGACTTCATAGAGGGCGTCCTGAAACACATCGGTCTATCAACTAAGATGTGCAGACGAATAATGTCTCTTTACTCCTCACCTAACGCCAAAGTAAAAGCAAATGGAGTATTATCTGAAAAGTTTGATATACGCAACGGAACGAGGCAGGGTTGCCCCTTATCCCCGTTGATATTTGCTCTCTCGCTTGAACCCTTCTTATGCACAGTCAGGTCTAACCCGGATATACAAGGGGTCACCCTCAAGGCATCCTCTCATAAAGTCGCAGCATATGCGGACGATATGCTGTTTTTTCTCACAAACCCGCATATCTCTTTACCCAATTTGCTACGAGAATTTCGGAAGTATGGCCGACTCTCCAATCTCTCAATTAATTATGACAAAAGTGAAGCACTGGGGGTTCTCCTACCGGATACGCTAAAAGATACCCTACGGGCCAATTTTCCATTTAGGTGGCCGCCTAAAGCCCTTAAATATCTGGGAACACATATCACCCCCCACCCAAGAGACTTGGTGGCTTGTAACTTTATGCCTGCTTTAGAAAGAATTAAGCTAGATCTACAAAAGTGGGATAGGCCCCATTTTTCTTGGTTCGGGAGGACGTGCATAATCAAGATGACAATCATGCCTCGTTTGCTTTACCTATTTCAGGCCCTCCCCATACACATTCCGCCTACATATCTTAAGCAACTAACCCGGGAGCTCTCTAAATTTATCTGGAAAGGTCAAAAATCTAGACTGAGATATGCGCTGCAAACTGCACCTAAAGAATCAGGGGGCATGGCAATCCCGAATCCCTCGCTGTACTATGCCTCAGCAGTCCTAATAAGAATTATCGACTGGCATAGACACTCTTCCCAGAAAAGGTGGGTAGAGTTAGAAGAAGAGTTAGCGGAAAATAACCTTAGCCGGATCCCCTGGCAAACTAAATTTAAGCAAATACCAAATCCCGCCGCTGCACTAATTAATCATACCCTTAAGCTTCTAGCTAAATATAGAGGTAGGAAATTAATATCCCCCTGGCCGTCGCCTCTTCTGACCATCCTTAACAACCCAGCTTTTCCTCTGGGTATGCACCCACGGAGCTACCCTACCTGGCGCACTACCCATCCGCTATGTGCTCACCATTTCATTCATGAGGGGGAATGGACTCCCCTGGCCAGTATACAGAATGCATTGTCATCCCAGGCCCTGGACCATTGGAGCTGGACTCAGTTTAAACACTTTCTATTGCAACAGGGTACCAGGGCTGAGTTGGGAAGATCATTTACTCCATTCGAGCAAACATGTAGGGGCACAGGGTCAATCAGGGGGACTGTCTCTCTTATGTATTCGCTACTTAACGATACGGATGAACCATCCGCAGAATTGAGATCGAGATGGGAAGCTGACCTGGACATCTCCTTCTCAACAAAACAATGGGGAAAGATATTACTCTTTGCTCACAAATCATCGATATCGTCAAGTAGCCAGGAAGCGGGATATAAAATCTTCACACGATGGTACCTCACACCAACGAGACTTCATGCAATGTACCCATCTATTTCTCCAAGTTGCTGGAGGTGTGGACAAGAGCCTGGTACACTGTTGCATACTTTCTGGTCCTGTTCCCGTCTTACCAGTTACTGGCATACCATACGCACACAGATACATGCCCTGACAGACTTCCTACCTCCAGACTCCCCAGCATTCTTCCTTCTCCACCACAACTCATGGTCTATCAAAAAATATAAAAAATCTCTCACCAGGCATCTTGTCAATGCTGCCAAAGCACTGATTGCTAGACGTTGGAAGTCTCAAGACCCTCCTGACATCAGAGAATGGTTGAGGGAGGTGGACAGAATTTGTCGGCTGGAAGAACTGACAGCCTCTATATACGAAAGGTCAGAGCAATTCTGGAAAACCTGGTTCTGGTGGTTCGAATTCAAGGAATCCCCACAATACGCTACCCTCATCGCTGGCTGAGACCATCCTAGCCTCTCCCCTGGCATTACCTATAAGATCCAAAGAGGCTCTCCGGGATGAGTTCTACGCTCCCCCCCCCCCCCGACCCACTGAAGGCGTGCCTTATCTGTTCTTTTCTTCCTTCTCTTCTTTTTCTTTCTCTTCTTCTTTGTCTCAGGGACAACATGGCATGGAATAGGCCTAAAGGATTGTGCTTCCAAAGAAAATATGGGAGCCGCTAATTACCACCATAACAGGTGCCCGGTTGTATGATCCCCATAGGGCGCCGGGACACCATTTTCAAGGGCTTTTTATTCTCAAATTAGAGGGCTCATAACTACTAGCACACTTTAGATATGTGTTGTAATGTTCTACTCGAGGTCTCTGGAAAATGCTTTTCATTGAGCTTATACGTCCTTTAGGATAAAAGTGAACTAAGCAAAATGTATGTTTACTTTTGTTTTTCTTCATGTTGTATGTTGTTCTATATACGTTGAAATAAATAAAGAATCTTTAAAAAAAAAAAAAAAAGCCATTACAAGCTTAGCTGTTAAACGCTGGCATTCCTTTAAAAAAAACAAAACACAGTGTTTGAACGAGATGCTGAGCATAAGCTCAGCAGAAGCCCATGTGAACCAGCCCTTAATACAGCAAGCTTCTTTAGTAAATGAACACTAAAAGTACCAATTGATGTGTGGTGACAAGATTTCACTAGCCTTATTATCAACAGCATGATCTTAGGCCCCGTTCACACTTGCGTTTCTCTGCCAAACGGACCAGATGACCTGACCGGAGCCGGATTGGATCCGGATCGGAACCGTACGGTTCTGATCCGGATCTGATCCGGATCCGGTCAGGTTGCATCAGGTGTACATCAGGCTGCGATCCGGATCCGTTTGGCAAAAGAGAGTACAAATAAATAAAAATTTGGGGGTCTGGGAGGTCAGCAGAAGGTGCACCTGTGGAATCAGGTCCTCCGCTGTTTAGGCCTCACCTCCACCTCCGACATACTGCCAAAAAGCTCCAGCACGTTAAAGTCACTGCTGCTCCACTCCAAAATGCTTCCCATGTGTCCCCATCCAAAATCGCGCTAGAATAAGAAGTGGGGTAGAACGTCAGGTGTTTGTAGCCAGTGTGTTCTGTGCTTTCATTTCCCATTGCTTTCTATTTCCGGATGGTGCAGTCAGGCTCCGGTCCGGGTGCGTGGGCCAGATGATCCGGACCGAAAAATAGCGCATGTTGGAAAAGTGTCCGGAGTCCGGATCCGGTCCGGCTCCGTACTGTACAGAACGGATGCGTGTGAACGTCTGCATAGCCTTTGCATTGCTATGCGGAATGTACGTTCCGTTTGTACAGTATACGGTCCGGATCCGGCCTGGCGAATCCGGACAGGGAACGCTAATGTGAACCGGGCCTAAGTGAATGGTGACCAAAGACATTTTATATAGGGACAGGAAATATTTCCTTAAGGGGATAGCTGATAGATGAAGACGAAGAGGTAATGTATAGATATTTGTTAATCAAAAACAGAAAAAAAAACTTTGAAAAATACCTCTAAAAATGCAAGTAAATCCTTGTGTTAATGGGCTTTTTTATCTGATCAACATAAAACAGAAGGTAAACAAGGAGAGAGGACCACAAAAATAAAGGGGTTATTCAGTGATGAAGATGTATACTTCATTTGTAGGAAATTGATGTTTAAAACGTTCTACACTAATCCTTACCTATAAATTGGTTGCCCTGAAAAGGACGACTTGGGCAGACAGAGATATTACTGAGGGGAGCAAAAGTGAACTGTAAACCTAAAATGTCCACAGACTGCTCACCCTTTGTACTACTAACCCACCCCCAACCCCCAGGATCCCCTCCTTTCATGTTTCTAATTTCTCCTTGCTTTGGCATGTATCTTGGTAATGCCAATAAAGCTTTTTTGATTTGATTTGATATGTCCATAAATGGTAACAACAGGGAGAACTCAGCTATTAACCCCCAACAGTACACAGATCTTGGGACTCAATAGAGTTTTTATAAATGCAGTAAACAGACCTTTCGGACCAGAAGAGGTGAAATCATTTGATAGCGTTATTCAAAATCCAGAAATCACAAATGATTACTTCATATTATCACTGTTAAAATAATGAGAAAAAACACTGCACAACTTTTCCAGAGCCTCATTATATAATGTGAACGTCAATAAATCTCTAATGCTGAACAAAAACATTGATAGTACCACTTTAGAACAGTTACGCAAAATCTCCCCCTTCCCAATCACCCAAACCGCTATCCCATATTTAGGAATCCAACTCCCACAAAACACAGCAGACTTATACAGGACCAACTACTTACCCCTAATTAAGGAATTAGCCAAAGATATGCTCAAAATGTCAAAAGTAGAACTCTCTCACGCAGGCAGAATCTCAGCCTTTAAAATGCAGCTTCTGCCTAAAATTCTGTATTTATTCAGAACAATCCAGATTCCCATACCCAAGAAATTTTTCACAGATCTTTACAAAACGTTAACCTCTTTTTTCTGGAAAGATAAAAGACACAGAATTGCCACTAGATATCTTCAAAACTCCAAAAAATCAGGAGGTTTTGGAATTCCCTGCCTAGAATCCTACAGACATGCCTGCAATCTAGAGGTTAGTAAACACTGGTGGGAACCAACAGATCAAAAACTATGGGTTCACATTGAACAAGAGTTAATTGGACTACCAACAAAACTCTTCTTATCTCAAATTATCATGAATTTCCCACAAAAAAAATCAACCTTACCCTCTATAAATTCCACTATCCACTCATGGAAGTACATCTGCTCTGCAGATCTTCCCCCAGACGACTTCATCTCATTTAAACTACCTATTCAAGCACTCCAACATACTATTCCTAACCTCAGACTATCCCTATGGAGTAAGGCAGGTATCCAATACATAAATGACCTCTTTAACAAGGGTAAAGTTAAAACGTTTACACAATTAAAGGAACAATACAATCTCACTGACATAAATACCCTCCAATACCTACAAATATCCCACATTATGAAAGACAAACACCAAACGCTTCTCCTTCTCCCAAGGTCTCTAAGCGCCCATCTTAACAGTAAACTATCACTCAAAGGTGGGATATCTCAATGGTACAATCTCCTAATTAGTAACTACCCGACAAGACTAAACAAATTTTCTGATCAATGGGCGACCGCCTTACATACCAGCATAAACAACCAATCTATAAAATCGGCCACCGATTCGGTGTTAAAATACTCCTCGCATAACTCCCATTGGGAATCTCTCCCAAAAAAATTTCTACGTTGGTATCATACGCCGTCTAAACTTGCCAAATTTTCTAGCTCCTACAGTCCTCTCTGCTGGAGATGTAATCAAAATATCGGCACTTTGGAACACATCCTCTGGGATTGCCCCCAAATCTCCCCAATATGGGCCTATATCAACCAATATATAAATAATAAGATACAATCCCCATTCACCCTTACTCCCAAACTAGCCATACTACACATAGGACTACAAGACCTCTCGCTGATGCACCATAAAGAAATCACTCACCTTCTCTGCGCAACCAGACAATTAATCCTACAAAACTGGGGCACACCATCAGTTCCTACACCCACACTGATCTTGGCCACAAAGGACAATAACCTGAAAATGGAACTTATATACAAAAACAAAAGCTGTTAACACAACCAAGGTTATTTAAACTGTAAATGTATGCAAACGTCTCACTACTTACGATTTACCTTGCCATACAATTGTTGATAACATTCTATGTCTAATGCCCGGAAACGGTATCTTCAAAAAAAAAAAAAGAGGTTTAGGTTTCCCTGTTTTCTTTTTCTCTTTCTCCTTCTTCTTAATAAGATTATCTATAATATTATACAAATTTCAAAATATGGAGAGATTCTACCTCCGATGTTCATTTGTTTGCTTAAGGGCCTGAGCCACCTTCCCTAGACCCCTTCTCTAACATCAAAGAAATGACGAGCCAAACTAGAGTATTGGGGCCCCTGCCTGTCTTTTGCCCCAAAACCAATAAATATTAATTCTCACCTCTACCTCTGCAGATAGTTGGCTCCCTGCCCCTACAGAGCTCTACGCAAATACTTTCCCAGATAAGACTAACTAAAGGCATCTCACTTATTACACCCTAATCATCTTAAGGAGGTCCTGGGGAGTGGCTGGGCCTCTGTAATCACATGATTCAGCCAGGATAACCATAAGTATATACTAGATTTCTCTCCAACATTGTGTTCCTTTGTTCTTTTGTTGTATTGAGTTCTATAAAAATTCAATAAAAATTATATTTCAAAAAAAAAAAATAATGAGAAAAAAATCACCTTAGAATGATTTCAGTTATTATTATTAGGATAAAAATCATCTAAAAACTTTAAAATGCTTGGGAGGCAGTGGTGGACTTACCTCCCAGAAGCACACACATTAACTGTGAATTTCAACAACAAATATATTGTATATTCCCCAAAAAAGATGCAACCCGTTTCGTAGGCATAACCCGCTTCATCAGGCAATAGGTAGGGATATAGACTGTGGACAGAGACAGAAACATGCTCCATGAGCCTACTGACATTTGCGTTAACAAGGGGGTACATAAAAAAAAAAGTCCAAACAAATCTTCCAAGAGATATTTACATATATAATAAAATTCATAACAATAAAAAGTATATATATAAAAATTCACCTAACCATCTGCATAAAGATTATATATATATATATATATATATATATATATATATATATATATATATATATATATATATATATATATACATATACACTGTATGTATATATATATATATATATATATATATATATATATATATATATATATATTTCCTGCAGTTGTCATGGCAGCACACGAATGGGTAACCTCGCCCCCAGCTTACAGGTCCTGTAGCTATAAAGTGAAGAGAATCCCCTCCCTCTGTGCTTTTTTTCTTTCTGTCCGCCGCTACAGGTCTACCCCATCTTTTGGGAAGCAATTTTTTATGGTTTTTGCCCTTACCCTGCTGTGTCTTCACAGCAGTCCAGGCAGGTTATCTCTCTCCTGCTCTGAAGCCCCGACATAATGCCCAATGTGGAGCGCGGTTTGGGGGATCCCTATGCTGGAGGGATAGGTGCCATGAGGTTTAAATTACCTGGCCGAGCGGCAGCATGATCTCCTGGGCAGTAGCCACCTCTATCCGGAGCGCCGTATCGGCGGTGTGGTGCGCAGGGAGCACTTCCGGATACGTAGCCCGGCCTCTCCTGCGCTCCACCAGGCGGAAGTACGCAGGTCAGTACGGAAGGAACTGACTATTTAGCCTCAGTGCGCGGGGACGCATTTGCTGGATGCGCATGGTGCTCAGGCACGGAAGGAGAGACAGCGTCACCGTGGACAGGTGTTCTACTTCAAGTAAGAAAGGCAGCTGGTTTAATTTCATGCGTTTTGGGCTGCAATCAAGTGGGCAGCACTAGAAGACAGTTGCTGTAGGGGGATAGGTCCCCTCGGCTGTAGGTGCCATGGATAGTATGGTTAATGGGTCTGTATTATATTTTCTGTCTTGCAGGCAGAACGCAGTCAGCATTGCATTGGTGTACTCGAGGGAGGCCTATCTTAGCCAGAGCTGTGGGTAGGTTTGCATCTGCTTGTTTCTCGAGTGATTGTAAGTCTGTAGAGAGAAGGTGTTTGTTATTTGACATTTGCTCCCTTTGTTTTTTGACAGCTAGTAGTTTTAAAAATGGAAACTGATCTGCAGGAAGGTAGCCAGCATACGTCGGATGGGTAAGGGCGTGATGATGTCACACAGTGCTAAAAATATATACATAAAAGAGTGCATTTAAACAATTTTTGCAAACATGCTTATTAAAGCAGATGCCTCCTTTTTTCTTTTTGTCTTCTCAGACCTCATACTTCTAGAGATTCTAGAGAATCTAAAGACAAAACGAGAAAGGATACCACACATAGGAGTGGCAAAGCATCTAGCAAGACTAAACACTTGAACCCCCCTGACAGAAGAAAGTGCTGGGCCTGTGGAGATAACACTTTGCCAGATAAACTTGTGTGTGCCAATTGCCTTTACTCGCTCCCGATTTATGAGGAAGAAGAGATGCCAGATATACAAGCGCTTGTTAAGCAGGCAGTTGAGGATTCTCTTACTCAGAGACACTTACAAGCTCAGACCTTACCACCTAGTGTTAATGAGGAGATCGCTGATGGAGAGACCATTAATGTAGGGTTTGACTACGCTATGGTCCCACATCTCATTAAATCGGTGAAGGAGGCTATAGGTTGGGAGGATGAGTCGGAGCCACCAGCCAAAAGACCTAAGTATTACCCACATTTGAAAAGGGAGCTACCTATGTTTCCAGTAATGGAGGAAATAGAGGAATTAGTGAAGGAGGAATGGTCGAAATTCGAAAAGAAACCGCAGTTGACTCACAGATTTTCAAAATTATACCCATTAGGCGGCACTCTGCCCACCAAGCTTGAGGCCCCGCCAACAGTAGACACATCCATTGTTAGGTTAGCCAGACATGCCACATTGCCGCTTGAAGACTCAGTTGCCTTCAGGGACACCCTGGAGAGAAGAATGGATACAGACTTAAAGAGAATGTACACCACCATGGGAGCATCCTGTAAACCAGGTGTGGCACTAACCTCAATTGCCAAGGCCATTAATACATGGACTGATAACATGGGGACAGGTATTAAGGAAGATTATGATAAGGAGATGCTCTTAGCAGGATTACAGGAGTTTAGAATGGCAGCGGACTTCATTGGAGAGGCAGGCATAGATGTGGTAAGGTGTGCGTCTAGAGCTATGATGTATTCTGTGACATGCAAAAGAGCTTTGTGGCTTAGACATTGGGCAGCGGATAATAACTCCAAAGTAAATTGGTGTAAAATTCCGTATGATGGCAAATGCCTGTTTGGAGAGGTAATGGATACAGCTATATCTAGAGTGACGGGTGGTAAGAGCGGATTATTACCACAGGAAAGAAGAAATAAGAGACAAGCATATACATCAGACAGAAGATCCTTTCGGTCCAGAGGTAGGGACAATTCAGCAGTCAGGGGAGGAAGAGGATTCAGAAGACCATGGCAAGGAGCTCAAAGTGCAATGTCTAGGTTCAGCAAGCAGAAGGGAAGTCAGCCCAGTACACAGACCCCCAAATCATTCTGAAGGTCTGCCAGCCCACACTCACACAGTTGGAGCACGTTTAACATCGTTTCTCAGGGTGTGGGTGAGGCATATAACGGACGCGTGGGTAATACAAACGATAGCAGAGGGTCACAAGTGGAGATTTACGCAGCCACCCCCACACAGCCTGTTTATACCGACAAACATTCCTCAGGACGAGAACAAATTCAGGACACTCATATCTTATGTACAGGAATTATTAGTAAAGAAGGCAATAGTGCAGGTTCCCAGAGAGGAGAGGTTCAGGGGAGTTTACTCCCCCCTCTTTTTCGTCACAAAAAAGTCAGGGGAACTGAGGCCGGTCTTGGATCTAAGACGACTAAACTTAATAATAGAGAAGCAGACTTTCAAGATGGAATCGATATACACAATCGCAAGAGTCATACAACCGGGAAGTTGGTTAATTTCCATAGATCTGTCCGATGCGTACCTACATGTACCGATACATCAAGACTTTATAAAATACCTCAGGTTCTCGGTAGGACGCGATCATTATCAGTTCACCAGTCTGCCATTCGGCATTTCTACGGCTCCACGTACATTCACAAAAATATTAGTCACAGTCATTGCACATCTGAGAAATCAGGGAATTACTGTACACCACTATCTGGACGACATATTGCTGGTTTCAGACACAGAGACCACTTGATTACAACTTTGCAGGAGTTTGGCTGGCTCATAAACTGGAAGAAGAGCCAGCTACAGCCCACACAAACACTGATCTACCTGGGAGCACAATTTGCAACAAGGGAAAATGCAATCAAACTACCACAGGACAAAATAACAGTGGTAATCTCAAGAGTGCAGAGTTTCCTGCGGAGACAGTCATGGCCAGCACAGGAGTGCATGAGACTCATGGGGACACTAGCGTCAACCATTCCCATGGTCAGGTGGGCAAGGTGGCACTCCAGAATCTTCCAGAAGGAATTCTTGATACAATGGACAACTTCCAGCTATCGGCAGAAGATACATGTCACAAACCACATGAGGAGAGAGTTAGAATGGTGGATGCGGCCGTACAATTTGATGAGATACCGTCCCCTATTCATTGCCAACTCGATAGTACTCACAACGGATGCCAGCATGTCAGGCTGGGGAGCATGGATGGACAACCTATATGTGCAGGGTCAATGGAAATTTACAACCCATACCCTAACAGCGAATGTATTGGAGCTCAGGGCGGCCCTCCTAGCACTAATTCATTTTACGGAGCACCTGAGAGGAACACACGTGACTCTAAGGATGGACAATGCATCTGCAGTGGCGTACATCCAGAACCAAGGGGGAACAGGAGCCAACAATTACTCAGAGAAGTAACGCCAATAATGGAATGGGCACAGAGCACGGTACGGTCATTACAGGCAGTACACATCCCGGGGAGTCTGAACTTCAGAGCAGACTATCTGAGTCGAACCCACATAGACAACAACGAGTGGGCACTCAACAGGGAGGTGTTTGCCCAGATCTGCAGGACATGGGGGACTCCGGAGGTGGACATAATGGCGACGGAATTCAATCACAAATGCCCGCGTTACTTCACAAGGTACAAGGACAAGAAGGCGGAGCAATGGGACGCACTGACCTCTCAGTGGAATTTCACGAGGGGTTATGTGTATCCTCCGACACCTCTGATAATGAAGACTCTCTGCAAGATACAGCGACACAGAGTCAGTATGTTGGCAATAATCCCAGATTGGCCACGCAGGCCATGGTACCCTCTACTGAAGAAGATGGCCAGCTCAGAGCCAGTGGAACTACCGAGGAGGAGAGACCTACTAGCCCAGGGTCCAGTGTTACACCCGGAACCGGACCGGCTGAAGCTGAAGTTATGGATCCTGAACGCAAGAAGTTAAGCGATTTAGGCTGTTCACAGGCAGTACAGGACACGTTGATGCAGGCAAGAAAGCCCACTACGAATAATACGTATAGATGTATTTGGAACAAGTTCAAAGAATTTATACTGCAGAGGCAGGATAGTATGATGAAACCTAAACCTACAAATGTTCTGGAATTTCTGCAAAGAGGACTCGATCTAGGACTAGGAGTGAACACTCTAAAAGTTCACATATCGGCAGTGTCAGCGCTAACTGATATTAGATGGGCAACAAACCCCCTAATTATCCGGTTCATTAGATCAGCAAATAAAATCCGTCCACCTAGGAAAAACATATTTCCCCAGTGGGACTTACCTTTGGTTCTTAAAGCTCTAACAAAGCATCCGTATGAGCCACTAACAACATGTTCTTTACAAAAGTTCACAGACAAGGTACTGTTCTTGGTAGCAGTAGCATCTGCCAGACGTGTGTCAGAGATTCAGGCGCTATCTCACAATGAACCATATCTCACAATATTTAATGACAGGGTGGTATTAAGACCGGTGCAGCACTTCATTCCGAAAGTCGCCACAAGTTTCCACTTCAACCAGGAATGGACGCTACCGGCCTTCTTGTTGCAGGATGAAACAAACATAGATACACTGAACATACCAGCATTATTAAGGAGTTATGTGGACATGACCAGGAGCTTTAGAAAATCAGAAAAACTCTTTGTTATCCCTACGGGTGCGAGAAAGGGTGAGGCAGCTTCTGTAAGGACAATCGCAACATGGCTGGTCAGAACAATTACAGCAGCCTATAGGAGTGTAGGAAGGGACCTTCCAAGGGAAATCAATGCCCATTCGACTAGATCAGTGTCAACATCATGGGCGGCTTATGCAAAGGTGTCACCAGAGGTCATATGTAGAGCAGCGAATTGGTCATCAACTAATACTTTTCTCCAGCACTACAAGGTGGACCCAGCAATTAGATCTACCAGAGACTTTGGAACAGCAATTCTTAGCTCTGTCTTGACAGAATAAAAAAAAAAAAAAAAAGAAGAGAGTAAATGAAGTGAAGTGTAGAGTAATAAGCACAAGATAATATAATGTGAAGTGGAGCATAATTTTGATCATTATGTGTCCTTCATTGATGTATGACTAATTAAGACATATGTACATTAGAGAATTTATGTTCATAAGCATAAATGAAATGCTATCCAGTGTAAATAAACTGAAATTTTTCTTTTGGCACAAGTGAAATTCTCCCGCCCTTTCTTTATATGTATTACGCTAGTTAATACCCATTCGTGTGCTGCCATGACAACTGCAGGAAAACGGAAAATTGTATACTTACCTTCCGGTAATTTTCCTTTCCTGCTGTGGTCATGGCAGCATACGGATACCCACCTCATTACACAAAGATTATGTTTACTCACTCTACTTCTAGGGAGACAGTTAAATCATTCATAGGGAATCCTTTCGCTTAGCTAGAAACAAAAAAGCACAGAGGGAGGGGATTCTCTTCACTTTATAGCTATAGGACCTGTAAGCTGGGGGCGGGGTTACCCATTCGTGTGCTGCCATGACCACAGCAGGAAACGAAAATTACCGGAAGGTAAGTATACAATTTTCCGTTATATATATATATATATATATATATATATATATATATATATATATATATATATATATATATGAAAATAGGCAAGAGTAGTGCAAAGTAAAAAAAATGTTAGGTGTCGTTGCTAAGAGAACTATGGGGGATGCTGTGGGTATAAACCTTATAAAGTTCAGGTCGTTTGCTGGGGGGAGGGGGAGGGGGGGGGTTCTGATACCCACAGTATCCCCATAGTTCTCTTAGCAACAACACCTGACATTTTTTTACTTTGCACTGCTCTTGTCTATTTTACTTTTTATATATATTCATATATATCTATATAATCTTTATGCAGATGTTTTAGGTGAATTTTTATATATATACTTTTTATTGTTATGAATTTTATTATATATGTAAATATCTCTTGGAAGATTTGTTTTGACCTTTTTATTTTTTTATTTTTTATATACTCCTTTGTTAACGCAAATGTAAGTGATTTTACAGCAGGCAGGCAGAGCTGTGTGAGGAAAGAAATTTCTCCTAGTACTTGTGTTAATGTGTGCCCACACAGCATTTACAAAAAAGTTTAAACAAGAGATGCCCTTTAACTCCCTAATGACTGCTCCACACCGATTGGACTGAGCAGCACGGCAGCCCCAGGACCACTCCACGCTGATTGGCCTGAATGGCTGAGAATGTGGATTGCAGGAGATCGCGGCGGGCATCTCCGCAGGAATGACGGAGCTCTGCTCCACCTTAAGTTTCCCCGCCACTTGGAGACTGTTAGACGGCGAAACCGCCGTCTATTGACATTGTACAGCACTGCGATCTACAGCACCGCTGTACTGGGTACAGCCGTGTGACACGGCTGTCCCCTCTGTAGGCAGGGAGATGACAGCCAATCACACTGAGTGGCTGGTGGGGGGAGGGAGGGGGGACTACAAAAATATAAAGAAAAATAGAGAAATTTATTACAAAATAAATAAATGAATATTTATTACAAATAAATAAACATTGGGGGAGAGATCAGACCCCACCAACAGAAAGCTCTGGGGAAATCACTTGTGTGCTTAGTTGTACTGCCCTGCAGCGAGGCCTTAAAGCTGCAGTGGCCTATTTTGGTAAAAAAGGGTCCTCATTGAAGCTTATAAGATTTTGACTATCCGGCAATGAATGAAAATCTGGGAAAAAGGTTCATCATATTCCGTATACAGGGAAAAAGAAATGATGATAATATCCTCTCAGGTGTGCCACAACACCTACATAGACTTTATACTAATAAAAAGGATATATGTAGCAAAAAACTGAAGAAACTTGAAGAGTTTATATGCAAAAATACAAAAGATTTTTATTGAAGACAACACTTGTGCAAAAATATTTATAAAAAGTATCGATCAGGAAACATTTTCCATAGCCGAGAATGGCAAAAATGCATCAGTTGTTCACATCAAGATTAGTGCAATTGTGCAAATTGAGGCGACACTGTCGACTTGTTTCAGGATAGACCCTTCATCAGGCCTCCACAAATAGAGACAAATCTAAAAACAATAAATATAAAGACATTAAAACCATATGGTAATGAAATACAACTGAAAAGTGAAACATACTGGTTGGTGAACAGAATTAGGAAGTGAATATGAGTGATGGATACTTTTTATAAATATTTTTGCGCAAGTGTTGTCTTCAATAAAAAGGTTCATCACACATCTATCAATTTAACTATAAAGGGGAACATCTATAAGCTATTTTACCATTGGTACCCAGAATCAGTGGTGTAGCAATAGAGGATGCAAATGTTGCTACCGGACCAGGACCCTTAGACGAGTTAAAACCACAGTATTAGCTCTTCAATAATGCCATGCTGGTAGTGATCACTTCTATATGTGTTTTAATTAGTGGTAATCATTAACAAACTGTTGCTCTCCTCTGCTTACACCTTTCATACTGTGGATGTACTTGGCAGGTTTTGTTGCGCCATGGAAATTGTTATGTATAGAATACGTGGGGGCCCAATGTAAAACTTGCACTGGGCCCAAAGCTCTTTAGCAATGCCACTGTCCAGAATATTACATAGGATATACCCAGTGGTCTCAAATACAGTGGAATGCGAAAGTTTGGCCAACATTGTTAATCGTCATGATTTTCCTGTATAAATAGTTGGTTGTTACAATAAAAAATGTCAGTTTAATATATCATATAGGAGACACACACAGTGATATTTGAGAAGTGAAATGAAGTTTATTGGATTTACAGAAAGTGTGCAATAATTGTGTAAACAAAATTAGGCATGTGCATAAATTTGGGCACCACACAAAAAATAAATCAATATTTAGTAGATGCTCCTTTTGCAGAAATTACAGCCTCTAAATGCTTCCTGTAGGTTCCAATGAGAGTCTGGATTCTGGTTGAAGGTATTTTGGACCATTCCTCTTTACAAAACATCTCTAGTTCATTCAGGTTTGATGGCTTCTGAGCATGGACAACTCTCTTTTACTCACACCACAGATTTTCAATTATATTCAGGTCTGGGGACTGAGATAGCCATTCCAGAATGTTGTACTTGTTCCTCTGCATGAATGCCTTAGTAGATTTTGAGCAGTGTTTAGGGCCGTTGTCTTATTGAAAGATCCAGCCCCAGTGCAGCTTCATCTTTGTCACTGATTCCTGGTCTCCAGAATCTGCTGATACTGAGTGGAACTCATGCGTCCCTCAACTTTGACAAGATTCTCAGCCCCTGCACTGGCCACACAGCCCCACAGCATGATGGAACCACCACCATATTTTACTGTAGGTAACAGGTGTTTTTCTTGGAATGCTGTGTTGTGTTTCCTCCATGCATAATGCCCTTCGTTATGCCCAAATAACTCAATTTTAGTTACAGCAGTCCACAGCACCTTATTCCAAAATGATGCTGGCTTGTCCAAATGTGCTTTAGCATACTCCAAGTGGCTCTGTTTGTGCTGTGGGCGGAGAAAAGGCTTCCTCTGCATATAGCATCTCCTTGTGTATAGTTCCCCGAATGGTTGAATGATGCACAGTGACTCCATCTGCAGCAAGATGGTGTTGTAGGTCTTTGGTGCTGGTCTGTGGGTTGACTCTGACTGTTCTCACCATTCATCGCTTCTGTTTATCAGAGATTTTTCTTGGTCTGCCACTTCAAGCCTTAACTTGAACTGAGCCTGTGGTCTTCCATTTCCTCAATATGTTCCATAACTGTGGAAACAGACAGCTGAAATCTCTGAGACAGGCACCACAAAGCAGAGTACAAAGAAAATAACCAAACTTATATCCATATCTATGGACAACGAAAATATATTCATACACAAGAAAAAGCGTCCATGACACAATGAATCAATACATAACCAACTCCATGATAAATATATAATATTTTATTAAGGATATCATAACAATAAAAACAATTAAAATAAATCAGCAAGGGGTCAATTCGGGTGGGGTACTCTAACATCACTGCTACATATAGTGAATAAGCAATGCTCGTCCAAAATAACACTGAGTACTAGGTACCTAATCACAAAATAGGGGAAAGCTCACAACGGGGCTTAGATTGCGTGCAGCCTTGGAGCTTCGGTGTTCGGGGTCTCTCCTTGTGGGGTAAGTGCATGGCTTGATTCAGTATATATGCATGGTTGCGGGCTTAGGTGTATTGATATTATGCACATAAAAACCCCCATAAAATCAACTACGTTTCATCAACTCTAAATGGCCAGGCTATGCAAAAAATGGTAGTGAGTCTCTGGAGTGCACTCCTTCAAAAAAGATCCACAAATATCATAGATTGCAAACTATTATTCTTCAGGCCCAGGCTTCAAAAAACATTGATGATTAGTGACATCCAGAACGGTGGCCACCGTGGGTCAACCCCGTGTGCTTTGTTGCACGCCTCTATGTATTGGTAACATATACATGCTCATTACTGACATAACATCCATGTCAAACCTCTCAAGCCAAACCCAGCAGAGTTCTTAGATATCAACATGCATCAAACGCTAGCAGGGGCGGATTTAGTAATTGCATTGTGCTATCCAAGCATTAGGTCATTAGATCATAACTCACGACCGGATGCCTCCACGTCAGTAAACACTTCTGCCCAGCTGATTGGTATACGCGTGATGGCTCTGGCGTCCAGTAACTCTCCGGTATTTTCGGGAGACGGCGTTATGTTTGGCGAGAGGAAGAGCATGGAGGCACGGGGGACCGACTCCGCCCACGTAGCGGACGTCACAAGCACGTGACGCGTTTCGTCCAATGGACTTCCTCAGACGTCTGAGGAAGTCCATTGGACGAAACGCGTCACGTGCTTGTGACGTCCGCTACGTGGGCGGAGTCGGTCCCCCGTGCCTCCATGCTCTTCCTCTCGCCAAACATAACGCCGTCTCCCGAAAATACCGGAGAGTTACTGGACGCCAGAGCCATCACGCGTATACCAATCAGCTGGGCAGAAGTGTTTACTGACGTGGAGGCATCCGGTCGTGAGTTATGATCTAATGACCTAATGCTTGGATAGCACAATGCAATTACTAAATCCGCCCCTGCTAGCGTTTGATGCATGTTGATATCTAAGAACTCTGCTGGGTTTGGCTTGAGAGGTTTGACATGGATGTTATGTCAGTAATGAGCATGTATATGTTACCAATACATAGAGGCGTGCAACAAAGCACACGGGGTTGACCCACGGTGGCCACCGTTCTGGATGTCACTAATCATCAATGTTTTTTGAAGCCTGGGCCTGAAGAATAATAGTTTGCAATCTATGATATTTGTGGATCTTTTTTGAAGGAGTGCACTCCAGAGACTCACTACCATTTTTTGCATAGCCTGGCCATTTAGAGTTGATGAAACGTAGTTGATTTTATGGGGGTTTTTATGTGCGTCTTGTTCACTGTTGTTTGTTTTTTGATACTGGTCATACGTAATAAATTGATTATTAATAGGAATAGGTTCTGGCTCCCTTAGATCCTTTTAGTATATAGTTTGACATTATTTCAAGGTGAGACGGAGAGATGTTTATGTAAGTTGATATCCCGTACCAATTTATTTTAGTTGTATTGATATTATGATTCATCCCTTATGCAGGTGGTGCTAGGCAGAACATTGTTCATGCTTGGCTCTCCCTTATGCCCCGCTGTGAGCTTTCCCCTATTTTGTGATTAGGTACCTAGTACTCAGTGTTATTTTGGACGAGCATTGCTTATTCACTATATGTAGCAGTGATGTTAGAGTACCCCACCCGAATTGACCCCTTGCTGATTTATTTTAATTGTTTTTATTGTTATGATATCCTTAATAAAATATTATATATTTATCATGGAGTTGGTTATGTATTGATTCATTGTGTCATGGACGCTTTTTCTTGTGTATGAGCTGAAATCTCTGAGACAGCTTTCTGCATCCTTCCCCTAAACCATGATGGTGAACAATCTTTGTCTTCAAGTCATTTGAGAGTTGTTTTGAGACCATGTTGCTACTTTTCAGAGAAACTTAAAATAGGAGTAAAACTTACAATTGACCCCCTTAAATACTCTTTCTTATAATTGGATTCACCTGTGTATGTAGGTCAGGGGTCACTGAGCTTACCAAGCCAATTTGAGTTCCAATAATTAGTTCTTAAGGTTTTGGAATCAATAAAATGACAACAGTGCCCAAATTTATGCACCTGCCTAATTTTATTTAAACAATTATTGCACACTTTCTGTAAATCCAATAAACTTCATTTCACTTCTCAAATATCACTGCGTGTGTCTCCTATATGATATATTTAACTGTTATTTTATATTGTAACAACCAACAACTTATGCAGGAAAACCATAACAATTATCAAGGTTGCCCAAACTTTCGCACCCCACTGTATATGCTGGAAGGAAAGTGTGTGTGTGTGTGTGGGGGGGGTCGAGAGGGGGTTTATTCTGGCTCAATTTTCTAGATTGTATGTGTCATCATTTGTGCCTACATTGATGAGCTTATGAGACAACAGTTCCTTTTTTATTTCTTTATACCGCCTTATTGCTGTACCATTCTGTCTGTTTATTAATTGTATCTTTAAACCTTAATAAAAGCCTTTAGTAACAAAAAAAAATGATCAGTACACTGAGAGACTAAGCTATTGCTTGTGGTTTAAAGAATACCACATGGAATACCTAGTTTTGATCGTTCCAAAATGGTTCTGACCACTAGTTTGTGCATGGCATGGCAGAGATTGTCAAGATATCAAATAAGTATTGCATCAGTATTTTACTGAATTTGTCATATCAATATTTTCGAAGGTACAGAAAACCCAGTCTGTTCTTAGACAATGGCTAAAAGACCTGAATGAATAATAATGCATAAGAAATAAAAAAAGGTGTTTGAACTCCACTGTTTCACCTTATGTCTTCTGTTAAATCATGCTCAATTATAACCACCTGTCAAGAAGTGAGAGTTTCTTCCCACAGCTTCTTTTAACAGAGCTATTTTACAATGACTCACTTTTTCTTTCAAATGAAGTACGTAAATTACTTTAATAAGCTGCTCTTCTATGTCCAGGCATAAAAGCTTGAAGGAATAAATTATAATGAACTTAATTTGAAAAAGAAAGTGACAAACCACTGACTATTGAAATCTTTATGTTCTCAACAGAGAATCAGATTGTAGTTTCTACACTAGGAGGACAATCCATGTTACCAGGCTTGCGAAGAAGGAGACCTTTGTGCAGTGTTGAAGAATGTGGCTGTTGATATTTATGGGTATTTCTTTTAACTGAATTTTTATAACAGTTTATAACATTTTTAAGCCACTAAGGCTGAGTCTACATGGATGTATGCGGGAACACCTAGAAAAAAACCCTAACAGCAATTACCCTCTCAAGATTGTAATTACGCAAGGGCAGGAACCTCCACCTCCTAGTGATTCCGATTTAATTTATCATATGAAAATGCACCAGTATTGGTAAGGTCTCAAACCACACATCATCTACAGGCCTGGATTTACATCACAGGAGCTTATAGGCACAGACGTCCTGGCACCCTAAACTTCACCCTCCAGGAACCCACAAACATCCAATGAACTGCACCACAAGTGTGCAGGCTGACCCAGCTGTCTTTTCTCCCTTATCCGTCATAGGTAGTCCCTTAGCATTAGGTAGCCAGAGGTACCCTCAGTATTAAGTAGCTAGTGGTGCCCTGACTGAAGGGAGATCTTGTCATTGGAATGCTGATCATTTATGCTCTGCTCAGGACTCAGTATAGGGAAGGAGGGAGGCGCTAGGGGAGGGAAGTAAGCCGACCCTCTATCATTAAGCGCCTGTAGGTACGGGCCTACAGTGCCTTATGGTAAATCCGGACCTGATCAACAATGTATGTATTTGTGATTGTATTGCTGAATGTTCTAATTGTATATGTATACATACTCCCCATATTAGTTTTGTACTATGTACAGTGCTACAGATAATTTTGGCGCTATATAAATAAAAAATAATAATGACTGCATCCAGAACAAGACGAATCGTGCTTTTTAAACTATCGCCAACCATGCTTCTCCCAATGTGTGCACATGTATATGGTCCCAATGATTAAACAGTGCGTGGTTTTGGAGGGTGGATAGTTTCAGTTTTATGTCCTCAAAACCATTCATCTAAATAAGGCCTTGTTTTTCTAGCAGATTGTTAGCAGGGAAGCTTAAGTTGATTTCGTACTTATATTTAACTGTAGTTCAATTTTTTTTAAGTATGGCTCTGATTAATTATGCAATATGCTTGCAGTTTAGGGGGGGGGGGGGGGGCAATTAACCTTTCTGCAGCGAGAACATACAAACTACATGCAGAGAGTGTCTTGGCCCAGATTTGAACCTGGGACCCTAGCACTGGAAGGCAAGAGTGAGAGTGCTATCCACTATGCCAGAATACAAACAAAATACATGACTATGGTAAGCATTAGATTGTGAGCTCCTCTAAAGGGACAGTTAGTAACATGAATATACAGTATATTGTACACTATGTAAAAGCACAGCAGACAATGGCAGTGCTGTATAAATACACAATGATAATTATTTTAAAGGGAACCTAAAGTGAGAAGGATATGGATTTTTCCTTTTAAAATCATACCAGTTGCCTGACTCTCCTGCTGATCTTGTGTCTCTAATACTTTTAGCCACAGCCCCTCAACAAGCATGCAGATCAGGTGCTCTGACTGAAGTCAGACTGGATTAGCTGCATGCTTGTTTCAGGTGTGTGATTCAGTCACTACTGCAGCCAAAGAGATCAGCAGGACTGCCAAGCAGCTGGTATTGTTTAAAGGGATATAAAAGACATTGAGACACGTTTCTTGCTGAAGGTATTGGTGTATTAAAACAATACTATAACCTGCTATATAAACGTACTCCATATATTGCACACACCCATATACAATGGACAGGCCCTACTATTGCTTCCAGCCTATTCTATACTTGCTGTGCTGCATAACAGTTCTTGCTAACTGCTACCATATTCATTAGGACTATAACAAGCAGAACTATGCAATCTTTGCTGGCCAGCAAAAAAAAAAAAAAAGCCTTCACATATCCATAATTATAGTGCTTTGTTAAAAGAAAAGCCAGGATCTCATCACTTTGACCCTCACCCACGTGCACATGGGGGGTAATCGCGTAGTCTCCAGGAGCCTTGCGGTGGTCGCTTGTGACGGTGGCCACGCCCTCCCCTTCTCACATGGACTTGCAAAGTGCGGGCGTCCCCGCATGCCAGGAGGGGGCCATTATGCTGCAAACAATGTCTCTTCCAAACCGCACCGGCTTCAGGCCTCAGGATGCTGGGATAGTGTGGTTGGAAAACTCACAGCAACTTCCTGGATGAGAAATGGATGGTGGCCTGGCTTAGCCAAACTTAGTCGACCGGTTCATTGCATAACCAGCAATTTCTTCAGGACATAATGGCATAATTACACTTGGCACCATCTAGTGGTTCTTTTTATAGCTGCATGCCCTTATCAAATCATTTGCATTGGAATTCAATTATACGACAAGCAAAGTGTGCCAGCACTCCATCTTGTGGATTTTTGCATAATTACATATATTTTACAAATGCTTACATTTATATTGCATCCCATTTATGCATTTAAAGCTGCAGACCCATACCAAGCACAAATACCATTCATTGGCCTAATACTAAATCTTATAAAGGGGCGGGGGGGGGGCCCCGGGGGGGGAGAAGGGGAAAAAAGGGACCACGAGACACCCGCCACAACCTAAATACAGTCCACAGCAACACTGCCAGATAAATGAAACCCCCCCATGTACCAACCCACAGGAAACATCCATATCACTCTCAGTTAAGGTTCCCTTTAAGGATTGTTATTGGGATTGTTACTCTGTGCCTATACTTTTCCTTCTTTTTTTCTTTCTTCTCCCTTCAATTTTCCAGTGGTACTTAGTATGGAGGAATATGATTTAATCCTCAAATATGGTCCAGCGGTGCAAGACAAATTACCTTTTATATGGGTAGAGGGTAAACTTACTTTTTAGGGATGCTTCTTCCCTGGTTATATTTAAATGTAACTATGCCAGAGGAAATATCACAAGACTAGAATCAGCAAACACAGGTAAACTTACCTGGTTTGTAAAAAGGCAACAATTAAAATTACTTGTCTTCCCAAACTCTTTATTTCTTCGAGGTACCTATTATAAAAGCTAATACCCACTGGTTTAAAATAATGAAGTCTTGAATATTTTTGTTCAAATTGCAAGATTAGGCAATTCCAAACTAAGTTCTGCTTCAAGCAAAAACAGAGAAATGGAAAAACAAGTTTGTTTGTTTTAAAAAATTGCTATTGAGGTCTTGTTGAGAAGACCACCCAAATTAGATCTATATTACAGGTGCACAAGGTATGATGCCCCCAAAGATCATCAGGGTAAGACTAAGTATTGCAAAGTATCTTCAAGAATGTCCTATAGACAGACAAGGCAAAAGCGGAATATTTTAGCCACAGTTCTAGTTTCCTAACATATTTCACCAGAAGTGGTTTAAATTTCTTCATTCCACCATTGTGACACCATTTTCAGATGACTGAAAATCAACCAAAGGAGATCATACAACACAACAATAACCGTATTCCAGTAAAATATTCCAGCAAATTCACAAAAAGTTGCTGAAAAAATAAATAAATAAAGGAAGTCAAACTCAAAGCCCAGTTTTAAACCTCATTGAGATATATGCAATGATTTCAAATAGACTGTGCATGCAATAAACTTCTCAAATATAACACAGATGGCAAACATATACCGGTAAATGGAGTAGTGGGGGTTCTTTGCAAAAAGGATCAGAACCCCCCCCCCCCCCAATCCCTTTACAAAGCTCTCTTCTGCTAATGTTAAGGGAAAAGGCCTCACCTCTATGTACCCCTAAAAAGAAGGTTGAATCTTTGTATGAGTCAACAAAGATTTTACCTCATCTATTAAGAATGAATAACCATCAGAAAGCAGAAAACAGTGGTGTGCTGAGGGTCCTTTATAGATAGTTATTCAAATTAAAAAAAGGGTATGCTTTTTTGTTGGTGTATCCAAAATGTGAACATGGTCACAGCCTTCTGCTCCAGAGCACTCTGGGAGATCAACTAACAAGAAAGATGCTGGCATCATTGCTACATTTAAGAATGTAAATCAGGGTGAGCTAACATGGGCATAACAATAGGGCTTGCAGCCCCTGCTCCTTCGGGGGGGCCCCTGGGACCCGCTCAGGGCCGTTTTGGGGGTCTGGAGGGGACACAGCATGAGGGGAAAGCCATGGCCACACTCGGCGTGGAGGGCGGATGGTCCCCCCTTACCTCACCTTGGGCTCTCCCCTCTGCGCTCCCCTCCAGCTTAAATTAGTGTCTGGGCAGCGGTGGGCAGATACATACCTTCCTTGCGTTCCACCGGGAATGTTCCTTTTTCTAGCGTCTGACATCACTTCCTGTATAAACAGGAAGTAGCGTCAGACACTAGAGCGAGGAGTATCCGCGGTGGAACGCAAGGAAGGTATGTATCTGCCCGCCGCGCCCAGACACTAATTTAAGCTGGAGGGGAGCGCAGAGGAGAGAGCCCGAGGTGAGGGAGAGGAGGGACCGCCCCCCCCCCTCCCCTCCGAGTATGGCCACGGCTTTCCCTGTCATGCTGCGTTCCTTCCAGCCCCCCGAAACGGCCCTAAGCGGGCCCCAAGGGGGGGGCGTCAGAATCTCTGCAGGGGGGCCCGGTGGCTCCTAGTTACGCTCCTGTGAGCTAAGATTTTACAATAGATAAACATTGACTGAATAGTTTATAAGAGAATATTGTAAAAAAAAAAAATTATAATAATCTATTTTATTTATTAAGTTATTAGCAAAGTTCCTCTTTTATGCTGGGTACACACGTTGAGATTTCCCGCTCGATCCACGGGATCGATCAGGATCGATACGATTGTTTCCGACATGTTCGATTGGGTTTTGATCGATACAGCCGTCGATTTTACATACATAACATGCAAAATCGATGGCTGTAACGATCGAAACCCGATCGTACATGCCGGCAATAATCGAATCGCAACGTGTGTACCCAGCATAAGTGTGCTTACAGTAAATGTGTAGCATTTTGTGTAGCTTAAAAAAAATGTAGTCTGCTTGTAGCCCAATACAAACCACTGACAGGTCTTCGTAATAAATGCATGTCATAAGGAATGTGTAGGCACCATGTCCTCACAACAAATGCTGCCATAAATACCTCCCATAATTGCTGCCATGAACACCCACTCCCATAACAAGTGCTGCCATAAATGCTTCCCTTAATAGGTGCAGCTAGAAATGCTTTCCCCCATAGCAGAGGCTGTTATAAATGCTTACAATAGCATGTGCTGACATAAACGCCACCTCCATAACAAGTGCTGCCAGAAATAGCACAGGGGAAGACTTCCTAGTGAGAGCCACCAATGACAGACACCACAGTGACAGCTTCTCAATGACAGATACATACCTTCCAACTTTTGTGGCCAGGAAAAAGGGACAGCTAGTTAAAGAAAATTAAAGGGGTGTGGCCATGCTTTGAGTGGGTGTGGCCACTGTATGGTAGGTGGGACCAAATATACAATCTATCAATGGTGTTTCCCCACTTCCTGAGGAAAAAAAAAATTGGAGGCTGAAGATACCTAAAGTGGGAGGGAAAAATAGACGTTTAACCTACATAAGCCCCTTGCAGTCGTTCTACGCCCTCACCATGATTCTGTGAACCCTCTGTTCACCTGTAGCACCCCTCTGCCAGCTGGATGCATAGCCCCAGTCTGAGTGTCTACTGATTGCGCTCCCGTGGACAGGAGCATTCTGCTCATGCGCTGTACATAAAACTGTGCCACGCATGTGCAGTACCCAAGGGAGTTGCCAGCTGACAGAGGGGCATTGCGGGGGACCGTTGGATCGTGGAATCACAGTGAGGGCACAGGACGCCTGCAGGAGACTGGAAGAAGCCCCAGGTAAGATAAACTGCTTTTTTCCCCCTTTTCCACAAAATCACATTTAACAATAGAAAAAAAATGCAGGAAGCAAAATTACAAACTTACAAAGTATATAGGGCAATATCATTGTGAGCCCTGATACACTTTCTATATTACAGAAACTCATACTGTATCAGCAGGGCCGGCCCGCCCATGAGGCGGAGTGAAACTTTTGCCTCAGGCGGCACTTCTGGGGGGGGGGGGGCGGCACCAGCTGGAGGGGATAGCGGGCAGGAAGGGGGTATTGGGCCTAGCGGCGGGGAGGGGGGTCGGACCCCCCCTCCCTCACCTGGGTCCCCCGTCCTCCGCTCCCCTCCAGCTTTGAAGAGTTAAGTTGCCGCCGCTATTGTAAGAGGCACGGGCGGGGATCACTCACCTTTTCCACGTTCCAGCATGCGCTCCACTGACATCACTTCCTGTAGCGCCGTCCGCTACAGGAAGTGACGTCAGTGGAGCGAAAAGGTGAGTGATCCCCGCCCGTGCCTCTTACAATAGCTGCAGCAACTTAACTTTTTAAAGCTGGAGGGGAGCAGAGGACAGCGGACCCAAGTGAGGGAGGCGGGGGACCCAGGAGGTGAGGGCCAATACCCCTTTCCTGCCCGCTATCCCCTCCATCTCGGCGGCCCCTTACACCCACGGGTTGGGGGGGTGGGTGGGCGGCGATTTCTTCAAAGTTTGCCTCAGGCGGCAAAAAGTCTAGGGCCAGGCCTGTGTATCAGGGCTCACAATGACATTGCCCTATATACACTTTCATTTCATTTCATGCACTGTATAGATCACAGGGCAATGATATCCTGAGCCCTGTCATCAAATGACTGAAGCTTCCCCCCTCCCCCTCCAGAATTCAGTGACAGTCCCATGCCCTGAAAATCAAGTGACTCACCAGTGTGTGAAGAGCATGGGACTCGGGAAGGTAGCTCACTGATCTGGACAGCGTCACTCTTATCTCCCGCTGGTCTGCAGCACAGGTCACGGAGAGAAAGAAACACAGGCTGCCTGTCACAATCTCCCGGGGATCAGCAGCACGGGTCTCCAAGATCACATCCTCTTCTTCTGCACATGTCTCCAGTGCAGAGCACAGTGCGGGGATTCTTTCAAATCATGCTCCTCCCTCCTCTTCTTACTAGATGGCCACAGCAGCAACAGCATTGGCTGGTGGGAAGCTGCTGCTGCTGCTATTGGCCAGATTCTCCTGCTCTGTGAGGAGGGTGGGACTAGGCTCCTCTCCGACTCTCCGTGAGGAATGCACGCTGCCCCGTGATACCGTGAAGGGGGCTCCAAAACGGAACTGCCACGGCGAAATCGTGGGACTTGGGCCCTAGGCAGATACTCCATGTGACAAGCTCTTGTGACATTTTTCAAGTGACTTTCCAGTGAAAGTGTCTTTCAGTGACTGTCCCTAGTAACAATCACTCAGTTACAGTTTCTCAGTGAAAGTCCTTCATTGACAACCTCCCAGTGACATAACTCAAGTGACTGCTTCTCAGCATTACACCCCCACTACAGCCCACACAGTGATATTCCCTCAATAACAACCCTCATTAAAAAACCTTAGGAACAGCCTCTTCCTGACAACCCCTCAATGACAGCCTCTTGCTGACAACCCCATAGTAATAGCTACTAAATAACAGTTCTTCAGTGACCATAACTCACTCACTCTCATACCCCACAGTAAGCCCTCCAGTGGCAGTCCCTTGGTAACAGGTCCCAGTAAATCAGTAATTGTGTACTATAATCCTGTGCAGCCACTAATATGTATCAGTGCCGCTACGCTACCACAACTTTATTATGTGATTCAGCAGCTCATTTTCTTGCACCCATCTGCCTGCATTTGTTCCAGGCAATCACCAAGGCAGGAATAAGAGGAGCCAGGGGATATAGTTTGATGCATGGGTAATGGCAAATGACCAAGAACTCAGAGCCAGACAGGTATAATAAAAGGAGTCAGGTGGTGCAAATCAAGGCATTTAACTAAAAGGGCATGTGTTCCAGGTTACACAGCCCCACATCTGCACATTACTAGCATGAAACCCTAAAAAAAATATTTTGTATACCTTATCACTTTTCAATCAGGGGCGGCACCAAGATTTTTTTTATTGAGGGTTTTATGCAGGTGCTGGATCCACTGCTGGGGCAGCTGTCAACCTGCGTCACGCAAAGGGTGCCGCATCCAAGCATCTAAAAATAGGTGCGTGTATGCACTGGAAAGTGAGTGTGGTAATGATGGGACATGGGCAGGGCCAAATGTACATGAACTTTACAGACAGTGGACATCAACAGCAAAACTTTGAATGAAGTCCCCTCTCCTGAAAAAACAAAAAAAAGTAATGCCCTACTTACTATACATATAGCACAGATTGTAAGCTCCTCTGAGGACACTTTCAGGTGATGATAGATTTGATGATAGATTTACTTTTTTTCTTATTATAAATAGACTGATAATCAAAAGTAAAAGTGAGCAAGTATCTGCTACTAATCACTGTTGGTACCACAGTCCTACATAAACACAGCTTTGAGAAAGTGCTTTGACTATAAAAAACAATAATTCAGTTTTATGAAAACAAATGATGATTAAAATAGACAACCTGCTATTTCAAGGTCAAAGTTATTCCAGAAATTAAGAAGCAATTTAGCAAATTAAATCACATGAATCTGGCATAATTGGGACACTAAAACTAAAAATACATCTCCTGTGAGAAAAACACCATAATGCCTTATTATGCATCTTAATGGAGCATTTAACATGCTCAAGTTAAAGGAAACTTTGCTATTATGATAATATTCTGATTTCAACACTTTGAAGCATAGATCTGCAACATGTAGCATCCAAAGGGGTCAGAGCAAAACTGACCTCCGAAACTCATTCCGGGTCAGTAGTGCAGATGATTGAACACAAAACTCAGCCAAAATCATTTTTAAAATGAAAGTATATATTCATCAAAATTCAAATTTCCCTTAAATAAGTTTCACCTTTTCCCTGTGAGTTGCAAGTAGTATAAGTTTGCTATCTTACACAGTCTACTAAAGCATCATCTCTTCGACGGGAAGCCAAAAGGGATACAAATTTAATTTTCAGGTTACAGCCTTGAACTTGCTGTACTTCATATTCAGCACATCAGCTCTGGACATGAGAACAGGACCACATACACCATTACAGAAAATTATGACTACCACCACTCTCGGTCTACAGCCGCCGCCACCAGTGCGCATGCACGTGCACGCTGCGCACGTAACTGCCGCGCCCACACCCGCCCACCTCGCTCGCCCGCACAGCTCCCTGGTCCCAGCTGTCCGTTACTGCGCACATGCGCAGTAACAAAAATCCTGGGACACAGGGACAAAACTGCTGGACACAGCGACACTTAGCTTTTATTAGGTAGGATACTCTGAGAGATATTTATTTTTGGGAACCTCCACCCTTCCTCATTGGCCTCAACACCTCCTTTGGAGCTGTCCTTCCCCCTAGTGTGGTGCCATCCACGGCTAGTAAGGATCTCAGGAGAGTGACCACACTGTTTCCAGCAGGACCTGGAGTACCGAGCGGGGACTGTGATTTCTCCATAGGCGATACACGGTGGTTGCGGGTTCTGATTATAAGAGTAGTTATACTCAGGTTCTGCAACCCAGATTTGTGAGTCTAACTACTCTTGTAATACTGAGCTAATTTTATCCTACGATACTACACTATTTGGCTACTGGTTTCATCTCTGTCACAAAGGCTACCGTGGGTTCCACCACAGTGACCGTCCCTACTTTTACGTCATTAAGTACATACTCATCTTCTGAGGAACTGACAATGGTCACCTAGGAGGATTCCAGCAAATTATGGGTGAGGTACATGGGACACATGCACATGCCAGGTACATGCCATAATGTAAATGCCTGGATTAAGAGTGTGGGGTAAACATCACACTTACTTACCTTTGAATCGTCACTCCAAATGGTCTGGCATTGTCTTTTCAGTAAACAGGACACAATCATAGTGTGGAATTGTTGTGATTTTGTCATCTGTTTTATCCTTGAAAGGAGAACTGTAGAATCAGTTATGTTTATTCAACAGTCTCTCAATTTGTAGTACAGAGCAGACTTTTCAGCACTGTTTCATTATTTCCATGTGCTTTCATCTCAGAATGTACAAATGTGGATGTATCAAGTATTATCAAGAAAAACACATCAATCTACTATTGTTTGTTCTTGTATTAAGAGGTTCATTGATGTCAGTGTTGCTTGGATTTTTTTTGCAAACATCATTAACTGCTTTTACATTTTATCATCTGCTGTCAAGAAAAGCTAGCTGATAACAGTACCGAAAAATACAGAAATGAGAAATACTAGTATGTTTTCTCTATCTTATACTCTACAAATGAATTGATACTTTTTGAAGGCAAATTACATTCTGCAGTGGATATGCAATGTTCTCTCCTAAATAGTAATGGTTATAATAGCATAACGCTTTAAATGTTTAATTTGCTGTGACATTCCCAGCTCTGATTTTATTGTTAGTACATTGTTAAAAAAAAAAAAAGCTCCTGTTACTAAGAAAAAGCTGTTACAAACTCCCAAGTACTTGCAAGCACATTCTGTTTTCAATAGGATTTATTTAAAGTTAATCAACTTTATATAATAAATATGCATTAATTATACATTAATTAGGTAATTGAGCGTTTAAAAATGTAGGTCGGCTATATGGGTGATACATAGTATTACACGAATTCTTTCTGAACCCAATTTAATATATTAATTTTTTAAGTATGTGGAGCATTATCCATGAGGGCCCATTTCCACTTGAGACGCACGCGTCTGCGAGATGCAGGGCGTAACTTCCTGCTGTGCGGATACTGAGACGAATCCCATCAGCCATGCCATGCACAGCTATGGGATTCGCAGCCTCCCGCACCATTTTGGCTGAAAATGCCGGCCGAATCACTAGCTCAAGCGATTTGACCGGCGGTGCCATTGTTCCCTATGGCAGAGTTTCCCCGCACCATTTGCCTGTGGGGAAACTCTGCGAATTCGGCGCAGAAACCATGCCAGTGGAAATGGGCCCTTACAGAGACATCAGTATATTGGATGTGAGGTAATAGAAAACAATTTATCCATGTAAGACCATTTTCTGATTCTATGGAAGTATATGTAGCTAATGAACCAATTCAAAAATGCACTAATAGCATCTCAATGTATAATATTTTGTTGTGACAGATCTTTCATGTGCAGCTGATAAAAAGCTTCACTACTTCGAGAGATATTACTTTACAAAAAGCAATGCCTAAAATGTTAGGCCCTTTGTTAGGCCCAGTGCACACCGAGCGGTTTTTGGAGCGATCCGCCGGCCGCATCCGCCTCTAAAAACGCTTGTCTAATGTATTGCAATTGGATGGTGCACACCGGCGGTTTGCGTTTTTTGCCAAGCCGCAAACGCGCCTCCTGCTGCGCATTTGCGGTTTTCGGAAGCGTTTCGTCCTCAATGTAAAGTATAGGAAAACCGCAAACCGCTCTGAAAAACGCTAGTTCAGAGCGGTTTGCCAGGCATTTTTGTTACAGTAGCTGTTCTGTAACAGCTTTTACTGTTACAATATGTGTAATCTGCTACACAAAAACGCACGCAAAACCGCTAGGTATGTTTAGAAAACTTCTCTAAACATACCTAGAATCGCTCTGAAATCAGCTCCCAAAACCGCTAGCGTATTGCGGATCTGCTAGCGGTTTTGGTGTGCACTGAGCCTTAGTGATGTGACTGCATTTTGACAAACTAAAAAGTTAATCTCTTATTTTACTTTGTTTTATCCCACTGGGTGCCTCATGAATCCACCCAATCATAACCACGGAAGCCTCTGTTTAGAGTCCAGAACCCTATTCTAGCTCCTGCCTGCAGTGTATTTAGGCAATGAGGCAAAAATCGAGTTGTTTTTCAACAAATCTACTGACCTGACAACTGAACTTGTGGTGTTAGTTTGTAACTGTAAAAAAAGGTGAGAGTATATTTTGTTCTTACAAGATCAAGAAAGGAGAAGCATCTCTCATATGTATATGATGCATCCTGGAAGAATAAATCAAGCTCAGTTTATGGTACAATGTCGATGGCCCTGGGAATGATGATTTAATGGACTTTAGTGTGCATGATGAATTTAAAGAGACACTGAAGCGAAAAAAATGATGATATTATGATTTGTATGTGTAGCACAGCTAAGAAATAAAACATTAAGATCAGATACATCAGTGTAATTGTTTCCAGTACAGGAAGAGTTGAGAAACTCCAGTTGTTATCTCTATGCAAACAAGCCATTAAGCTCTCCGACTAAGTTAGTCGTGGAGAGGGCTGTTATCTGACTTTTATTATGTTCCTGGACTATTTACTTTTCCTCTGCTAGAGGAGAGGTCATTACTTCGCAGACTGCTCTGAAAGACTCATTTTGAATGCTGAGTGTTGTGTAATCTGCACATATTATAGAATGATGCAATGTTAGAAAAAACACTACATACTTGAAAATAAAGTATGAGAATATTTTCTTTGCTGCTAATCTTCTAGTAATTATTCATAGTACACAACCAATTCACTATATCATATATTTTTTTTCGCTTCAGTGTCTCTTTAAGGACACTTGTGAAAAATCATATTATCTAGTCTGCCACGTTCTATGGTTGTCTGATAATGCAAGTTCAGTCTGAGGTGGATTAAAGTGAACCAGAGATGAAAATTAACTAATCAGATAAACAAATGGATCTGTCCTTCTACTCCTGAAAATGACTCTTGGATATCTCAAGGTTTTATTTTATGTATAAACATTTACAAAGCAGATTTAATGTTTCATAGTCTCTGCTCAATTTCAGTGTCTCAAGAGTCCTAGAGTGAAAATACATGAACTATTTACCTTTTTATCTTTTTGTCTCACAGTAAAAAGCCCTGGTATCTGCTTAGGAAAGTGTTTTATAGCTGTAATTTTTTATCAGTGAGCCGACTGAGTCATGACTGGAGAAAAACTGTCAGTTCCATAGCTAATTATAAACCCTTTCAGGCAGGGAAAAAAGAAAAGGAGCACAGCATAAGTGTCTGTATGCTTGCCACTGTATATGGAGATGTCTATCTCACCATGACTCATGTCATCAGTGGTATACTTTAAGGTAAGCTGATCTACAGTTTCAGTGTATGATTTAAGTGAACCTGAACAGAGTATAATTACCGGCGTATTTTCCGGTGTATAAGACGACTGGGCGTGTAAGATGACCGCCCAAATTTCCAGTTAAAATATAGAGTTTGGGAAATACTCGCCATATAAGACTACCCCTCATCCAACACACAACAAATAAAAAACATCATATACTGGTGCTATGTATGGACAGATACTGGTGCTGTACTGTATATGGTACCCAGTATACAACTCTATACAGGGGATTGACTGGTTGGATTGGTCAGCTCTCCCTAAGCGGAGTGGTCAGCTCTACCGGTCTCCAAGCGGATTGGTCAGCTCTCCCTGTTTATTAGAGCGGTATGGAAGAATAGATTGTGCTGTGAACCTGTGTGGTCCGCCCTTGTATCCTATTTACCTCCTTCTCTGCGTCTCAGATCTCGCACATGCGTGTCTGCGCCACTTCACTACAGTCCTCAGCAGTGAGATCTGAGAGGTGGTAACAGGATAGGGCAGGCCAGACGGGTGGAAGAGGCGTGTTTTATGAGCACAGTGCGTTCTCTTTGTTCCATACCTTGGGCGTCCCAGACCTTGCAGCGTGAGTGGTGAGCTGCGCGTATCGTGATCACCCGTGCTTAGCTAGTTCAGTCCTGTTCCTAGTCCTGCTCCAGTTCTTAGTCAGTGTTCCTTGCTTATGTCATATATCGGTTTATCGCCGATATATACATATGTCAGTTAGTCATTTGTAGTTCATTGATAGCTTTAATCGTAATACACTAGGAAGTCATACCTATTGTATATTTGTATTACGTCTGTCTTCCTTGACTCTATTTCCCGACTATTCTGTCCTATCCTTGTGAGGCACGCCACCGCTGCATTCGCATTGGCTGCCTCATTCCAGTCTGTCTTGGCTTAGACGTTTGCTGTCACTTAAGCAGTGACTAGTTAGCAAGCGTTCATTCTGTTACCTGTCCTGATCTTCTGAATTCTGGTTTATGCGCTCAGCGCTACCTTGCACTGAGCCACTATAGTGGAAGGATTGTTTGTGGCTGTTTGGATCTACGCCTGTTCTGTGCGCCACATCTCTTGTTGAAGTCAGTCCTCTCCTCCACTAAACTGGGGATATCCTGGTTCCTTGTGCTGGCGTGTGTACCTCCTTCACATCAGGATATACACTACGTGCTGACTGTGGAGGATATACCACCAAGTTTAACATTATGATAGCCCCATTACCAATCCCCATTGTGGGGGGGATTTCCAGCAAAAATGACACTGTTTATTATGGCTCCCTGTCTTTTAAAAGATTTGAAAAGCTTGGCCCTGAAATTGCAGACAAATGTATACCAGAACTGGTTAGATTTTTGGCAAATCCAGATTTTCTGAATTCCTACCTGGGCCGATCAGATAGTTTGCACTCTTTTTAAGGGCAAACTTTTTGATTGGGCAGTTGATGTCCTGGATCACTCTCGTTTGAGACAAAAGCCTTTGGAATTCATAGCGTTTGTGATTCACAACTGGTTACGCATCGATTCATTGCCTTACCCTTTTAATGAGCTCCTGGCAGCTTGTCAATCAGCTGCTCATTTAACTGCTTGCAAAAATAATCAGCAAGCAGATAGTTGCACTGATAGCGTTCCTTCATCAGTGAATAAATCGCCTAAGGCACCAAAGTCTAAAGTCTCACATAGAAACAAGCATAAACGTTCCAGGAAACGTTCACAACCAGCAGAGTCGTTGCCCTTAGCGACCGCGCATCAGATCTGTAATGAGACTCCGCCATTAGCAGATAATGAAATTCAGTTACCATTCGGGGGAGTCAAATGGACCTATGAAACTACTAATGAACTTTTGTTGCTAGCCAGGGAGAATAAAAATTCTTGTTTAAATGAATTGTCTGAATATGATTATGAAGACATATTACAGAGTATTAAGCAAATCAACTTTTTCGTGCAGCAAGGGAAATTTGCATATACTACAGTTCAACACTTGTTACAGGTTTTGGTGATTCTTAGAAATAAGAAATCTGCCAATCGCCTGCTAAATAACCCAATACATGACCCTGCCACAACCATATCTGTGAACTTTGTTCAGCCTGAATGTTCAGCTGTCGCTAAGTGTGCATGGGATCCTCCATTTGGCAAATGGGAGATTGAAGCTCTAGTCCGTGAATTTAACAGTGATTCAAGTTTATTTTGTCATTTCTTCAGTGCTAAAAGTGAATCAGTATTGAATGCATGCATTAAGTCTGCCTATAAGCTAATAAAAGCTGGTGTGTGTGTGTATGACTTTGTGGCTCCATTGATCGATGTGTGGGAAATGATTTTGGATGATTTTTATGCGATTCAATCAGTTGATACCAGGGAAAGCACACTGTCAGTTGGAGATTGTTCCACTTACTCAGTTCCTGAGGCTCCGCAATCCAGTCAGGTGACCTCAGAACCTCTGTATCTGAGTTATTCAGTCCCACAATTGAACTTGACTCCGGATTCGCAAATTTGGCGTTCTGACCCACCTGCTTCAGCACCTTTGGCTGATTCAGTGAGTGAGTCAGAGCTCCTTTTGTGTGAGATTGAAGTTCCTGAATCCCTGCTTTGTCCAGTAAATGTTCCTGTAATTCCACCCTGTACCATGGATAACTCAGTGTTACTTCCCAGTAAGACAGAAGCTACTGGTACTTCCTTAAACTTGCCCTGCACAAATTTCTCAACAGAGGATCCAGAGGTCCTGCTGACTTCTGAGTCCAGTCTAGCCAGTACTCATGAGTCTTTGTTCAGTGAAACAGAAATCAAAGAATTATTGCCTGCCTCAGCAAACACTTCTGTAGAATTTACCTGTGTTGATAAAGTTCAATTCCTGTCTGATCCAGCAGATACCAATAGATGCACTACATCAGTTCCTGAGTCTCAGCAATCATGTTTGGTAGCCTTAGGTAACCCCAGCATCTGAATTTTCCAATATCACAGTTGAAAAACTATGGTTCAGATTCACAAGCCCTGTGTTCTGATCCTCCTGTTTCTGTACCTTGCTCTAGTTCCATGAATGGTTCTGAGCTTCTATCATGTGAACAAAAAAACACAGAATTATTGCCTTGTTCAGAAGATATTCCTGTGAATTTGCCCTGTATCATGAATTGTTCAATTCTTTCCAATGAAACTCAGCTCACAGAATCATTATGCTGTCCAGCAGGTGCTTCCATGGTTCTGCCCTGCAATAGGGACTGTTCAGTGATTCTGTCCAGTGAAGCTGAAATTACAGAGTCTTATGCTGTCACTCAGTGTTGCAGATGCTTCAAGCAGTGGCGGCGCCACACTGGGGCTTACCCAGGCTTAAGTCCCAGCTGTCAACCTCTTAGCCCCCCTTAAAGCCACCCCCACGGCGGGCCGTGGCTGCGCGGTTCAAATGTCGGAACTTGGAAGGAAGAAGGAGGAGGAGGAGGAAGAGGGCTGGCCTGTCAGACGTCCCTGCCTGTAATTATACTGACAGGTGCAGCCAGGCACAGTCAGAGCAGCCCGCAAGGGAAGGGGACATTCGGGGCAGTTAAATTTGAGTCACGTCACGTGACGATGTCCATCACGTGACACTCACGTAGTGTGCAGCGCGCTCAGTCTCCCCTTCGCCTGGCTCGCACAGCTTAAGAGAGAAGCTTGCCACTTTCGCTCCGTCCAACCAACAGCCGTTGTAGGTGGCAGCAGCAGCACCGGGGACTCAGTGCAGCCAGCCACACCAGACCAGACCAGACTGTGTCACTACTAGTGACTCGAGGTGGGTTACCGTGGGGTAGGCAGCCAACTTGAATGATTTTTTTTTTTGGGGGGGGGGGCATGTGATGCTGATGTGACATGTGAGCCTGGGGCTCCCAGACCCAGACCACCACCAGCCAGGCCTGAGCCTCCCTCTCTCTCTCTGTCTCCCCTCTACTCCCCAACCCACCCCTCACCACCACCAGCCAGGCCTGAGCCTGGGGCTCCCAGACCCAGCCCACCACCAGCCAGGCCTGAGCCTGGGGCCTCCCTCCCTCTCTCTCCCCTCTACTCCCCAACCCACCCCTCACCACCACCAGCCAGGCCTGAGCCTGAGGCTCCCAGACCCAGCCCACCACCAGCTAGGCCTGAGCCTCCCTCCCCCTCTCTCTCTGTCTCCCCTCTACTCCCCAACCCACCCCTCACCACCACCAGCCAGGCCTGAGCTGGGGGCCTCCCTCTCTCTCTCTCTCTGTCTCCCCTCTACTACCCAACCCACCCCTCACCACCACCAGCCAGGCCTGAGCCTGGGGCTCCCAGACCCAGCCCACCACCAGCCAGGCCTGAGCCTGGGGCCTCCCTCCCTCCCTCTCTCTGTCTCCCCTCTACTTCCCAACCCACCCCACACCACCACCAGCCAGGCCTGAGCCTGGGGCCTCCAGCACACCACCAGGCAGGCCAGAGCTGCCCTGGGGCCCCCATCCCACCACTATCACCACCAGCAAGGCCTGAGCCCAGAGCTGCCCTGGGGCCCCCAGCCCACCACCACCAGCCAGGTCTCAGGCCTCCAGCCCACCACCAGCCAGGCCTGAGGTGCCCTGGGGCCCCCAGCCCACCATCACTAGCCTGACTACATATACTGGGGACAGCTATATGCCTGGCTACATATACTGGGGACACTGTCTGTCTGTCATTATGTGCATTAACTGGTGAAACGTTGTCTCTCATTACATGCATTTACTGGGGAAACGCTGTCTGTCATTACGTACATTAACTGGCGAAAAGCTGTCTCTTATGTGCATTTACTGCAGAAACGCTGTCTGTCATTATGTGCATTTACTGGTGAAAAGCTGTCTCTTATGTGCATTTAATGGGGAAACGCTGTCTGTTATTACATGCATTTACTGGTGAAAAGCTGTCTGTCATTACGTGCATTTACTGGTGAAAAGCTGTCTGTCATTACGTGCATTTACTGGTGAAAAGCTGTCTGTCATTACGTGCGTTAGCTGGTGAAAAGCTGTCTCTTATGTGCATTTACTGGTGAAAAGCTGTCTCTTATGGGCATTAACTGGGGAAAGGCTGTCTGTCATTATGTGCATTAACTGGTGAAAAGCTGTCTCTTATGGGCATTAACTGGGAAAATGCTGTCTGTCATTATGTGCATGAACTGGTGAAAAGTTGTCCCTTATGTGCATTTACTGTGGAAACGCAGTCTGTCATTATGTGCATTAACTGGTGAAAAGCTGTCCCTTATGTGCATTTACTGCGGAAACGTAGTCTATCATTATGTGAATTAACTGGTGAAAAGCTGTCTCTTATGTGCATTTAATGGGGAAACTGTCTGTCATTACATGCATTAACTGGTGAAAAGCAGGCTCTTATGTGCATTTACTGCAGAAACGCAGTCTGTCATTATGTGCATTAACTGGTGAAAAGCTGTCTCTTATGTGCATTTAATGGGGAAACTGTCTGTCATTACATGCATTAACTGGTGAAAAGCAGGCTCTTATGTGCATTTACTGCAGAAACGCAGTCTGTCATTATGTGCATTAACTGGTGAAAAGCTGTCTCTTATGTGCATTTAATGGGGAAACGCTGTCTGTCATTATGTGCATTAACTGCTGAAAAGCTGATTCTTATGTGCATTTACTGGTGAAAAGCTACCTGTCATTATGTGCGTTTACTTCATTTTTTTTTCCATGTAACTACGTTAGCTGGTACAACTACATTACAGTTAGCCCCGCCCACATGACATCATGACCACGCCCAATTTTCCACCGCGGCGCTTCGCGCGCCGCAAATTCCCCCCCCCCCCCAAGCCCAGCCTGCCAGCCCTCGTGCCCCCTTTGAGCCCCCCCAAAAATCTGAAGCTGGAGCCACCACTGGCTTCAAGATCTTGAGCAGAAGACTCAGAGGCTCTGCTTACTTCAGTGGGTGTTACAGTAATATTCACTTGTTTTGGAATTACAGTCTGCTCTAGTAAAATTTGATGAATCCCTGCTTAGTGAAGCGGAAGCCATTGAAGCATTGTCCTTGTCAGCAAGCGTTTTAGATACCTTTCCCTGTACGCAGTCTGATTTTGCTAATGATGTTGAATCCCTCTCTGATATCACAGTAGCCAGAAAACTTCAGCCCTGTCCTCTGAATGTTCTAGAAGTATTGCCCTGTAACATGGATAATTCTGGCTCTCTGGAAAAATAATAAATATTTCAGAATCTGACTCTGAGGTTCGCAGTTCCTTGACATGCCCAGAAGTTTCTCTTGTGCCTGTGTGCCCAGATGTGCTTTGTGTGCCAGAATGCCCAAGGGTGTCTAATGTGTTAGCGTGCTCAGATGCTTCCCTAGTGGAGACATGTTCTGTTATTGCTGGTTTGCCCGCATGCCCAGAGATGGTTCTGGTCCCTGAAAGCCCTGATCTTGATGTTTGTCCTTGTAACCCTGACTCTGGAATTGCCCTAGGTTCCATAGGGGTTCTTGATAGTTCTCCATGTGAGCCTGAGGAGCGTTCTGACCTTTTGGTCTCTATGGAACTTCAAAGTGTTCTGGGAGATCTCTGAGGAAACTTGTCCTGGTACCTTGGACTGGTTCAACAGTGGGTATTGTGTTGGTAAAGACAGTTCCGGTGGGCATTGCAAAGGCTTTGGCATTTTTGGACAGTCCCTGGAAGGCGATGGGTATCGCTCAGAGTTTAGGTTTTTTTTCCTGGAAATCACAGTTCTGATGGGTATTACACCGAGGCTTATAGTACTGATGGGCATGGTTCTGTAGGTTCTGGCCCTGATGGGTTCAGTCTTGTAGTGACTGATTCTGGAATTTGGTCTTGTCGGGCTGTCCCGGCCATCATGAATTATCAGTCAGATTGTTTTACTGGGAATGTCACTTTTGAAAGACGTCTGGAAGCCGCCTTTAAGGGGGGGGGGGGGGGGTACTGTTATGATCACTTCTGTAGCATGTACTGCTGGCTGCAGTTTTACTGAAGACAAGCAGTTTTTGATTTCTTTGCATGCATTTGCTCGCATAGTTTTGCGTGCTCTTACACTGAGCGTTGATTCCATCTGCAGTCGCTCTGAAGTTAATGACAGATTAATATGCTTTTGTGAAAACAAACATTGTCTGTTGCAATGGAGCTGCAATCCCTTTCTTGCAGGCTGCATATCATTGTCTGCCCTTTCCTGCTGTCAGCCTGTGATTGATTACCATTCACCTGTGTGGGAATCTGCATGTCTGCTCCCATTGGATGACCTCAGTATAAAGGACTGCTTCCTGCAGTGTTCCATGGGCTATCATAGTCTCAGATTCAGTCTGTTACTCTGTCCGGCCCCCACCTCGTTCCTAGTCCGTGTGGACTGCGCTGACTCCTGCGAAGGGGTCAGCGAGTCCTCCTAGTTCTGCTCTTGTTATCAGAAGTTGTTACTTTGCTTGTCTTGCGTCATATATCGGTTCATCGCCAATATATACGCATACTAGCACGTTTGTTATTTTCTTTGTATTCATCTTACGTTAATACATCAGTGTCGCTGATATATACGTACTCGAACTGTTTATATCCTGTCTTCAGTCAGTTAGTTTCCAGCACGTTTTGGTAGGTTGCACGTATCGTGATCACCCGTGCTTAGCTAGTTCAGTCCTGTTCCTAGTCCTGCTCCAGTTCTTAGTCAGTGTTCCTTGCTTATGTCATATATCGGTTTATCGCCGATATATACATATGTCAGTTAGTCGTTTGTAGTTCTGTAATCGTAATACACTAGGAAGTCATACCTATTGTATATTTGTATTACGTCTGTCTTCTTTGACTCTATTTCCTGACTATTCTGTCCTGTCCTTGTGAGGCACGCCACCACTGCATTCGCATTGGCTGCCTCATTCCAGTCTGTCTTGGCTTGGACGTTTGCTTCATCTATTGCTTTAAGAAAAAGGACTTATAGGGCTAATGCAATCTTTAAAGATACAAAAAAGCTTTGTTGAAAAAACTTTATTGACACATGTAGAAAGATAAAAAACACAGTTCTTCAATTTTCTAGTGGTAGGCTTTCAAGGGATCAACAACAAGAAGACATAATCTGGTTTCAATCAAAAAGCAGTTGTAACTTTTAAGGGTATTAGATTTCAAGGCTTGGACGTTTGCTGTCACTTAAGCAGTGACTAGTTAGCAAGCGTTCATTCTGTTACCTGTCCTGATCTTCTGAATTTTGGTTTATGCGCTCAGCGCTACCTTGCGCTGAGCCACTATAGTGGAATGATTGTTTGTGTCTGTTTGGATCTACGCCTGCTCTGTGCACCACATCTCTTGTTGAAGTCAGTCCCCTCCTCCACTAAACTGGGGATAACCTGTACCTCCCTCATGTCAGGATATACACTACGTGCTGACTGTGGAGGATATACCACCAAGCTTAACAAACTGATGTGCAAAGGAATGTCCATGTTTCCCTATGGCTCAAGTGGGCGATATTACAGTTTAACAGTGTGCTGTTCAGGAAGCTGTTATGGGGTAATGGCCATTTTGAAAATGGGGATAGAGCATTCCATTGATCACAGTGGATAGACAGGACGCAGGACTTTTAATTTTCACTTCAGGTTTGCTTTAAGAATAATTGTGGCGTCCTTTTTGTTATGATAATGCAGTACAGGCAGTCCTCTACTTACAAACAACTTGAGTTACACGTCAGAGATACAAAAAAAGTTGTCGTCTTTATGTACAAAATATACAATATTATTTTTATGACATGTTTTATTGTCAAATGCTACAGTATGATATAAACTGTCATAATTTGTTTAACCACTTTACCCCCACGCGTACGGATTTCTCCGTCCCTTTTTCCATCCTTTCACCACCCGGGGACGGAGAAATCCGTACTTTCCGCGCTCCCGCCGCTGCCCGCACTCCCGCTCGCTCTAGTGCGCACTCCCGCTCGTAAACACGCTGCCGACCGCTCGCCCAGAGATCAATGAACGGGAAAATCCATTCCCGTTCGTTGATCTAAGCCACGCAATGATCCGCTGCTTCTCCGATAAGCAGCACGATCATTGTGAAAAAAAAACAACTTTCCCAGCCTCCTAGTACTTCTGGAAGGACGCTTACAGGTCGCATTAAACAAAAAGTTACTGTTGCCATCTTGTGGCCAAATAGTAAAACTACACCCTAAAGCATTTTTCGCATACAAATAAATTAGTTTTACACAAAAAAATTAACTCTTTACCTCCCACACTCCCCAATTTTATTTTATTTTTGTGATTAAAAAAAAAATTACAATTAAAAAAAATACATAGTTACCTTAGGGACTGAACTTTTTAAATATTTATGTCAAGAGGGTATAACACTGTTACTTTATAAACTATGGGCTTGTAATTAGGGATGGACGCAAAACTGAAAAAAATACACCTTTATTTCCAATTAAAATATTGGCGCCAAACATTGTGATAGGGACATAATTTAAACGGTTTTATAACCGGGACAAATGGGCAAATACATTTCAGGGGTTTTAATTACAGTAGCATGCATTATTTAAAAACTATAAAGGTCGAAAACGGAAAAATTATTTTTTCCCACATTTTTTCCTATTTTCCCATTAAAACACATTTAGAATAAAATAATTCTTGGCATAATGTCCCACCTAAAGAAAGCCTAATTGGTGGCGAAAAAAAAAAACAAGAAATAGTTCATTTCATTGCGATAAGTAATAATAAAGTTATAGACGAATGAATGGAAGGAGCGCTGAAAGGTGAAAATTGCTCTGGTGGTCAAGGGGTAAAACTCTTCAGTTGGGAAGTGGTTAAAGGGAAGGTTCAGGGACAATAAAAAAAAAAAATCCAAATCCACTTACCTGGGGCTTCCTCCAGCCCATGGCAGGCAGGAGGTGCACTCGGCGCCGCTCCGCAGGCTCCCGGTGGTCTCCGGTGGCCGACCCGACCTGGCCAGGCAGGCGGCCAGGTCGGGCTTCTTCTGCGATCCATTATGCGTTTCACGCCGGCGTGCTGACGTCATCGGACGTCCTCCGGGCTGTACTGCGCAGGCTCAGTAGTAGATATATAGTATCTCTATATAACTCTATAAATCTTTAAATAGAAAATCCTGAATAGATGAATCCTGTCTCAGAAGCTGCCAGTAATCTAACATACCATAAAAAGTACTATACATTGTAATATATTAGATAATAATTAGCATAAAATTTCCTAACAACAGTTTGCATTTGCATGTAATGAATAACTGGTAAACAACATCATCATCAGCTGGCAGAAAAAGGGGGTAAATGAACACAGTAAAGCCAGCTTGACTGGCACAATCTTTCTGGGTCTACAAATTTTTATGTGAATGATATTACAGCTATAGAAAAAATGATAATGGCAGAGCTGCCAGATCTCTAAATGTATCCTACATATTTGTACTACTTTCTGAAGTTTACAAAGATGCTATATTATGCCAGTTCTGACACTAAGAACATTTTGTTGCCCACATCTGCCCTATCCTAAGGTGTATCTGAATTAAAATTTATTGAGGAGCAGCCTAACTGGGACGTCTGGGGGGGATCAGGGGAGCTGGTGGGTTCATGTGGATGGGGCCATTTGGTGGGAGTTATTTCATGGTGTATGTTTTAACATTTTGATAAATAATTACTGTATATTCCTGCATATAAGACTACTTTTTAACCCTTGAAAATCTTCTGAAAAGTTGGGGGTCGTCTTATACGCCCGGTGTCATTGATGCCGGGTGATACGCCCTGTCCTGTTACCAATTTACAAAGTGTCACTGCGCTCCAGATGGAAAAAAGGGGGGTTATAACAGGGGATCGCAGCAAGTAAAAGGTCACTTCACCTCCAGGAATAGTCAATATACAAGCGTTGCTGCGCTTCAATAATCCTCACAAGGATTACAACCCTGTAAATAATCATAAACAAATGCACATAGTGCAAAGTATTGCCACAAAAAAACTATGATCCGCACCACATATGTGCACTCCTGGGGGTAGTGCCACCACCTTGGGAAGGGTATGCGCAAACTCCCCCCATGTGGCCCCACTCACCAGAAGCGCGTCTTGTTACACTGCGTATCAATAATTGCCGGTCAGCCAGGCCTCTCTTTAAAACAGATCCAATATTTATTTCATAAAACACCGGACAGTGGGTTCCACAGTAACAGCAGCTCTCTCCGGGGTACAGAGCGCACGCCACCGGGTCACTCACTTCCTTACTTCCTTACTATGACGTCATCACGTTCCTCAAACTCCGCCCTACGCGTTTCATCACCGCCGTGACTCATTCAGGGGCTGGAGGACAGCGGTTGATGTCTCCCTAAAAGCTCTACAAACGCGCCCACTCCGCTCGCTGATACGCCCGCAACGCCGCCCTCTCCTGTTACTAGGCGACCAGATAGCGTGCTGACCCTTGTGCGCGCGGATTACAATTATTACATAGCATACATCCGGTACAAGTTAACCGAAACTGCATTTCACCCTAATCTATGTGCCATACAATACTTATCCCTATATACAGAACAATACACTACATGCTCTGATATTCAGCTTAAAGTGCAATATGCAAAATCGTACTATACACATCAATTCTTCCCTCATATCTACCTAATTGATGACAAATTCATTAATAATCATATATACTCGGTCCTAAATCCTGCAAACTTAATCCCTCATAACCCAATTCATCTGTTAAAGTGACAGTGCACAAATATAAACCTTATGTACACATCAAAACTGTGCCAATGGGTGTGCTCTATGCGCTAACACCGCACACAGAGCACACCCAAAGGTGTATCTGAGATCACTAAATGACCATAAAAAGTGACAGTGCAAAATTATTGTGCAAAAATGATTGTGCTATTACAATTCATTAGACTAATAAATAAATACAAAAATACAAAATACATTTTGTGCAACCCCCAAACAACAGTTACAAGTAATACCGGATTCTACCCCATCTAGATTCACATGATTTCAACCATTGGCAATGAAACAATTGATGTCCAGCTCTATATTTAAACCCTTTGGAGCTGATGTCCCCATTCTATGTATCCATTCGGTCTCCTTTCTACAGAGCTGCTGCAGTCGATTTGACCCGCGCCAGTGCGTTTTTACGTGCTCGACCGCAGCAACTCTAAGCGACCTAGGATCTTTACCATGTTTATCAGCAAAATGGGCCGACACACTATGCGACACTAATCCCTTCCTAATATTAATATTAACTGGAAAAGTTGGGGGGTCGTCTTATACGCCCAGTCGTCTTATACGCCGGAATATACGGTAATAAAGTTTTGTATTTTTTTTTAATTAGATTTGTTTGTATTCAATCAGGTCACACCCCTCCTTTACTCTATCTCACAGTTTATTTGAATTAAAATTTAAAAGCAGCTTTGACATCTCCACAACCAATCTTACTTGCTGCCAACTTTGACAGGAACTCTGCCTCTCTGCCCATAGGAGGCCACTCCAGGGGCCTTCAGGCCTCATATACCAATCTTAAAATCTTAAAATCTCCAGATTTATAAATGATTCCTGATCTAGCATGACCTCATGTGAACTAAGCAACTAGACACTTGGGTACTCCACATCAAGCTGGAGGAAAGGGAAGCAGGAGATTTGGGTGCATGAGACAAGTGGACAAAAAGGGCGCCCCATTCACTCCCATTATAAATATCGTTTAATGGGCGCCGAACAGGGAAAAAAAGGCACTTGAGATTATTAACGTTTTACAAACGGCGCCCGGAGATTTTTAATGTTTTATAACTCTGCTTGTGATGATTTAACTTTACAAAATGAGCCCGTGACGAATAACGTTTATAAAAATACTAAACATATTTATCCTGTTTAATTAAAACATTATTTAACATTTTAACCCTTACTGTTTGTAAAACATTATTATTCACAAAATAAAGCGATCAGTACGTAACGTAAATTGCAATATATTTTTTACAATCACTATTTGCAAAACATTTCTAAAACATTATTATCAACCCCAAAAAAATATTTAAATTTTTTTATTTAAATTTTTAATTTATTAATGTTTGTAAAACATTATTATCCATAAGGGTTCTTAGGTTTAGGCACCACCAGGGGGTCTTAGGTTTAGGCACCACCACGGGGGTCTTAGGTCTAGGCACCACCAGGGGGGTCTTAGGTTTAGGCACCACCAGGGGGTCTAGGGGTTAGGGATAGGTACAGGGAGGGCTTTGGGGTGGTTAGTTTTAGGCACCACCAGGGGGGTCTTAGGTTTAGGCACCGCCAGAGGGGTCTTAGGTTTAGGCACCACCAGGGGAGTCTTAGGTTCAGGCACCCCCAGGGGGTCTAGGGGTTAGGGATAGGTACAGGAAGGGCTTTGGGGTGGTTAGGTTTAGGCACCACCAGGGGGGTCTTAGGTTTAGGCACCACCAGGGGGGTCTTAGGTTTAGGCACCACCAGGGGGGTCTTAGGTTTAGGCACCACCAGGGGGGTCTTAGGTTTAGGCACCACCAGGGGGGTCTTAGGTTTAGGCACCACCAGGGGGGTCTTAGGTTTAGGCACCACCAGGGGGGTCTTAGGTTTAGGCACCACCAGGGGAGTCTTAGGTTTAGGCACCACCAGGGGGTCTAGGGGTTAGGGATAGGTACAGGGAGGGTTCTGTGTGAGAGTAGGGTTAGGTATAGTTTTAGTACAATTTTAATAATACTAATCAACAGTTATTATGAATGTACTTATATTAATATCATTGTTATAAACAATATTTTCACATTTTATTATAATAATAAACGATAAATCAAGATTATTCATAACAATATATAATTATAATGTTTAAACAAATATTACTGTTTTTTTAACAAACATAATTATAAGTTTCAGTTTAGAAACAGGGAAGATTAACGTTTTAAGAATTGCCGATTTCATACACATTATTTAATGATTTATACATTCTTAAAACACTATTTGTAAACGAAATTCTACACAATATTTTTATAAACGATAATACTGCTTATCGTTTACACCACGTGCCCTTTTTTCCCAATGTCCTTTTTGATGTACGCGGAGGAAAGTCTGTAGAAAATTAGGAAGAGTCTGGTTTCATGTAAATCTGAGGTCTCCACCTTAAGGTGTACACTATTTACTGGGGATGTTTTTAAATCAGATTTTTGGATCAAAATAATTAACCTCAGCACGGATAAGTTCTATCTTTTGAATTTTTTTTCCAACAATGTTATTTTCCTACAGCCATTCAAGCACAAGGTCTACTCTACATAGACACCTTTCAAGAACAGGGTCTGCATACATCTACAAATTCCATTCATAGGCAAACTTTACATTTCCTCAGGTCTTTCTGAGTCAGTAGCTGGCCACAAAAGTAGTTGGAGTGCCTTTGTAGCTGTAAAATGAGTATTTTATTATTATTATTTTTTATGTATATGGTGTCAACATCTTCAGTGGCACTGTATATAGTACAAAACAAATAGTGGGGAACATAGATACATGAGAGGACAACCAGCAATACAAATACAGACAATGTTGATAAGTGGTTTAAGACATCACCAATACTGGTGCATGTTCATATGATAAATTACATCAGAATAAGAAACAGTAGGAGGAGTTCCCTGCCCTTCGGAGCATACAAACTAGAGGGTAGTGGGTTGAAGACATTAGGGATTCTCCACAGGTGACTAAGCTAGAGGGCAAGATGGTCTCTTGGGAGGAACAAAGGTTTCGGGTGGGATAGTATCTGGAGATTAGTGAGAAAATATAAAGAGGTGACAACTTATAAAGAGCTTTGAATGTTAGAATGAGAAGTTTAAACTGGATCATTTAGGTACTAGGTAACCAATGGAGAGATTGGCAGAGAGGGGGTGCATCAGATGAGCGGCAGGAAAAGTGGGTACGAGGGGGGGGGGGAGCAGAGCTTAGTAGGGAGTGGTGCTAGTCTGATTTTTGATAGACTGCAGAGTAGAGTAGGGTGTTACAGTAGTCAAGATGATATATGATTAGCGCATGTGCAACATTTTAGTAGCCTCTTGTGACAGCAGGGTACGAATTCTGATTTTGAGATAGAAGTAGCAGGAGGTAGCTAATGTGTTAATATGTGGTTGAAATGAAGGCTCAGAGTCCAGAGTTATCCTCAGTGAACTTTAGGAGTTGAGGTTAATGGGGTGTTTTCTACATTGATAGTCACCATTGGGTGAGGGAGCAGAGAGAGAAGGTGGGAATATCACAATCTCCACTTTGTTCATGTTAAGTTAATGGAAACAAGATGACATTAATGTAGAGACAGCAGTTAGACAGTCAGGGACTAGGAGCTAATAGTGTAAAGAGGCCAGGAGCAGAGAAATAGATTTGGGTGTCATCCGCATAGAGATATTGAAAACCCAAAGAGCTTAATAATTGTCCCAGGCCATGAGTGTAAATGGAGAAGAGAATGGGTCCAAGAACAGAGCCTTGTGGTACCCCAACAGACTGGAACGTGAAGTGTTGGAGTATGAGACCGTGAAGGAATGTCCAGACAGGTTAGAGTTGCTGACATCAAACAAATGACAGCGCTCATAGGCTGCAACTGAATTGTAGACTAACAGTGGCATGCAGAACCCCACAGGACTAAATACATGCCTTGAATGCAAATCAGATGCAAATCATGTACTAGTCCTAATCTATAATTTGAATGTAAATTGATGCACATGGATGCAGCTAACCATACGTATACTTACATGACTTTTGTACAGCAGGAGACATTGGCAGCGCTTCTAAACAGAGGCTGCACCCGAATTGACTACCTGCAATAGATGTACAGAGCTCCACAATTGTGGACTAAAATACACAACATGCATTCAAAACAGGTACAGCAAAGGAGGACGTTAGCTTCAGTATAAATAATATGTGCACAAATGATTCCCTACTAGACTTCCCCACGGCGGTGACGGGTCCTCTCGGGGAAGACCTACCACTAGTCTAACGATAAAAACACGATTTTTTCCTAGTGCTGCTAGTCATAAAATGGTATACACATTTCTCTCAAACAGACATCAAACAAATGACAGCCCTCATAGGCTGCAACTGAATTGTAGACTAACAGAGGCATGCAGAGCCCCACAGGGCTAAATACATGCCTTGAATGCAAATCATGTACTAGTCCTAATCTATAATTTGAATGCAAATTGATGCACATGGATGCAGCTAGCCATAAGTATACTTACATGAGTTTTGTACAGCAGGAGACATTGGCAGCGCTTCCAAACAGAGGCTGCACCCGAATTGACTACCTGCAATAGATGTGCAGAGCTCCACAATTGTGGACTAAAATACACAACATGCATTCAAAACAGGTACAGCAAAGGAGGACGTTAGCTTCAGTATAAATAATATGTGCGCAAATTATTCCCTACTAGACTTCCCCACGGCGGTGACGGTTAGAGTTGCTACTGGAATGCGCTAGGCCATCGTTTCCCAGTGGCATGAGGGTTTAAAGAAGCAGTGTCAAAGGAAGCGGAAAGGTCGAGGAGTATTAGTATAGAGAATTTGCCTTTAAATTGGTATTTAAAGCCACTCAGTGGGACCATATTCCATATGCTCAAACATCCAATTGGTGTCTCTCACCACAAAAATGGTAGTCAGAGTCTTAGTGGAGATATGGTTTTCCTATGTAACATAGGATTCTGAGGTCCTGCTTTGATATTCCCACAGACTGGCTGCTGTGGAGCCTGGTGCATAATGTTTTTTCCCACCAAATTAAGCACATTGCAGATATTCAGTTCTAGATTTCTATACTCAAATGTAAAATCATTCTGTAAAAAATGTTGCATTAATCCAAACACAAAAGCAACACAAGTGGAGACCTCCTTTTAAACAGTGAAAAGCTGCTATGCCTTTAATACTTTTCTCAGTCACTAACTAACATTTCTGATGATTCAATTATTGCTGGTTCCAAATGATCTGCATATTTGGAAATCACCTCACACCACACTGGAAAAAAATATGTGTCATCCCTTGTGCGTCACCCAATATTTTTTTCAAAAATCTTCATCCTTCTTATAGGATAGTCCAGTATCAATTTCAATGCAATAAAAATTAAATCCAATAAATAATGTGTTTACCGTATTTGCAATAAGATGGTGAATATTATCTTTTATTTTATTTTAGATATGTATGTATTCCACTGTCTTTCACATTACTATTAATTAGAGCTCTTCAAATAAAGGGATCCATGCCTCTCTTTTCAGTATGAAATTGAAACAACTGTGCACAAGGCTCATAGTGGACCAATACAGCATATCTACACTGATGACTGTTTACTAGCAGAAACAAAACAAAATAAGGGAACTGAAGAATTCTACTTCTAGATTATTATTCATAAAATACCACTGTTTTTGATCTGTTGTGCATTAGATAAAGGGTGTGTATTGCTAACTTACAAACAGCACAAGAACATAACAGAGGAGGAAAGGAGTCAGGGAGGATGGGGACCATTTGGCATGAATGGCAAACACAAGTGGACCTTGGAGGAGGGTGATGGGGAAGGATAAGTGCTGATAAAAGTGGGTGGTGCCACTTGTGTAAAATATAGCATGACATAACTTTTCAGCACTTCAGTCTTCAAGCTTTTCAGCACTCACTGGTGAGTTTCCTACTTTTTAGCAACCAGTTGTATCTGACCCCCCCCCCCCCCCCCCCCGGTATTTGTTACAGCTTTCCAGTTGTCTTTAGCATGTGACTGCTGGCAGATAGAGGGAGCCATCTGTGACAGCTCGGAACTATTTGGAGCCACTATGATTGCTGCTGATACTAGAAGCCACCTATGGCTACTGGCAGATATAAGGGGCAAGCTATTATGGCTGGCAGACACTGGGGGCCACCTACGACTGCTATGCAGAGACTGAGAGGCCTTTTGTGACTGTTGGCTTCACTGTAGTGATATATAGTGACATATAGTAGAATGCAGTAAATTATCCAGGATACCCACTTTTATTTTCCTGGTTTATTTTTCCTGGTTTCAACATCAGAAACACTTCCTATATCTATATATTGCTGTATGTATGTATGTATGTATGTATGTATGTATGTAACTCCAACCTCCCATTGATGTTTAGCCTAGGCTGTTTAGATACATGGAATTCTCCTCCCAGAGCATTCTGTGAGACCAGGTATATTGTCTACTGGTTTTACAACTCTTTGTACCTCACCTGACAGGACTGAAGATGTCGCCCCCTATAATAAATTTCAGAATGTAAATCGGGGTAAGAAAATATTTACTCTTGAAATAATTTATAAATAAATATTGTAAAACAATAGGCAAAGCAATTTTAGTCATTACATTATTTTCACTACAGTTACTCATTAAAGGGACCCTGAGCAGTGATTAACAATGAAATCGGGACTTACCAGGGGCTGCCTCCAGCCCACCATAGCAAAAGTTGTGTATGCGCAGTACAGAGACCCAGCCATCCATCACTTGTGGTGTCATTACGTGCATCGCTGTAAGGGTCCTGCGCATGCACGGCACTAGAAAGACTGTACCGTGCATGCACAGGACCCTTACAGCAACGCATGAGATGATGCCACAGGTGATGGACGGCCTTGTCTCTGTACTGCGCACCTACCGCAGCCACCAGCGGGACCCAGAGGACACAGAGGACACTTGCGAGCTACGGGGGGCTGCTAGAAGCACCAGGTAAATCCAAATTTCATTTTTTAATCACTGCTCCTGGTCCCTTTAAGCATAGCTTAAATCTGTATTAAACTCTGACATAATATTATAATATATTTATATACATTAAAATGTGTTTTCGTACTTTTTATATACAGTTACCATATTTTCTTTTGTGCATAAGCATTATTATTCTGTCATGCTTGTCTGGTCAATGACTATAGGTCAGGCTATATGCCCATATGTCTGAACTATAGTCCACCACGTAACACCTGCACAAACTCCTACCTAGTACAAAACGACAATAACCCTGCAGGTAGATGTAGCATACAGGCTGACAGACAGTATTCACCAAACAGAACCAATAGCAACAATACAAAGCACAGTATCACAATGACAGAATAATAGAATAAGCTTTATTCGCCAAGTGCGGCAGGTACCGCACCCGGAATTATTTGTGGTAACAAACGGCATTCGGCATAGTGCAATAACAACAGTAGTGTGAACAACAACAGGAGCGACAGCAGCAAGAAATAACAGCAGCAACAACAACGTAGTGCAATGACAACACGCGATAATGCAAATTGTAAACATGTAATGCTAGTGGCTAGTCGTGGGATGTGGTTCGATGCCACGGCTAGAGTTCAAACATGCAGACATGACTCCTTGCATGGCTGGTGGAGACTGCGGTATGTGTTGGAGAAAGCTAGTTGAGGAGGAGGACTGCTTGGGGGAAAAAGGTGTTTCTGTGTCTGGTGGTTTTTGTGTGAATGGCCCTGTAGCGGCGTCCTGTGGGAAGGAGGTTAAAGAAACGGCAACCAGGGTGGGAGGAGTCCTGTGTCATCTTGTTGGCCCTGGACCTCATTCTGGATGGCCATTCATGTAAAAGTTGTGGGAGAATTATGTTAAGGGACTATCGGACTATAAAAGAAAAAGGAAATGTTTGAGGGCTATGTATAAAGCTGGGAGTATAATTATTAATTAATAATTAATTAATAATTATTATTGCTTAGGACAACAATATGCTAGATAGATATATAGGCATTTGTTACATGTAATGAATATGGAGCAACAATATAGTATGGCTTAAGTATATGCTGTTACAATATGAGGGTAATGATAGATGAAAAAGACCACTTACCAGCGTGGGGTCCAAAACGTGCTTGGCACCTCTGTGCTGTAGTGTGGGAACTGAGGTCTTTAAATAGGGAGTTCCTAACATAATGATGGCCAATTAATTACGTAAATGCGGGGCGGGGGAAGTGGGAAGCGTGGGAAGCGTGGGGGGCATATGGACAGCTGTAGTGTGGAAGCGTGCGGGAGGTGTGGATATGGGTGACTGACCTGTGAGCCTGGCCTATAGGGAGTTAGTACTGCGGTGGGAGGGTCGGGTGCACAGGGGCGGCGTGACGCGCGCAATGAGTGTACGCGGGTACGCGTGGTGGCTATGCGCGAGGTTTGGTGCGCACTAGCATGCGGTGGTACTGCGCATGCGTGCGGGCGTGGAAGAAGGGCAGAGCTTTGTGCGGCTGCGTGCTAGTGAGGCCAGCCAGTGGCCGCCATGTTGGTTGAGGGCAAAGGACGCCCCGTGGAAAATTACATAAGAGGATGGGACTAGGCAATAAGTTTACCTATCAAATGGTGGATTGGGGTACAATATACTTATTAAATATTGGAACGTAGTGGTTGTATTGATCACCCCTCTAGTGGTATAAGGCAGAGTGTATCATAAAACACTTTAAAAGAATAATTATATATACAGGCAAGCATGCAAAAGAGCAAAAGTATGGGGATTGGTACTAGAATGCTGCTATATGTGGAACTTTTTTACATAAATATCACAGCCAATAACTAAAACAAAAATAGAAAGGCATTTCTAGTCGTGGCACATATATACAAACAAAGATACACACATCAAATGTAAATAAAAACAATCATAAATGCATAATGTATCACATTGGGTGGTAAAAAATGCATACTGCATGTAGGGTATCTTATAATCGATATAAACAATCATATATATAGATAAGAGTATGGATATAAAAGATATGTAAAAAACTATATAAGAAGAAAAGGAAAATTACAATAATTTCGTTAAAATGAACGTATAAACTAAATGCATAAAAGGAGACGACAGGATTAAAAGAGAAAATTTCTGCTGTAGATGTGGTTGGTTAATGAATTTTTTCGAGAATTTCGTTTAGACCGTCTGGGGTTAGGGTCTTTAGAATCTGAATCCAAAACATCTCACGTTTCTTGAGGGAGTCAAAAGAGTCGGGACGGTTATGTGGAATCGATTCGATGAGGGTGATGTGAAAGAGTGCCGGATCGCTGTTGTGATGGGTGGAAAAGTGACGCGAAACGCTGTGTAGGGGATATTTATTGATTATATTTCTCTTAACACTAGGGAGTAAAATGTATCGATGAAGTTCCCCTTAGATGCAGTGGGGTAGAACCGTGAGCGGCCTTTAAGTTGAGTGTTAATGTATTTTTTGGTCTCTATCTCAGCAGTGGGTACCGAGACTATGGGTAGTGCATCATCCGTGGTGATGATAAGCTGGGCCAAAAAGCTGCAACCCTGGCACCGAGACACCGGGGTGTGTCCCATGCAACAATAAAAAATGTCTAGCCTGCCAATTCATCATTAATACCTCATCTTTTTCCTCTCGGGTCACCAATATTGAATTTCCTATCAAAAACACTATCACCTGCGATTCAAGGTTTGTCATTTATATCATATCATGTCCCTGTCGGCTACAGTATGTGGGTAGAACCACTCAACAAGCACGCAGCAGAATAGGACAGCATAAGAGAAATATAATCAATAAATATCCCCTACACAGCATTTCACGTCACTTTTCCACCCATCACAACAGCGATCCGGCACTCTTTCACATCACCCTCATCGAATCGATTCCACATAACCGTCCCGACTCTTTTGACTCCCTCAAGAAACGTGAGATGTTTTGGATTCAGATTCTAAAGACCCTAACCCCAGACGGTCTAAACGAAATTCTCGAAAAAATTCATTAACCAACCACATCCACAGCAGAAATTTTCTCTTTTAATCCTGTCGTCTCCTTTTATGCATTTATTTTATACGTTAATTTTAACGAAATTATTGTAATGTTCCTTTTCTTCTTATATAGCTTTTTACATATCTTTTATATCCATACTCTTATCTATATATATGATTGTTTATATCGATTATAAGATACCCTACATGCAGTATGCATTTTTTACCACCCAATGTGATACATTATGCATTTATGATTGTTTTTATTTACATTTGATGTGTTTATCCTTGTTTGTATATATGTGCCACGACTAGAAATGCCTTTCTATTTTTGTTTTAGTTATTGGCTGTGATATTTATGTAAAAAAGTTCCACATATAGCAGCATTCTAGTACCAATCCCCATACTTTTGCTCTTTTGCATGCTTGCCTGTATATAATTATTCTTTTAAAATTCTTTTACACTCTGCCTTATACCACTAGATGGCAGCAGTGTACTCTGCTTATACAATATACCACGTAATGGCAACTTTGTATTTGTATTACTATGCAACACAATACACCTACAAGGGGGTGATCAATACAACCCCTACGTTCCAATATTTAATAAGTATAGTGTACCCCAATCCACCATTTGATAGGTAAACTTATTGCCTAGTCCCATCCTCTTATGTAATTTTCCACGGGGCGTCCTTTGCCCTCAACCAACATGGCGGCCACTGGCTGGCCTCACTAGCACGCAGCCGCACAAAGCTCTGCCCTTCTTCCACGCCCGCACGCATGCGCAGTACCGCCGCATGCTAGTGCGCACCAAACCTCGCGCATAGCCACCACGCGTACCCGCGTACACTCATTGCGGCGTGACACGCGCGTCACGCCGCCCCCGTGCACCCGACCCTCCCACCGCAGTACTAACTCCCTATAGGCCAGGCTCACAGGTCAGTCACCCATATCCACACCTCCCACACGCTCCCACACTACAGCTGTCCATATGCCCCCCACGCTTCCCACTTCCCCCGCCCCGCATTTACATAATTAATTGGCCATCATTATGTTAGGAACTCCCTATTAAAAGACCTCAGTTCCCGCACTACAGCACAGAGGTGCCAAGCACGTTTTGGACCCCACGCTGGTAAGTGGTCTTTTTCATCTATCATTACCCTCATATTGTAACAGCATATACTTAAGCCATACTATATTGTTGCTCCATATTTATTACATGTAACAAATGCCTATATATCTATCTAGCATATTGTTGTCCTAAGCAATAATAATTATACTCCCAGCTTTATACATAGCCCTCAAACATTTCCTTTTTCTTTTATAGTCCGATAGTCCCTTAACCACTTCCCGACCGCCCACTACACAGGGGCGGCGGGGAAGTGGAGCCCTGCAGGACGGCCTCACCCACAGAGGCGGCGGTCCATTTAAGGGCATGGGCGGAGCGATCGCGTCATCCGTGACGCGATCCTCCGCCGGCGCCTGTCACCGCTCGCTCGCCGCAACATCCCGCCGGCTATACGGAAGCGCCGGCGGGATGTTAACCCCGCGATCGCCGCATACAAAGTGTATAATACACTTTGTAATGTTTACAAAGTGTATTATACAGGCTGCCTCCTGCCCTGGTGGTCCCAGTGTCCGAGGGACCACCAGGGCAGGCTGCAGCCACCCTAGTCTGCACCCAAGCACACTGATTTCTCCCCCCCCTGCCCCAGATCGCCCACAGCACCCATCAGACCCCCCCCCTGCCCACCCCCCAGACCCCTGTTTGCACCCAATCACCCCCCTAATCACCCATCAATCACTCCCTGTCACTATCTGTCAACGCTATTTTTTTTTTATCCCCCCCCCCCTGCTCCCTGCCCCCTCCTGATCACCCCCCACCCCTCAGATTCTCCCCAGACCCCCCCCCAGACCACCACCCCCCCTGTTTACTGTATGCATCTATCCCCCTGATCACCTGTCAATCACCTGTCAATCACCTGTCAATCACCCGTCAATCACCCATCAATCACCCGTCAATCACCCCCTGACACTGCCACCCATCAATCAGCCCCTAACCTGCCCCTTGCGGGCAATCTGATCACCCACCCACACCAATAGATCGCCCACAGATCCGACATCAGATCACCTCCCAAATCCATTGTTTACATCTATTCTCTCCTCTAAACACCCACTAATTACCCATCAATCACCCATCAATCACCCCCTATCACCACTTGTCACTTTTACCTATCAGATCAGACCCTAATCTGCCCCTTGCGGGCACCCAATCACCCGCCCACACGCTCAGATTGCCCTCTGACCCCCCCTTATCAATTCACCAGTGCATTAATTACATCTGTTCTTCCCTGTAATAACCCACTGATCACCTGTCAATCACCTGCCAATCACCTATCACCCATCAATCACCCCCTGTCACCCCCTGTCACTGCCACCCATCAATCAGCCCCTAACCTGCCCCTTGCGGGCAATCTGATCACCCACCCACACCATTAGATCGCCCGCAAACCCGCCGTCAGATTACCTCCCAAATGTATCGTTTACATCTGTTATCTTCTCTAAACACCCACTAATTACCCATCAATCACCCCCTATCACCACCTGTCACTGTTACCTATCAGATCAGACCCTAATCTGCCCCTTGCGGGCACCCAATCACCCGCCCACACGCTCAGATTGCCCTCAGACCCCCCCCCTTATCAATTCGCCAGTGCATTAATTACATCTGTCCTTCCCTGTAATAACCCACTGATCACCTGTCAATCACCTGCCAATCACCTATCACCCATCAATCACCCCCTGTCACTGCCACCCAACAATCAGCCCCTAACCTGCCCCTTGCGGGCAATCTGATCACCCACCCACACCAATAGATCGCCCGCAGATCCGACATCAGATCACCACCCAAGCGCAGTGTTTCCATCTATTCTCTCCTCTAAACACCCACTAATTACCCATCAATCACCCATCAATCACTCCCTATCACCACCTGTCACTGTTACCTATCAGATCAGACCCTAATCTGCCCCTTGCGGGCACCCAATCGACCGCCTACACGCTCAGATTGCCCTCAGACCCCCCTTATCAATTCGCCAGTGCAATATTTACATCTGTTCTCCCCTGTAATAACCCACTGATTACCTGTCAATCACCTATCAATCACCCATCAATCACCCCCTGTCACTGCCACCCATCAATCACCCCCTGTCACTGCCACCCATCAATCACCCGCTGTCACTGCCACCCATCAATCAGCCCCTAACCTGCCCCTTGCGGGCAAACTGATCACCCACCCACACCAATAGATCGCCCGCAGATCCGACATCAGATCACCACCCAAGCGCAGTGTTTCCATCTATTCTCTACCCTAAACACCCACTAATTACCCATCAATCACCCCCTGTCACTGCTACCTATCAGATTAGACCCCTATCTGCCCCTAGGGCACTCAATCACCCGCCCACACCCTCAGAATGCCCTCAGACCCCAGCCCTGATCACCTCGCCAGTGCATTGCTTGCATCCATTCCCCCCTCTAATCACACCTTGAGACACCCATCAATCACCTCCTGTCACCCCCTAGCACACCTACCCATCAGATCAGGCCCCAATTTGCCCCGTGTGGGCTCCTGATCACTCGGCCAAACCCTCAGACCCCCTTCCGATCACCTCCCCAGTGCATGGATTGCATCTATTTTCCCCTCTAACCACCCCCTGAGACACCCATCAATCACCTCCTGTCACCCCCCTAGCACTCCTATCCATCAGATCAGGCCCAATACAACCTGTCATCTAAAAGGCCACCCTGCTTATGACCGGTTCCACAAAATTCGCCCCCTCATAGACCACCTGTCATCAAAATTTGCAGATGCTTATACCCCTGAACAGTCATTTTGAGACATTTGGTTTCCAGACTACTCACGGTTTTGGGCCTGTAAAATGCCAGGGCGGTATAGGAACCCCACAAGTGACCCCATTTTAGAAAAAAAAGACACCCCAAGGTATTATGTTAGGTGTATGACGAGTTCATAGAAGATTTAATTTTTTGTCAAAAGTTAGCGGAAATTAATTTTTATTGGTTTTTTTTCACAAAGTGTCATTTTTCACTAACTTGTGACAAAAAATAAAATCTTCTATGAACTCGCCATACACCTAACGGAATACCTTGGGGTGTCTTCTTTCTAAAATGGGGTCACTTGTGGGGTTCCTATACTGCCCTGGCATTTTAGGGGCCCTAAACCGCGAGGAGTAGTCTAGAAAACAAATGCTTCAAAATGACCTGTGAATAGGACGTTGGGCCCCTTAGCGCACCTAGGCTGCAAAAAAGTGTCACACATGTGGTACCGCCGTACTCAGGAAAAGTAGTATAATGTGTTTTGGGGTGTATTTTTACACATACCCATGCTGGGTGGGAGAAATTTCTATGTAAATGGACAATTGTGTGTAAAAAAATCAAACAATTGTCATTTACAGAGATATTTCTCCCACTTAGCATGGGTATGTGTAAAAATACACCCCAAAACGCATTATACTACTTCTCCTGAGTACAGCGGTACCACATGTGTGGCACTTTTTTACACCCTAAGTACGCTAAGGGGCCCAAAGTCCAATTTAGGATTTCACAGGTCATTTTGCGACATTTGGTTTCAAGACTACTCCTCACGGTTTAGGGCCCCTAAAATGCCAGGGCAGTATAGGAACCCCACAAATGACCCCATTCTAGAAAGAAGACACCCAAAGGTATTCCGTACGGAGTATGGTGAGTTCATAGAAGATTTTATTTTTTGTCACAAGTTAGCGGAAAATGACACTTTGTGAAAAAAAACTATTAAAATCAATTTCCGCTAACTTGTGACAAAAAAATAAAATCTTCTATGAACTCACCATACTCCTAACGGAATACCTTGGGGTGTCTTCTTTCTAAAATGGGGTCATTAGTGGGGTTCCTATACTGCCCTGGCATTTTAGGGGCCCTAAACCGTGAGGAGTAGTCTTGAAACAAAAATGACCTGTGAAATCCTAAAGGTACTCATTGGACTTTGGGCCCCTTAGTGCAGTTAGGGTGCAAAAAAGTGCCACACATGTGGTATCGCCGTACTCGGGAGAAGTAGTACAATGTGTTTTGGGGTGTATTTTTACACATACCCATGCTGGGTGGGAGAAATACCTCTGTAAATGACAATCTTTTGATTTTTTTACACACAATTGTCCATTTACAGAGGTATTTCTCCCACCCAGCATGGGTATGTGTAAAAATACACCCCAAAACACATTGTACTACTTCTCCCGAGTATGGCGATACCACATGTGTGGCACTTTTTTGCACCCTAACTGCGCTAAAGGGCCCAAAGTCCAATGAGTACCTTTAGGATTTCACAGGTCATTTTGAGAAATTTCATTTCAAGACTACTCCTCACGGTTTAGGGCCCCTAAAATGCCAGGGCAGTATAGGAACCCCACAAATGACCCCATTTTAGAAAGAAGACACCCCAAGGTATTCCGTTAGGAGTATGGTGAGTTCATAGAAGATTTTATTTTTTGTCAAAAGTTAGCGGAAATTGATTTTAATTGTGTTTTTTCACAAAGTGTCATTTTCCGCTAACTTGTGACAAAAAATAAAATCTTCTATGAACTCGCCATACTACTAACGGAATACCTTGGGGTGTCTTCTTTCTAAAATGGGGTCATTTGTGGGGTTCCTATACTGCCCTGGCATTTTAGGGGCCCTAAACCGTGAGGAGTAGTCTTGAAACGAAATTTCTCAAAATGACCTGTGAAATCCTAAAGGTACTCATTGGACTTTGGGCCCTTTAGCGCAGTTAGGGTGCAAAAAAGTGCCACACATGTGGTATCGCCGTACTCAGGAGAAGTAGTATAATGTGTTTTGTGGTGTATTTTTACACATACCCATGCTGAGTGGGAGAAATATCTCTGTAAATGGACAATTGTGTGTAAAAAAATTAACAAATTGTCATTTACAGAGATATTTCTCCCACCCAGCATGGGTATGTGTAAAAATACACCCCAAAACACATTATACTACTTCTCCTGAGTACGGCAATACCACATGTGTGGCACTTTTTTGCAGCCTAACTGCGCTAAGGGGTCCAAAGTCCAATGAGCACCTTTAGGCTTTACAGGGGTGCTTACAATTTAGCACCCCCCAAAATGTCAGGACAGTAAACACACCCCACAAATGATCCCATTTTGGAAAGTAGACCCTTCAAGGTATTCAGAGAGGGGCATGGTGAGTCCGTGGCAGATTTCATTTTTTTTTGTCGCAAGTTAGAAGAAATGGAAACTTTTTTTTTTTTTTTTTTTCTCACAAAGTGTCATTTTCCGCTTACTTGTGACAAAAAATAATATCTTCTATGAACTCACTATGCCTCTCAGTGAATACTTTGGGATGTCTTCTTTCCAAAATGGGGTCATTTGGGGGGTATTTATACTATCCTGGAATTCTAGCCCCTCATGAAACATGACAGGGGGTCAGAAAAGTCAGAGATGCTTGAAAATGGGAAAATTCACTTTTGGCACCATAGTTTGTAAACGCTATAACTTTTACCCAAACCAATAAATATACACTGAATGGGTTTTTTTTTATCAAAAACATGTTTGTCCACATTTTTCGCGCTGCATGTATACAGAAATTTTACTTTATTTGAAAAATGTCAGCACAGAAAGTTAAAAAAATCATTTTTTTGCCAAAATTCATGTCTTTTTTGATGAATATAATAAAAAGTAAAAATCGCAGGAGCAATCAAATAGCATCAAAAGAAAGCTTTATTAGTGACAAGAAAAGGAGCCAAAAATTATTTAGGTGGTAGGTTGTATGAGCGAGCAATAAACCGTGAAAGCTGCAGTGGTCTGAATGGAAAAAAAGTGGCCGGTCCTTAAGGGGTAGAAAGCCCTAGGTCCTCAAGTGGTTAACATAATTCTCCCACAACTTTTACATGAATGGCCATACGTTAATATCTCCTTTAATATCTCCTTTGTAACACTCCTCTACCTCTATCATATTACACTACCACCTCACTCCCCTGTACACCATGCTTTATCACCTATATGTATGTTTCAACATATCAAAGCCCATTACAGGGTCCTGACCCGTTTGTTGCTTCTGTCATATTACAGTGAGATACTCCTGTTGTTTATTGCCTGATGAAGCGGGATGTTGCCCGTGAAACGCATTGTATTGTTAATAGGTGTATGTGAATAAATTATCGTCTCTACAATCAACAGCATCGTGTCTGTTTTTGGGTGCTGCCTGGCCACCACCGCCACCCAAATACTTTTAAACCTTTTATACAATTTTACTCTTTTGGCGCCTCTGTTTCTTTTATATTACACCAATTGTAGATCTGCTCAATCTCGTTCCGATATTCTTGTTCCTCGTTTTCGCCAATGAGGCCAAGGACGGTGGTATCATCTGCAAACTTGATGACCTTAACCGTGTCAGCCGAGGAGGTGCAGTTGTTTGTGTATAGGGAAAAGAGGATCGGGGATAGTACGCATCCTTGTGGAGCGCCTGTATTGGTGATTCTAACACTGGAGGAACAGCTGCCAATTCTAACTAGCTGTGTCCTGTTGGTGAGGAAGTCTTTGATCCAGGCGCAAAGAATAGGGCTGATACCGAGTTGTAGGAGGTTGACGTGCAGGATGTTTGGGCAGATGGTGTTGAAGGTGGAGCTGAAGTCTAGGAGGAGGATCCGGGCATAGGTGTTAGGTCTGTCCAGTTGAGCTGTGATGTGTTGCAGGCAGATATTAACGGCGTCTTCTGTTGACCTGTTCTCCCTGTAAGCAAACTGGAGGGGATCCAATAGAGTGGCGGTTTGGTGCTTCAGGTGCGAGAGAACCAGTCTTTCAAATGTTTTCATGATAATTGGGGTTAATGCAACAGGTCTGTAGTTGTTTAGATCTGTGACATCAGGTTTCTTGGGGACTGGGATAATGTCAGATTTTTTAAGGCAGGATGGAAATTTGCCCATCAACAGTGATTTGTTGAAGATGGAAGTGAGGACCGGGGCCAGCTGGCTAGCACAGGTTTTCAGGCAGGTTGGAGATATGCCCTCCGGACCTTGGGCTTTTCTGGTGTTGAGCTTCTGTAGGTGCCATAGTACGTCGGCCTCCTGAACTGTGCCCAGAGCTAAGGGCAGTTGACCGTGAGGTGATGAGTTGGGCACACTGAGTGTAGGTGTGGATTCCTGGCCCGCCGGGTTAATGGGTGGGTGCTCAAACCTGCAATAGAATTAATTGAGCTCCTCCGCTAGTGCGATGCTTGGAGGTATGTGTTGAGGAGGGGGCTTAAAGCTAGTGGCTGCCCTGAAGCCTCTCCAAACATCTCGAGCATTGTTGGACTGTAGGCTGGAACTCAGCTTGTTGGAGTAGTCCCTCTTGGCCAACCTCAGCTCTCGGTTTAGGGTGTTCCTGGCCTCCTTGAACTCCTCTGGGGTGCCAGATTTGTACGCTTTCTCTTTAACCTTCCTTAGCTGGCGCAGGTTTCCGTTGAACCAGGGTTTGTTGTTAGGGAAGATTTTTACTGTCTTCCTTGGAACGCACAGCTCCTTGCAAAAGCCTATGTAGGAGGTTACATTCTCTGACCATTCCTCCAAGCAGGAAGCTTCCAGGGCTGACCAGTCGGTGCTGTCGAAGCAGGCCTGAAGTTTCCACTTGGCCTCCTCTGTCCACTTTTTGGCAGTCCTGACAGTTGGCTTGGAGGATTCAAGCTGCCTTTTGTAGGTGGGGATCAGGTGTATTAGGCAGTGGTCAGAGTTGCCTAGGGCAGCCCGGCGAGTCACCTTGTATGCGCCTTTTAGGACCGTGTAACAGTGGTCCAGGGTGTTTTGGTTCCTGGTGGGGCAGGTGATGTGTTGTTTGTATCGAGGCAGCTCCTGGCGAAGGTTTGCACTATTGAAGTCCCCTAGAATGATAAAGAGGGAGTCCGGGAGGGATGTCACTCGCATCGAGATGACATAGCTGAGTGTGTGCAAAGCATTCTTGATGTCGGCATCCGGGGGGATGTATACTCCTGCAAGGACATAGGAGGCGAATTCTCTGGGGGAGTACTGAGGCCTACAGCTGATGAGAAGGAGCTCAATGTCTGGGGAGCAGCACCTGTCAAGGATTGTCATGTTGTAGGTGAAGAGAGTTGTCCGGGATGTTGTCGTTCAGCCAGGTCTCGGTGAAGCAGAGGATTGGAGAGTTACTGCTGAGTGAGGGTTTATTGCCAAGTAAAAGGAGCAGTTCATCCAGCTTGTTTGGGAGGGAGCGGATGTTTGCTAGCAGGATGGCTGGAATGGGTGACCGTAGGCCTTTTCTTTTGAATCTTACATGGGCTCCTGCTCTCCTGCCTCTGGGTCGGTATTTGGTTTTGCCGGTCCACTGGTCGAGGTGGGCCTCCACTATGCCCTGCAAGGGCAGTACTTGGTATTTGGACTCCCACTCCAGGAGCTCCTCTCTGGTGTGAGTGACAAAGCCCTGGGATGGTAAGGGCCGAGGGCAATGCATCGATGCGGTGCAGGGCCGATGGTGGACAGTACCGGACTGTGCGTTAGTGCGGTATTTGTGCAGGTATAGTTCATGCGATGGTGGCATAAAGGTGGGCAGGCAGATCAAAGCAGTAATTGCGCACCAGCATAGGGAGGGCAGGCAGTTCCAAGCAGTATTTGCGCAGGCATAAGGGTGGCGGGCAGTTCAAATCAGTATTTCCGCAGGCAGATGAGCAGTATAAACAGATCAGCAGTATATAGTACAGTTGCAAGTGATAGTCATACTAAGGCAGCAGGGTTGCAGAACAGGCCAAGAGACAAGGGTCACAGTTATGGCAGGGAGAGCATTGGTAGTACTCACGCATGTGGCTGGTGTTCTGTGCTGCAGTCACAATGGCTTCTGTCCAGTTGCACTGGGTGAGCAGGCTTGAATTCCCTTTGCTGGTGGAAGGAGGTAGGGGGCCGTGTGAAGTAGGCCTCAGAGTGCAGCGGCCATGTGAAGGTGGTGGATGGTGGAGACCAGGGCATGCCAGGCTCTGTCCCTGGTCAGTAACGGAGACACTTGCTCGAGAAGCTGTCGGCAAGAGCACACGTTGGCAGTGGCAGGGGCCTTCGGTGACGGTGTGAAGCTGGCCACGCGGATTGAGATGTGGCAAGGCCTCTGCATGCAGCAGGTCCCGTGGAATGAGAGGGCTCAGGCTGCTTCGAGCGGGCCTTCTCATCAGCGGTGGAGCAGCGGCACGCGGGCAGCCTGCAGCCCGCTTCGGTGTGCTTTGGCTGTGACCGTGGCTGAGGTCTCCTGTGGCTGCGTGGCCAGGGCTGAGGGTGGCTTGCAGCAGCGGCTGATTGCCGATGGAGCCACGGCTGCATGTTCAGGGCAGGGCAGGAGGGGAGCGGTAGTCAGCCGGTAGTCCCTGCCGATCGCTTCGCTGGATGGGGAGGCTGGTGCTGGAGTCGTGACTGGGGGTAGGGTTAGCTACAGCTGGGGGAATTAAACTAAACTAAAGTACTAATAAAATAAAATAAAATAAAGAAAATAAAAAAGAGTGAAAGTTGAAAGTTGCCTGGAGCCGATGTGACCGCGGCTGCCCCTTACGGCGCCATCTTAGTAAGGCGATGATATAGTCACCTGAGGCCTGAAGGATGAGGCGATCCAGATGAAAGTCAGATGACAGCAAGCAGGAGTAATGGTATGCAGATCAGATGCTTTAGAGCTAGCGTGGTCAGTACTAGCCAGATGTCAGGGCAGGCAGGGTTCATGCAAATTCTTATCCAGTCAGAAGTCAATCCAGGTGGCAATCAATTAGAGTCCAGGTACAATAGCAAAGTCGGCAACAGGTGATCCCATAGAGCGTGGTCAGGAACAAGCAGAGTCAGCAACGGGTAATCCAATCTAGAGTAAGCATAGTTAAGATACAAGGCAAATCGGCAACAGGAGTCAAAAGGTTGTGTGAGAACATACCAAGCAACAAGCCAAAAGCTAATGCTATCAAGGGTGATGTCTGGGGGCGCTCACCTGAGTTAAATATAAAGACTAACCAATCAGAAAGCAAAGGCATCCAAAACAACCAATAACGCAGCAGCGTGTCAGCAGATCAGCGGACATGCAATGTACCCACGTGGCTACTGTTTACATCGGTGGAGCGAGCACCGAGAATGCGTCCTCCGCCTGCCAGCCTGCACAGCACATGAGTCAGCGGCAGGGCCGACAGCACTATGCGAGTCAACGGCAGGGCTGGTGGCGACAAGCACATTCCTTACATATTCATTTAAAAATTACAAGTTCCCAAAGTACAGTTTTATTTGCTCTGAAAGCTGCCATTGCATTGTATTCATAACTAGTGTATTTACAGTACTGTAATGTACCCAGTAATGATTTCTGAGCAGTGTTCAGTTCAGGACACATTAGAAGAAGTTTCTGCACACAGTCAGGGAATGTTTACATTCCTCTCTGCTACAATTAAGTAAACAGAAGATAATGTTATCACCAGTTCCGTTGTGGATCTGCCTGAAGGGAGCATTCTATTGCAAAAGTAAGTCCTGTGTTTTAACGCTTTGAATGCTGTTTTGCTAAAAAAAAATGTGGTAGTATATTATATGTTGTAAATCTTTAAGAGCAAAGAAGCAATACTGGGTTTTATACCACTTTAAACAAAAGATCAGTCTAAATCATTTGCTGTGCAATACAGGTGATAGAGTCATTCAGAAAATGACATTTTGTCTTTTGCTAGCGTGATAGCTATTTTTAGTACAAGTAATAATTAGGCCTATCTGCTAGGAGATAACAGCTATGATTAGCACAAACTGAATGTGCTTGATGTGGATCTGGTATTGCTGTATGGGGATGAATACTAGTTAAAAAAAAATCTTCTCTCCTCCAGGCATGATTGACAGCAGGTTTAAAAAAATGTGAAAGCAAAGTGATAAAAATAATGCTTGCTACTGTTGACTAATGCTAGAATGACTCCCCTTTATAGCCTTTTTCTTTTTTAAAGATGGTTGTCATATTAGTTTGTGGACAGCATCTGACACATGCAGATGTTGGCTAATTGTGCGACTCTCTCCTGTCATAAATTCTCCCTACAGTTTTGAGAGTTTGTTAACATTGTAATGCCTTGCCTAGCCCTTACCTTATAGTTGTAATGCTGGATTTGTGCCAGAGACCTTGGCATTTCAGCCGAGGTGACCCCAGCCCTGCCCTGAATCTGAATTCCTGCTGTTTCCACCCCCTTACATTATGTTTCCTGCGCACAGATTGCCTCAGCATAGCAATAAGGCAGGAAAAGGGAACATAAATACTGTCAACATTGTGCAAGTGAAAATATGTCAGATCTACAACCCACGTCGTCTTTTTGCCACCTTCAATGCCCTACTTAACCCCACACCTCCCCCCCCAACCTCCACCCTCTCAGCCACTGACCTATCAAATTACTTTATCAACAAAATTACAACCATCCGGAGGGATATTTCTCTCCTCCACTCTATCGCCCCCGCCTCCCCACCACATCCGACTCCTTCCTCTTTCTCCTCCCTTACCTCCTTCAATCCTGTCACGGTGGAGGAAGTCAACCAGCTGCTGGCAACTTCACCTGCCACTTCCTGCCCCCTAGATCCGGTCCCATCTGATTCTCTGCGCCCACATTTTTCTGATCTGGCCCCTGTCCTCACCCATCTGTTCAACCTCTCCTTCTCCACCGGCATCTTCCCCTCCGTATTCAAACAGGCCACTGTGCTTCCCCTTCTAAAGAAATCTTCACTTGACCCTGCTCTGCCATCCAACTACCGCCCAATCTCTCTCCTCCCTTTTGCCTCAAAAATTCTTGACCGCCTGGCCCACCAACGCCTGACCAACTTCCTTAACTCCAACTCCCTTCTCGATCCCCTGCAATCTGGTTTTCGCACAGCCCATTCTACAGAAACCGCCCTCACCAAAGTGGTAAATGACCTCGCCCTTGCCAAAGCCGAAGGTAAATACTCCATCCTGCTCCTCCTGGACCTCTCCTCGGAATTTGACACTGTCGACCACTCCCTCCTCCTCCACTCCCTGCAGCTAATGGGCATTCAGGACCTAGCCTTAGCCTGGATCTCCTCCTACCTCTCCAACCGCTCCTTTACAACATTTTTCAATGGCTCCTCATCCACTCCTACACCCCTCTCAGTTGGTGTTCCTCAAGGTTCCGTCCTAGGACCCCTACTGTTCTCACTCTATACTGCCTCAATTGGCAAAATCATCTCCTCCATGGGCTTCAATTACCCCCTGTATGCTGATGACACCCAGATATATCTCCACACCCCAGACCTCTCCTCCTCTACCATGGACAAAGTCTCTGCCTGCCTCACATCCATTTCCTCCTGGATGGCTGCCAGGTACCTGAAGCTTAATTTGGACAAGACTGAGCTTCTAATATTCCCACCCTGCACAGCTGCACCCCTCCCAGATCTGCACGTCACTATTGAAAATACTATAATCCACCCTACCTCCCAAGCCCGCTGTCTAGGCGTTACTCTGGACTCTGAACTTTCCTTTACCGCCCACATCCAAGGTATTGCCAGATCCTGCAACTTCCACCTCCGCAACATCTCCAAGATCCGCTCCTACCTGTCCCCTGACACCACTAAACTCCTTATCCACGCCCTTGTCATCTCCCGCCTAGACTACTGCAATTCTCTTTTATCTGGCCTCCCCTCTAACCGTACTGACCCACTTAAATTGGTAATGATTGCGGCAGCCAGACTGATACATTCTTCTCACCGCAGCGCCTCTACAACTCCGCTTTGTAAAGCACTACACTGGCTCCCCATCAGCTTTAGGATCAATTTCAAAATCCTGTGCTTTGCCTACAAATCAGTGCACAAGACCTGCCCAACCTACATCTCTGATTTGGTTCACAGGCACATACCAGCCCGCCCCCTCCGATCCTCCAATGACCTGCGCCTAGTCGCACCACGCATAACTCAGTCACACGCACGATTGCAGGACTTCACCAGGGCCGCCCCTACTCTCTGGAACTCTCTCCCACCAGCCGTCAGACTCGCCCCCACCTTTATTTCCTTCAAACAAGCTCTCAAGACTCACCTCTTCACGCTCGCATACCCCCCTACACCAGCACCATAATATGTTCTGTTAGACCCCCTCTCAAAAGACACACCTATTGTCTCCACCCCACCCTTTAGATTGTAAGCCTCCGGCAGGGCCCTCCTCCCTAACGTATCCAGCTTGATTATGCAATCTTACTCGCAACCACCCCTCTTGTAGACTCGAACAGTCTCTATTTTGACCTATGACACTGTATTGTTATCAAATCATTTGCATGATCTTGTTTTGTTGTGAGTTTCAGTATGTTCTACCTGTATGTTAACCCATTTATCTATTGTGCAGCGCTGCGTAAGATGTTGGCGCTTTATAAATACAATAAATAATAATAATAATAATCTACGTACAGATTGACTTAGATTTTCTTATTGCTTCTGTATATTGCTTTTCTGCAAAGAAAACCTTTACTATTTATTAACGGCCAAATATGCCTCTGCACATTGCTGAGATATCTTGTCGCAAGAAGTGTTGATCAATCATGCCTCTGCTCAGTCTGAGGGATGTTCACTATATTAATCACCACAGTTTACTTTAAATAATTTTTCCCCACACAATAGTGATCATGTTGGACTATGCTGTACAGTGTACATCCTGCGACATGTGTGCATGCCTTGATCAGCGGATTGAGGGTGTTTACTGTTGCCCTGGGTGTGTGTTGCTGAGTTAGAGGCGGAAGTCACAGAGCTAAATAAGCATCTCGCAACACTGAGACGCATACACAACATGGAGAAGAGTTTGGATCTCACGATCCAGACACTCAGGGCCGGCCCGCTCATGAGGCGGGGTAAAACATTTGCCTCAGGCAGCAAACTTCTAGGGGCGGCACCCGCCCGTCCGTGGGTGCGGGGGGGGGGCGGCCGCCGAGCCGGAGGGGTAGCGGGCAGGACGGGGGCATTGGGCCTAGCGGTGGGGAGGGGGTCGGATCCCCCCTCCCTCGCCTGGGTCCCCCGATCTGCGCTCCCCTCTAGCTGTAAATAGGAAGCAGCCGATGCCCGATAGTAAGAGGAAAGGGCGGGGAGGACTCACCTTTTCCACGTTCCAGCGTGCGCTCCACTGACGTCACTTCCTGCATCGCTGTCCACTTACAATACAGTGGGGGGGGGGAGGGGGGCAGCGGCGGCAATTTTTTTCTAAATTGGCCTCAGGTGGCAAAAAGTCTAGGGCCGGCCCTGCAGACACTGGATGGAACCGTTGAAGATGAGATGGGTGGAGCACAGTCGGAGCAAGAAGCAGAGGTAGCCGCTAGTTGGGTCACAGTTAGAAAGGGTAGGGGAAAAAGTGGCAGGGAGGCTAGTCCCGAGTTGTCCCTCACTAATAAGTATGCTTGTTTGCGTAATATTGGGGAGGATGATTCTGGAGTAGCAATGCTGCAGCAGGATGTGCTCCTTAGCAACCAAGGGGCAGACTGCTGCAACGAGAAAAGGGAATAGGAGTGCAGCTAAGGCTAGACAGGTAATGGTGGTGGGGATTCAATTATTAGGTGCACAGATAGGGTAATCTGTCGAAGAAACCGTGAATGCCGTACAGTCTGTTGCCTCCCGGGTGCTCGGGTTCGGCATGTAGCGGAAAGAATTGACAGTTTACTGGGTGGGGCTGGGGAAGACCCGGCTGTCATGGTACACATTGGCACCAATGACAAAGTTAGTGGGAGATGGACAAGATAAGGTAAAAAGACAGTGGGAGCCTAACATTATGGGGGGTGGGGACAGTGTAAAGATTAAGGAGGTTGGTAAAACTTCAAGTAGCCCATTTCATGTAAACAAAATTGGTAAATGTGGTGGTAAAAATATAAAGTGCATGGTAACCAATGCTCGGAGCCTTGCAAATAAAATAGATGAACTAGAGTTCATTCTGAATGACAAAGGCTATGACATTGTGGGAATAACTGAGACATGGATGGATGAAAGCCATGACTGGATAGCTAATTTAAAAAGGATACAATGTGTTAGGGAAGGATAGAACAGGGAAAAAAGGTGGAGGGGTTTGTCTCTTTGTTAAGAATTCTTTTACAGCTGTCCTCAACGATGAGATGGAGGAAGATTGCGAAGATGTGGAGTCCGTTTGGGTAAATATTCATGGTGGAAATAAAAGTTGCCAATTGCTTATTGGGGTATGCTACAGGCCACCTCATATTAATGAAGCTGCAGAACTGCGATTACTACAGCAGATTGAAAAAGCTGCAAGTAAAAATGAGGTCATAATTATGGACGACTTCAACTTTCCAGACATTGGCTGGAGTATTGAGGCTACGAATTCTTTTAAAAGCAGCAGATTTATGGCAGCACTACTGGACAATTACTTGACTCAAATGGTAACGGAACCAACTAGGAGGAACGCGTTACTAGATCTGATCATTTCTAATAGACCAGATAATGTGTCAAATGTGCAGGTTCAAGAACATTTGGGAAATAGTGATAACAACATGATAACGTTTGATCTAGTGACTGATAAGCCACGGGGCAGCGGGACCACTAAAACTATGAATTTTAGAGAAGCAAAGTTCAATCAAATTAGGCAGGCACTAAGTTTGGTGAACTGGGATAATGTACTACAAGGGGAGGACACTGAAGGGAAATGGCAAGCTTTTAAACTTATACTCAATCAATATTGTAGTATGTATATCCCATATGGAAACAAAATATCTAGGAATAAAAAAAGGCCTCTATGGATGAATAGAAAAGTTAAAGATAAAATGAAGAGGAAAAAGAATGCCTATAAGGTCCTAAAACAGGAGGGGACCGAGGCTGCACTAAGCAATTATAAGGAGTGCAATAAAAATTGTAAAAAAGAAATTAGGCTGGCAAAGATCGAAGCTGAAAATCAAATCGCTAGGGATATCAAATCTAACCCAAAAAAGTTTTACAAGTACATCAACTCTAAAAAAAGAAAGGTTGACTGTATAGGACTCCTAAAAGATGAGGGTGGGAACTCAATGGTGGATTACCAAGGTAAGGCAGAGTTATGAAATGCTTTCTTTGCTTCTGTCTTCACAAAGGAAACAGCACTGTTGCAAATTACAGAGGCAGAAGAGTCTCAATCTTCTAACTGTAATATTAAATACTTAACGCAGGAAGAAGTGAAGGCAAGACTAAATAAATTAAAAATAGACAAGGCACCTGGCCCGGATGGCATGCATCTTTGGGTCCTAAGGGAATTAAGTTCAGTTATAGATAAACCCCTTTATCTTATCTTTTGTGACGCTCTTTTAACTGGCAGAGTCCCAGTGGATTGGCGTACAGCCCACGTTTTCCCATTATTTAAGAAGGGCAGAAAATCAGATCCAGGAAATTATAGCCCTGTAAGCTTAACATCAGTTGTATGCAAACTATTTGAGGGGTTACTAAGAGATACTATACATGACTTCATAGTAGAAAATAATCTTATTTCTCAGCATCAACATGGGTTTACTAAACGCTTGAAGACGAAAATGGTCCGCACAATGCTCCTAAGATCCTATATTTTATTTATGGACGTATCCAAAGGTCAACACATATCACCAGCTGACATGTTTCGGACCTACTGGTCCTTATTCATAGCTAGAGTGCAAATAACACAAAAGGCCTCCTATATACCCCCCTCCGGTGGAGTGGGTGGCCCCCTAGACAATGTCCAGGGAAACACCCCCAGCCCCACCCACAGGAGGGGATATGTACAATATAGAGTACAACACCTAAAAGGAAAGGTAAAATAAGACAACATACTGATTGTTCAAAGCTAGGTGTTGAATTAAAACAGGAGGCCTAGAGGCATAACGTACAAAATTCCGATCAAATCCCACACCAGTATATAAATGTAGAAAAAATATATACATAATAAAACCTATAAAACTATATAGAAAATGTGATTTGTACAATTAAAACCATCAAGGAGCAGCATATGTAGAGGGAATATGCACTAGGTTAGAAGCGCCAGATCCCAGCGGGAGTTCATACCCTTTGGGAGTCTCGTGCCCATTCTGAAGATCCACAAAGCCTCCCGGCTCTTGAGCCGTTTAGTTGTGTCCCCCCCTCTCCGTGCAGGAAAAATTCTTTCCAAGCCATGGAAGGAAAAAGAGGACATGTCACCTTGGTGGACCTGGCGAAAATGCTTCGCCACATTGGAAACGTTAGAGCTAAGCCAAGCGGGACCGCAGTAATGTTCCCCTATCCTAGCACGTAACGGTCTCGTGGTGCATCCCACATACTGCAGGGCACAAGTCCCACAGGTAATAAGATACACCACGTTCGACGTCCCGCAATTAACGAATTGCCTAATGGGGAAACTGCGTCCGTTCGATGTTGACGTAGCAACTCGAGTTCGAGTGTGGACCCTGCAATAGTGACATGTTCTCACTCCACATCTGTATGAGCCCAACACATTCAGCCAGGTAGAGGACCTGGTTCGGGACTCATACAGGCTAGGAGACAATGTTTGTGCCAAAGTGGGAGCACGCCTACTTGCAAAGCGTACCCCCTGTTGCAAAACACAACGTAGGTCCTCATCACCCTCCAATACTGGGAGATACTTCCTAACGATAGACACAATCTTGTCATATTCCTCGCTGTATGTTGTAACAAAAGTGGGTTTTGAAGCCCCTAAATTGGCATCCGAGTCACCCATATTTCTAAGCAAAAGATCTCTGCTTTTAGAATTGGCTCTAACCTGTGCTCTGTTGATCATCCAATTGGGGTACCCCCTCTCTTTCAATCTGGTCCCTACCGTTACAAACTCCTCCCCAAGCCAAGACCCCCTCGAACAATTCCTGCGGGCCCTGGTGAATTCGCCCACCGGGACCCCCCGTATAGTGTGTTTTGGGTGACAGCTAGTGGCCCGAAGGGTGGTGTTCCCGCTACACGGCTTTCTGTAGGTCCTAGAGTGTATCCTCCCCTCATCGGAGTCTCCCACCAAAGTAACATCTAAATAATCAATAGAGCCCACCCCCCAATTGGAGGTGAACTGTAAATTAAAGACATTGGTGTTCAACTCTTTCATAAATGGGGGGATATCCTCAGGGTTACCCTTCCACACCAAGAGAAGGTCGTCAATGTACCTCCCGTACCACGCAACATCACCCAGAAGGCGGCTCCCACCCCCAAAGATGTGGCACTCCTCCCACCAGCCCATATAGAGGTTAGCTAGTGACGGGGAGAACTTAGCCCCCATGGAGGCGCCACACCTCTGGAGGTAGAAGCCACCATCAAACATGAAATAATTGCGGGACAGGAGGTACTTGACTGCCAGACAAATGAAAGATCTCAAGTCTTCAGAATACGCAGAGTATTTCTCAAGGTGGTGCTCAATAGCTTGGATGGCCAGGTCATGGGGTATACATGAATACAAGGCCTTAACATCGATGGTCACCCACACAAAATGATTGCTCCAAGAGAAGCCCTCCAGGCTTGCAAGTAAGTGCTTAGTGTCTCTGATAAAGCCAGGAAGCCTCATCACAAGTGGTTGTAGCAGAGAATCAATCCACTCGCTTAGGCGCTCCCCCAGAGAGCCAATGCCAGCCACAATGGGCCTACCCTCCGGGGGAGCGCCCGGCTTGTGGATTTTGGGAAGGTGGTGGAAAATTGGGGTAACAGGATGGGTCACCGCCAAGTAGTCAAAAAGTTTCTGATCCAAAACACCCAGATCTCGACCAAAAGACAGGAGTTCAAAAAGCTCCCTCTGGAAAGGTCTCATGGGGTCTCCCTTAAGTTTCTGATAAACTGTGGGGTCCTCCAATTGTCTCAGAGCCTCCATTTTGTAGCTCTCGCTATCGAGAACGACAACGGCCCCCCCTTTATCTGCATTTCGAACGACAATGTCAGAATTATTCTTAAGACTCTGGAGGGCCTGTCGCTCCCGATGCGACAAATTGGAGTTCCCAGAACTACGAGCAAAATGTGAGAGTGGGATTCCTGGGACCAAGGGCACGGTGGGCGCCACTGATATTGGAGATTTTGAGGAAACCAGGGCCAGATGGGCTTTGGACTGCCTGGCAGCTGAAAACTCAGGATTAATCTCCTTAGATGATGTTAAGCCCATCCGTGCCCGGAACCCAGATTTTTACCCTCTAGCTAGCAGGACCCCCCATGTAGAGACCTTCCAGGAGTTGGTGGAGAGGGAACTGGTAGAGCTGGAGGGTGCTCGTAGTTCTGGGAACTCCAATTTGTCGCATCGGGAGCGACAGGCCCTCCAGAGTCTTAAGACTTTCCAGAGGGAGCTTTTTGAACTCCTGTCTTTTGGTCGAGATCTGGGTGTTTTGGATCAGAAACTTTTTGACTACTTGGCGGTGACCCATCCTGTTACCCCAATTTTCCACCACCTTCCCAAAATCCACAAGCCGGGCGCTCCCCCGGAGGGTAGGCCCATTGTGGCTGGCATTGGCTCTCTGGGGGAGCGCCTAAGCGAGTGGATTGATTCTCTGCTACAACCACTTGTGATGAGGCTTCCTGGCTTTATCAGAGACACTAAGCACTTACTTGCAAGCCTGGAGGGCTTCTCTTGGAGCAATCATTTTGTGTGGGTGACCATCGATGTTAAGGCCTTGTATTCATGTATACCCCATGACCTGGCCATCCAAGCTATTGAGCACCACCTTGAGAAATACTCTGCGTATTCTGAAGACTTGAGATCTTTCATTTGTCTGGCAGTCAAGTACCTCCTGTCCCGCAATTATTTCATGTTTGATGGTGGCTTCTACCTCCAGAGGTGTGGCGCCTCCATGGGGGCTAAGTTCTCCCCGTCACTAGCTAACCTCTATATGGGCTGGTGGGAGGAGTGCCACAGCTTTGGGGGTGGGAGCCGCCTTCTGGGTGATGTTGCGTGGTACGGGAGGTACATTGACGACCTTCTCTTGGTGTGGAAGGGTAACCCTGAGGATATCCCCCCATTTATGAAAGAGTTGAACACCAATGTCTTTAATTTACAGTTCACCTCCAATTGGGGGGTGGGCTCTATTGATTATTTAGATGTTACTTTGGTGGGAGACTCCGATGAGGGGAGGATACACTCTAGGACCTACAGAAAGCCGTGTAGCGGGAACACCACCCTTCGGGCCACTAGCTGTCACCCAAAACACACTATACGGGGGGTCCCGGTGGGCGAATTCACCAGGGCCCGCAGGAATTGTTCGAGGGGGTCTTGGCTTGGGGAGGAGTTTGTAACGGTAGGGACCAGATTGAAAGAGAGGGGGTACCCCAATTGGATGATCAACAGAGCACAGGTTAGAGCCAATTCTAAAAGCAGAGATCTTTTGCTTAGAAATATGGGTGACTCGGATGCCAATTTAGGGGCTTCAAAACCCACTTTTGTTACAACATACAGCGAGGAATATGACAAGATTGTGTCTATCGTTAGGAAGTATCTCCCAGTATTGGAGGGCGATGAGGACCTACGTTGTGTTTTGCAACAGGGGGTACGCTTTGCAAGTAGGCGTGCTCCCACTTTGGCACAAACATTGTCTCCTAGCCTGTATGAGTCCCGAACCAGGTCCTCTACCTGGCTGAATGTGTTGGGCTCATACAGATGTGGAGTGAGAACATGTCACTATTGCAGGGTCCACACTCGAACTCGAGTTGCTACGTCAACATCGAACGGACGCAGTTTCCCCATTAGGCAATTCGTTAATTGCGGGACGTCGAACGTGGTGTATCTTATTACCTGTGGGACTTGTGCCCTGCAGTATGTGGGATGCACCACGAGACCGTTACGTGCTAGGATAGGGGAACATTACTGCGGTCCCGCTTGGCTTAGCTCTAACGTTTCCAATGTGGCGAAGCATTTTCGCCAGGTCCACCAAGGTGACATGTCCTCTTTTTCCTTCCATGGCTTGGAAAGAATTTTTCCTGCACGGAGAGGGGGGGACACAACTAAACGGCTCAAGAGCCGGGAGGCTTTGTGGATCTTCAGAATGGGCACGAGACTCCCAAAGGGTATGAACTCCCGCTGGGATCTGGCGCTTCTAACCTAGTGCATATTCCCTCTACATATGCTGCTCCTTGATGGTTTTAATTGTACAAATCACATTTTCTATATAGTTTTATAGGTTTTATTATGTATATATTTTTTCTACATTTATATACTGGTGTGGGATTTGATCGGAATTTTGTACGTTATGCCTCTAGGCCTCCTGTTTTAATTCAACACCTAGCTTTGAACAATCAGTATGTTGTCTTATTTTACCTTTCCTTTTAGGTGTTGTACTCTATATTGTACATATCCCCTCCTGTGGGTGGGGCTGGGGGTGTTTCCCTGGACATTGTCTAGGGGGCCACCCACTCCACCGGAGGGGGGTATATAGGGGGCCTTTTGTGTTATTTGCACTCTAGCTATGAATAAGGACCAGTAGGTCCGAAACATGTCAGCTGGTGATATGTGTTGACCTTTGGATACGTCCATAAATAAAATATAGGATCTTAGGAGCATTGTGCGGACCATTTTCGTCTTCAAGCATTTTCTAGGATCAGCTATCCTGGTCTGGCACTGCTCTTTTGGGGTGAGCGGTCTTCACCACTCTCTTTGATGGGTTTACTAAAGACAGGTCCTGTTTGACTAACATGCTCAGCTTTTATGAGGTAGTGAATGCTAATATGGATATTGGGAATGCTGTAGATGTGATATACTTGGACTTTGCAAAGGACTTCGACACTGTTCCCCACAAAAGTCTAGTGCAAAAGTTGAGAATGCAAGAACTGGGGAAGAGTCTGTGTGCATGGATAGGAAACTGGCTAATGGACAGAAAACAAAGAGTTGTGGTCAATGGATCGTACTCAAAATGTGTGATGATTTGCTCAGCTGCCTGTGCAGGCAGGCAGCTTTTTGACCATTGTGTAGGTTTGCATGCTGCAGGACTCTGGAAAGAAGAGCTTCTGTCAGTTTTGCAGCTTGTGCTTGCTGAGGAATTTGCATACGTTGTCATGCAAATTGCCTGGCCACATTAATTGGAGGCGTGTACTATAAGTACTATGTGTTTCCCACAATGCTTCGCTGTTCATATGGATTCCTTCCTGTGAAACACTCTGGAGAGTGTCAGCCATGCTCTTTGTTTGAAGATCTTGAAACTTTGTAGTAGACAGCACTCCCCAATAGTATCAATCGATGTGCCCGATCTAAGGTCCTGCAGCACTCAGGATCAACTTGACATGAAGAAGTGGAGATCGGCACCATCTAATGTATTCAGCTCAAGTAGTTTATTATAAAGACATCTTGACAATAAAACGACGTTTCGGAGGTGAACCTCCTTTATCAAGTTCCTGTCAGTGTCTAATTAACATTGAATCACACTCTCTCTTTATATACACCACCATGGAAAATGAGCCAATCACACCAGTGGGGTCGCCTCTGGCGACCAATCCCCTGCTGTCACGCTCAGCGGACCTGATGGGGAACTATATGTGCGCATACAGCGTGCGCACAGTCTAGGAGGAACTTTCCAGGCGGCGGGGCGGAAACGGCGCAGCCCGAGCCCACAGAGCACACCGCCGACCAATAGGGAGACACTCAGCGTTGACATCACCATCAGGTCACGCCCCTAAATGAGGCGGACCTGATGGGGAACTGAGCGCTCCCTCGGCAGTCAAAGAACCGCCCATTGTCCGGTGACATCATCACGGAGAGCGTGAATCGCTCCCCATGCGCGTCAAGGTACGCCTACGTGGGTGAAGGTACGCCTTCCGCCCCGCCGTCTGGCCAAAGAGCCAATAGCATGCGTGAGCCAGCGGCATAGTAAACAAAGGGAAAACCATGACATCTAGTGTTGCAAAAATGAACTGCATATAACATCTAATATTAAGGGAAATAGACTACATATATGTGTCTACATCAAGGAAACCTATCATATCTCACATATTTAGCAGTACATAAGAAATAGCTGATAATATACAGTATACTATATTCTTATTCAGACCCTTTATAAGGAAGAAACTAGATATTATTAATAAATATCAGAGAACATCAAAGGAGAAAACACCAGAAAAAGCCAGACAAAACAGAGAAAAAGGGGGGGGGGGGGGGGGGGGGGGGACAACAACCTTCAATATCACAAAAAAGGGACCATATCATATTCTCTATTCATACCCCTAGGTTCAATTGTATCTAATCTACGTATCCAATATGCCTCACGATAGAGTAATTTTTTAACTCTATTACCACCCCTTCTTCCACATTTGACCTGTTCAATAATTTGAAATCTCAGCTGACTAGTGGTATGTCCAGCACTAACAAAGTGTGATGGTACTGGTAACTCTACTTTTTTTGTTCTAATGGTACTTTTGTGTGCAGTTAGTCTATCCTTAATTCTCTGGGTGGTCTGACCTATGTATAAAAGGCCACACGGGCATTTTAATAAATAAATCACAAATCTAGAATTGCAATCAAATTGGCCTTTGACACTAAACTTTGTACCATTATGGGGATGTATAAAGTTATTTCCTTTGATGACACTATTACAGTGCACACATCCCAAACATGGGTATGTGCCACAAGGTCTACTGGAAGGGATGGATCTTATCTGGGATCCTAGGTCGGCATGTACTAGTTTATCACGGAGTGTAGGTGCTCGTTTGTAGGACAATAGGGGTGGGACCTGAAATTCTGGTATATCAGGAAAATTCTCTTTAAGTAAAGGCCAATTGGTGCATGGCCCCGTCCTACGCAAACATTTTCATGAATGCATATGAGGAAACTTTTGTCTATACTAATCATATTTTTACTAAATTTGCATTTTGTTGGATGCGCTATATAGATGATGTGTTCTGCGTGTGGGCGGGGCCGCGTTCGGACCTGGATGAGCTGGTCAGACAGCTACAGTCGCAGTGTCCAGCGATCAGACTTACTATTAATTGTGATCAAGGGGAGGTTAGTTTTTTAGACACGATGGTGAAACTTTCTAATGGTAGACTATATACGGATCTTTATATTAAACCCACGGATACTAATTCTACTTTACTATATGACAGTTTTCATCCCCCCAATACCATATTATCCATCCCTGGCAGCCAGTTCGAGAGAGTTAAACGTATAATTAATGATGACTATCTTAGAGATATGAGGCTGGACGAGATGACCGATAGATTCCAACGTAGACACTATCCCAAACCATTATTAGAGAGGGCAAGACAGAGTTTAAGTGAGTTTAAGTGAGGATAGATCAGACAGAACAAACAGAAGACGTGGACACAACAAAAGAATTCCTTTTGTTTCTCAATATAATGTATATAGTGACCGTATAGCTAAAATTATACGCACCAATTGGCCTTTACTTAAAGAGAAAAGTTTCCTGATATACCAGAATTTCAGGTCCCACCCCTATTGTCCTACAAACGAGCACCTACACTCCGTGATAAACTAGTACATGCCGACCTAGGATCCCAGATAAGATCCATCCCTTCCAGTAGACCTTGTGGCACATACCCATTTATAACTTTATACATCCCCATAATGGTACAAAGTTTAGTGTCAAAGGCCAATTTGATTGCAATTCTAGATTTGTGATTTATTTATTAAAATGCCCGTGTGGCCTTTTATACATAGGTCAGACCACCCAGAGAATTAAGGATAGACTAACTGCACACAAAAGTACCATTAGAACAAAAAAAGTAGAGTTACCAGTACCATCACACTTTGTTAGTGCTGGACATACCACTAGTCAGCTGAGATTTCAAATTATTGAACAGGTCAAATGTGGAAGAAGGGGTGGTAATAGAGTTAAAAAAATTACTCTATCGTGAGGCATATTGGATACGTAGATTAGATACAATTGAACCTAGGGGTATGAATAGAGAATATGATATGGTCCCTTTTTTGTGATATTGAAGGTTGTTGTCCCCCCCCCCCCCCCCCCCTTTTTCTCTGTTTTTTCTGACTTTTTCTGGTGTTTTCTCCTTTGATGTTCTCTGATATTTATTAATAATATCTAGTTTCTTCCTTATAAAGGGTCTGAATAAGAATATAGTATACTGTATATTATCAGCTATTTCTTATGTACTGCTAAATATGTGAGATATGATAGGTTTCCTTGATGTAGACACATATATGTAGTCTATTTCCCTTAATATTAGATGTTATATGCAGTTCATTTTTGCAACACTAGATGTCATGGTTTTCCCTTTGTTTACTATGCCGCTGGCTCACGCATGCTATTGGCTCTTTGGCCAGACGGCGGGGCGGAAGGCGTACCTTCACCCACGTAGGCGTACCTTGACGCGCATGGGGAGCGATTCACGCTCTCCGTGATGATGTCACCGGACAATGGGCGGTTCTTTGACTGCCGAGGGAGCGCTCAGTTCCCCATCAGGTCCGCCTCATTTAGGGGCGTGACCTGATGGTGATGTCAACGCTGAGTGTCTCCCTATTGGTCGGCGGTGCGCTCTGTGGGCTCGGGCTGCGCCGTTTCCGCCCCGCCGCCTGGAGAGTTCCTCCTAGACTGTGCGCACGCTGTATGCGCACATATAGTTCCCCATCAGGTCCGCTGAGCGTGACAGCAGGGGATTGGTCGCCAGAGGCGACCCCACTGGCGTGATTGGCTCATTTTCCATGGTGGTGTATATAAAGAGAGAGTGTGATTCAATGTTAATTAGACACTGACAGGAACTTGATAAAGGAGGTTCACCTCCGAAACGTCGTTTTATTGTCAAGATGTCTTTATAATAAACTACTTGAGCTGAATACATTAGATGGTGCCGATCTCCACTTCTTTGTTTGAAGATCAGCTTAGAGTAATTCCTGGAAACTGTGCTAGGCAGGTTCCCTAGTGCAGTTAGGATTGTTTATCTGTTTTGTTTGTCTGTTGCGATTGTCCTGTCCCAACGGTGGTCGACAGGAAATCGTTCTGATCTCTGTTCTTGGAGTATAGCTGGTGCAGCGGTTGCTACCAGCTATCTCTTCTGATCTGTCTCACTGGGATCGCACTAGCATCTTGCGCTAGCGCTGTGGATCCTTCTGTTCTGTCTCTTTGGATCGCGCTAGCCACTTTTCGCTAGCGCTGTGGATCCTTCTGTTCTGTCTCTTTGGATCGCACTAACCACTTTGCGCTAGTGTTGTGGATCCTTCTGTTCTGCTACTCTGTACCTGGATCGCACTTGCTTCGCGCTAGTGCTGTGGATCCTTCTGTTCTGTCTTCCTGGATCGCGCTAGCCACTTTCGCTAGTGCTGTGGATCCTGTCTCTCGCTTGTCCCTGTTTTCGTGTGTCTGTCTTGTCTGCTACGACCGCTTGCTGGAGGCTCGGTGAGGTAACCGTTAAGCAAGCGTTCGCGTCCTCTGTTTCATGTTTGTCTGTCGATGGTTAGTTAGGTGTGCTTGTCTCTATTGTGCTTATCACGTGGAGACCGCGCATAACCGTGTGCACTGTTGCGAATGAGTGCGGTGTTCGCGGTTAGCTAGCGTTTGTTATTTTCCGCATCTCCTCATTGTATGATTTGCTGTGCCTTTGCTATCCTCGTATTCTGTTCTGATCTGCCTTGTGTCACTTCTGGCAATCGCCTTTCTTGCGGTTGCGTTTCTGTTTCATATTTGCTGTTGTGTGTGCGCGGTCGCGGGGTGGCGACTAGATTGGCGCACACACATACAATCTGTCCCTTTGCTCGTTCTCATTCGCAATCGCTTCTCTTGCGATTGTGTTCTGCGCTTCGTACAATTCCTGTCTGGCATTTGTGGGGGTACAGAGGATTGGTTCCTCTCCACTCCCCAGCGCCATCTGCCGACAGGAATTTCCCTCTACGGGTGCGTAGCACCTTTTGCTGGGTGCCTGCAATTATACGCTTGTGGAGGATTTCCGCCGTATCAGCGCCAGTGTTGTGCGCTGCTCACAGAGAAAGTTCCACAATTGTTACAGTATGAACAGCCCAACCCAAAACCCCACTGTAGACGGAATTTCTGATTTGTACGATTTTGTCGAGTTTGGGTCCTGTGTCTTTAAGAGCTTTAAAAGTCTAAATTCAGAGACCAAGGCGGAATTTCTTTCTGAATGTGTGAGGTTTTGTCTGAATCCCACCTTTCAGATTTCTGATCCATCCACGCCGGCTCTTCTGTTTGCCTATGTGCTCTTAAAAGACGATTTGTTCACCTGGGCGTATGATCTGTTAAAAATCAATTCCTGGAATGATAATCTGTATCGGTTTCTTGCAGTGATATTCTCTCACTGGTTTAAACTGCCTGGCTTGCCACCTGCTCTGATTGAGTGTGTAGCTGCTGATAGGTCAGCTGATCTTTCCCTTCCATGCAAAACCTTTCAGTATGACAATCAGTTCAATGTGTCTGTTGCCACTTCAGGTTTTAAACAGCAGACATGCAAAGTTGCAAAAAAGGGAAAAACTAAAAAGCGCAAGCATCTGAATAAAACACTCCCTAATGACGTGTATGATGATGTTGCTCAATCTCCAGGTTTTTTGCCCCAATCCAAAGCTTATGTGGATTCTGCTATAGGTAGGATCGCATACTATATTAAAGCAGTTAAAAAATCTGTTCTTGTTCCTGAACTCCACCCATATGCAGATTATCTAGATACTGGCTTGTTTGAACCCCCATTTGCTTCCTGGGATGTTGGGGCCTTGCTGGAGGAATTCGATTTTGATTGGAAAGCCTTTTGCGATTTTTACATCGCAAAAAGCGAAGATGTCTTGAATGCTTGTCTCGATTCTATGTACCTTCTGATTGATTCCGATAAATGTGACAAGGATGATGTGGATCTGGTGATCTATGTATGGCAAACGATTTTGGATGAGTTGCACACACAGCAACCAATTGATTCCAATAAAGAGACATCGTTGTCGGATGATTGTTCCTGCCTTTCTGGGGTAAAGCATGAGAGTCTTGACTTTGTGCAATCTGAAATGAATGAGTATGCCGCTGTGGTTGATTCCTGTGCGAATCCTGAAGGATTCTCTCCTGACAGTGTGCAGTTTGAATCTGTGCGATCTGATGCCTGTTTCTCGGATGTTCCTGCAGATTGTGATCGGCATGAGTCTGCCGGTTTCCTCAAGGATGTGTGGGGTCCTTTTCCATTTAGAAACAGATCTTTGAGATCTTCCGTCTGTGACCCTGCTATGGGGGAAATTCCTCGACTATGCAGCGTCAAAAGTAAAATTAATATGCCTAATAAAGTTTATCCTGTTGATGTCGCTATTTCTTCTGCAAATGAGTCTCTGTCTCACCCTGTTCAAACCTGTAAGGGCCCGTTGCCTGGGGACAGTTGCTCCAGTGTTTCGGTCCTAGATGCCTTGCAGTCTGCTCCGCAGATCGCGGAGGTTTGCACTATGGAAGCATCAGTTTCACAACCTAAAGCGATTTTTGATTCGCAGGTTTTGCGTTCTGGCTCCTCGGATTTGACATTGTTAGCCGAATCTAAGAGTGAGACAGCGCTTCGGTTTTGCGAATCTGACTCTGAAACAGCTCTGCTGGGTCAAGAGAAAGTTTCTCTGAGCCTGCCCTGTACCATGAATAACAAAATGATGTCCAATCACACTGACATTTGGGAGTCCCTTTCTTGCTTTGAAGAAAGTTCTGACTCTCCACCCTGTACTCTGGATGAGTCAATATTGCCTTGTACAATATCTCCTGCCCTGCCCCTAGAGGCTCGTCTAGGTATTGCTGCTATTTTTACCTGTCTTTCTGCAGTTTTGGAATTGCAAGCTAGTTTGACTGCTACGCAGAATTCTGGGTGCAGCGAGATTAAAGTTAGGGAGTCAGTGTGTGGTCCAGTGAATATTCCTGTACGTTCCACTCATGATGATGAAATTCAGTCTCAGTTTATGGTGGAACCTTCCCTGGGACATCTGCCCTGTTCACAAAATAAAGTTCCAGTTTTGCCCTGTAACATGGATAGTACAGAATCCTTCTTAGAAAACTTGAAAAATGATGTTCCTGAGGTCTTGTTTGATGTCCTGAAGGTCTCTGAGTTCCTCCCAAAGGGTGCAGAACTTGTAGGAGATGTCTCCTGCCCCACAAGTCCTTCTGAGGTGTTGCCCTCTTCCGTAGGCATTGCTGCCTTGCTGGCTACCTTTTCAGCTCTGGTGGAGCTTCAGTCATGTGTTGTCAATGATGATATTGCAGTCACAGAAATTTCCGAATTTATATCCGAGTCTTCTTTTGAAAGTCCAGTGCTTGAGACCATTGCTCGTGATGATTCTCTGCCCGGTCCTGGTTTTGGTTTCCTCGTGTCAGACTCTGAGGTTGGCAGTTCCCCAACATGTCCTGAGGTTTCTCCTGTGCTGGTGTACCCCAATGTGCTCTGTGACCCAGAAAGCTCAAGTGTGCCTCGGTTACCAGCATACTCAGATGCTTCCTCGGTGGAGACATGTTCTGATTTAGCCTGCCTGCTTGCATGCCCAGAAGTGGTCTCTGAAAGTCTTGATCTTGATGGGTGTCCTCGTAATTCTGAGTCTGGAATTGTCATTGGTTCCATAGGGGTTCTTGATAGTTCTCCATGTGAGCCTGGTGATTGTTTTGCCCTCTTGGGATCTCTGTGGAGCTTCAAAAGGTTCTGGGAGATTGCGGGAGAAATTTTGCTTGGTACCCTGGATAAGATCAACGGTGGCTTTTGTGTTGTAAGGGACACTTCGAACAGGTTTTGTGGCAGATTTGGTATTTTCGGACACTCCTTGGAAGGTGGTGGGTATTGTCTGGAGGGTTTCGGTGGCTTCTTCTCTGGTATCCACAGTCCTGATGGGTGTTACGCTGAGACTTGTAGTGCTGATGGGCATGTTTCGGTGGCTTCTGTTTCCGATGAGGTCGGTTTCGGATGGACTGACTCTGGAATTGGACCTTGTCGGACTGTCCCGACCTTCATGAGTCTTCAGTTTGAGTCTGTTGCTAATAGCACTTTTGAGGGTCGTCTGGAATTCGACCCTGGAGGGGGGGGGGGGTACTGTGATGATTTGCTCAGCTGCCTGTGCAGGCAGACAGCTTTTTGACCATTGTGTAGGTTTGCATGCTGCAGGACTCTGGAAAGAAGAGCTTCTGTCAGTTTTGCAGCTTGTGCTTGCTGAGGAATTTGCATACGTTGTCATGCAAATTGCCTGGCCACATTCATTGGAGGCGTGTACTATAAGTACTATGTGTTTCCCACAATGCTTCGCTGTTCATATGGATTCCTTCCTGTGAAACACTCTGGAGAGTGTCAGCCATGCTCTTTGTTTGAAGATCAGCTTAGAGTAATTCCTGGAAACTGTGCTAGGCAGGTTCCCTAGTGCAGTTAGGATTGTTTATCTGTTTTGTTTGTCTGTTGCGATTGTCCTGTCCCAACGGTGGTCGACAGGAAATCGTTCTGATCTCTGTTCTTGGAGTATAGCTGGTGCAGCGGTTGCTACCAGCTATCTCTTCTGATCTGTCTCACTGGGATCGCACTAGCATCTTGCGCTAGGGCTGGGGATCCTTCTGTTCTGTCTCTTTGGATCGCGCTAGCCACTTTTCACTAGTGCTGTGGATCCTTCTGTTCTGTCTCTTTGGATCGCGCTAACCACTTTGCGCTAGTGCTGTGGATCCTTCTGTTCTGCTACTCTGTACCTGGATCGCACTCGCTTCGCGCTAGTGCTGTGGATCGTTCTGTTCTGTCTTCCTGGATCGCGCTAGCCACTTTCGCTAGTGCTGTGGATCATATCTATCGCTTGTCCCTGTTTTCGTGTGTCTGTCTTTTCTGCTACGACCGCTTGCTGGAGGCTCGGTGAGGTAACCGTTAAGCAAGTGTTTGCGTCCTCTGTTTCATGTTTGTCTGTCGATGGTTAGTTAGGCGTGCTTGTCTCTATTGTGCTTATCACGTGGAGACCGCGCATAACCGCGTGCACTGTTGCGAATGAGTGCGGTGTTCGCGGTTAGCTAGCGTTTGTTATTTTCCGCATCTCCTCATTGTATGATTTGCTGTGCCTTTGCTATCCTCGTATTCTGTTCTGATCTGCCTTGTGTCACTTCTGGCAATCGCCTTTCTTGCGGTTGCGTTTCTGTTTTGTATCTGCTGTTGTGTGTGCGCGGTCGCGGGGTGGCGACTAGATTGGTGCACACACATACAATCTGTCCCTTTGCTCGTTCTCATTCGCAATCGCTTCTCTTGCAATTGCGTTCTGCGCTTCGTACAATTCCTGTCTGGCATTTGTGGGGGTACAGAGGATTGGTTCCTCTGCACTCCCCAGCGCCATCTGCCGACAGGAATTTCCCTCTACGGGTGCGTAGCACCTTTTGCTGGGTGCCTGCAATTATACGCTTGTGGAGGATTTCCGCCGTATCAGCGCACGCGTTGTGCGCTGCTCACGGAGAAAGTTCCACAATCGTTACAAAATGGGAGACTGTTAGCAGTGGGGTACCACAGGGTTCTGTTCTGGGTCCAGTGCTCTTCAATTTATTTATTAATGACCTAGTAGATGCAGTAGTGAGCAATGCTGCTATTTTTGCAGATGATACAAAATTGTGCAGAATCATCAACTCTCAGGAAGATAGTTTCATATTGCAACAGGATCTGGATAGGATGGCTATATGGGCACATACATGGCAGATGAAATTCAATGTTGAAAAATGTAAAGTCATGCATTTTGGTCGTACCAATGGTCTAGCACCATACAAAATAAATGGGATACAGTTGGGGACATCAAACTTGGAGAAGGACTTAGGTGTACTCATCGACAACAAGTTAAATAATCGTACTCAATGCCAAGCCGCTGCAGCTAAAGCTAACAAAATTTTGGGATGCATTAAAAGGGAAATAAAAACTCGAGATGCTAGCATAATATTGCCCCTGTTTAACTCTCTAGTAAAGCCACATCTGGAATATGGAATTCAGTCCTGGGCACCACATTACAAAAAAGATATTGCAGTTTTAGAGCAGGTGCAGAGACGAGCAACAAAATTGATACGTGGAATGGAAGGTCTCACTTACCAAGAAAGGTTAGATAAACTGGGCTTATTTAGTCTAGAGAAAAGATGCCTTAGAGGGGATCTAATTAACATGTATAAATACATCAGAGGGCAATTTAATAGCTTGGCGGATGAGCTTTTTGTCCCTAGGCCTTCTCAAAGGACTAGAGGACATGATCTGCGCATGGAGGAAAAATGTTTTAGCCATTTATTTAGGAAAGGGTTCTATACAGTAAGAGTGATTAAGATGTGGAATGCATTGCCACAGGAAGTCATTATGGCAAACTCTATACCTGAATTTAAAAGGGGCTTAGATGCTTTTCTTGCGTTGAAAGACATCCATGGCTACAATTACTAGGTAATGCCTAATGATGTTGATCCAGGGATTTTATCTGATTGCCGTCTGGAGTCGGGAAGGAATTTTTCCCTTTTGGGGCTAATTGGAGCATGCCTTGGAAGGGTTTTTTCGCCTTCCTCTGGATCAACAGGGATATGTGAGGGAGCAGGCTGGTGTTGTACTTTATACTGGTTGAACTCGATGGACATATGTGTTTTTTTCAACCAAAATAACTATGTAACTATGTAAATCAGATAATTTATTCCACCAATATAAGTTCCACTCCTAGTTGATAGTATAGTCTAACAAGGAAAACAAAAAGTTAGGGATTTTAAGGTCCATGTTTTAATAACATATAAAACATAGCCTTTATTACGAAAAGGTAATATAATAGCAGCCTAACACATGTTGCATGGCTGTAATACCAGCTGCTTGTAAGACCTGTTGGATTTCCTGCTCTCTTAATCAGTCCCAATTTCCTCTTCAGTCTTCACTTTATCTGGTGCTTCCCTGCTCAGTCAAGGGTTGACCAGTGTGTCATCCCAACATACAGTTACACCCAGGCCTTTAAGTGCGCAAGAAGATACTCAAACTGATATAGTAGAACGCAGAGATACCACCAGAACCCACCCACAAGGCAGAAAAACAGAAAAATAATAAGGCCGCTCAAATTCTTATCTGTTAACGAGATGACCATCAACCATCGAATGAGCAAGGCATAGTCCAGACAAGCTAGGGGTCATACACAAGGAATCCAATCCATTGTAAATACCAAAGGATAATCTAAACTGTAGTCGAGTAGAGGCAGCAGGTCATTCCAGGCAGCAAGAAAAGTGTAAATCAGGTCCAGGCAATAGGTTGGTTCAGGCAATTGGCAGTAATCAAAATGGTAAATCAGATTCAGGCAAAAGATCACAATCAAGCAGATAACACACCCAGAAGCTAGCTCCAGTAACTAACACTATCACAGGCAACGAATGACTGTCAAACCAGAGCTTTAAATACAACAGTCAGCCAATCAGTAGTAGCCACACAACTCACCCACCAATGACAGATATTACCATCACCAGTGATTGGCTCTCCTGCAGAGAAGTGAGTACGCCAATGCTTAGCCACAACAGAAGATACATGCAAATGCGCATCTGAAGGGGTGTTGAGAATGCCATCCTTGTTCTGTGCGACTCGCGGCTGACACACTGAAGTGGTAGCTTTATCGCTGGATCACAGAAGTGGTGAGATTGTGACATTACTCCCCTCCCAAGGAGTGTCATTTGGACGCTCACAACCAGGTTTATTAGGATGTTTAGAGTGAAACTCAGAAATCAACTCCTCTGCATGAACCTGATCTCTCCTCTGGTCCATACCCCTTTCAATCAATGAGATGTAAAGAATTGCGTAACTTACAAGAATTTAGAATTTTCTCCATCTCATATTCTGTCTCTCCATCAGTTTTTGCAGGAGGAGGAGGAGACACAGATGGATCAACTTGTGCAGCAGATTTAAACAAAGAAACATGAAAATAACTCACTCACCTGAGAGATTGAGGTAACTCCATCCTGTATGACACTCGACAACGGACCTAACTTGAAAGCTGGAGAATACAGAGGTGCCAGCAGAATAAAAGTAGTATCAATATAAAACCAAATGGTGCTGCTAACTGGAACTCTCCACACCTTTCATACCTACAAGTACTTGAGAGAATAAATCTTATAATGTCATGTGAGCGTATTAATGCCATTATTAATGACAGACTCCCACAGTTCCAGAAGGTGTGGGAACCTCGGGCATCCAACAAGCTATCTAAAGGGACCCAAATACAACTGGGCCTTAACCCCTCAGCCTGTTAAGTCCCCACAATATCTCCACAAATTGATCAACGCACTCCTGCAGTCCTCCCCCATAAGTTCTTATAATACCTGAAAGTCATAGCAACCTCACTACTATACCCTCAATACAATATATAAGCACCTGTAATTTCTCGGTGGAACCGGCTGTGATCCTCTCTATATTCATGTTCATGTTCTTATCTTAAAATTTTCTATACACCCGAACTATTATCTTATTGAGAGCGTAATTGTAATTTGAATTTCATGTACTTTTAAATGTATGTGGCCCATGTTGGGCAAACACAGACTTCCTGTACAACACTACCATGTTTCTCTGTTTATGCAATTTTGGCACTCAGTGCCCAATAAAAGTTTGTTGAAACTAAAACCAAATGGTGGGCTTAACTATCCAACAATCAACACAACCACTTTGTATGGTATAGATAACATTACATTTAATTAGCACTCCAAAACAGACAGTTTGCAATGCGTTTCACGGGTCCCAAGCCCGCTTCCTCAGGCAAAACACATACAAGGAGGAGCAACTGAAACAAAGAATAAACAAGATATCCATATGTAATAACCATAACAACCACAGCAATCATCAATAATCATCATTCTAAAAAGATCATGCAATGGAAAAATAATAAAAAAAAACTTTTTTCAAGATAATTCAGCACTTCATTTTATAGAACAAATTGTAGCCATTGGCCAGTATGGTGCTTTCGCATATAAATATATGTAAAATACCTAAAAGTAAAAATTAAATGTACAATATCCTTTCTGTTTAAAGAGAATCTGTATTGTTAAAATCACACAAAAGTAAACATACCAGTGTGTTAGGGGACATCTCCTATTACCCTCTGTCACAATTTTGCCGCTCCCCGCCGCATTAAAAGTAGTCAAAAACAGTTTTTAAAAGTTTGTTTGTAAACAAACAAAATGGCCACCAAAACAGGAAGTAGGTTGATGTACAATATGTCCACACATAGAAAATAAATCTATACACAATCAGGCTGTATACAGCCTTCCTTTTGAATCTCAAGAGATCAATTGTGTGTTTCTTTCCCCCTGCAGCTCACTGAAGAGTTACAAGCTGATTGTTTGTTTACTCTTGCAGTCAGCTCTGCCCGGTTGTCTGTAATTCTGCAGTATGTGACTCATCAGTATGTGAACAGAGGATTTATCCAGCTTGTAAAAGATAAGAGAGCAGAGAAAAGCTGGCTAATGTAAATAACACACACACACCAAGTGTGCATAGATGGAGCATGCATAGCAGATCACACTGAAGAGTTGGCAGCCTTCCAGACACAGGATGACAAGTCCAACAGGGGAAAGATAAGCTGATTTATTACAGAGATGGTGATAGTATAAAGTGCTGCAGTAAGCCAGAGCACATTATAATAGGTTTAGGAACTTGTAGGATGGTAGAAAACACAATGACATTTTTGTTACAGAGTCCCTTTAAGTAGAAAAAGTTCTAGCAAATCCATTTGCATATTCATTATATCTGTAGATCCACATGTTCATTACATCTATAAAAAATGTAGCCCTTATTCCATAGAGTGTCTAAGCATATGAATACATGTATACAGAATTATCCATGCTCAGCAGTAATAATAGTATTTGCATATTTTCTAAAAGTTCATGTGTTGTATATACCTCTGTGTGCGCATAGGTGCACCATCTCTGCCCCTTCACCCATACTCAGTTTCAATATGTTGTAATGGGAGCCCACAGGATAGTAATTGTTGTAATAGAATAACCCATATGTATCTCATATATAAGCACAATGTCCATGCCCAAAATAAGGGGAGAGAGGGGGAGTATAAAATAAAGAAAGATTTGACTTACCCAAGCAGTAGTGTGTACTGGTGTAGCGCCTCTGTACCGAGTGGGCCCCACACCAGTTACTAGTACTTTTCATCTCATGATTGAGGGGTAGTGTCTTTTATATATGCTTCAAGAACTGACCCTTTATTAACTGATGTTGATTTTGATTTTTATTACAGAATTGGTCTTCTTCTTTTATAATATTACTACTATTATTATTTATTTATTTATTTATTTTTCATTAAGATCTACAAGCAGTGGAATACATAAAGAATAATCCATTAAGTTCCAATTTTTCTTTCTTTTTTTAAATATACTAAGCTAAAATAGTGGTTTACCAGTATCTTACCCTGCCCCCCTTTTTTTCCCACAAGGACTGTATACCCTAAGAATAAATTGCCCTCTCCCTTTTTTTCTTGTATAAAACAATGCAGTCAAATCCAGAGATTATTACCATAATTAAAATGGCGTCTGGGCTATTATGCCCTGAGATGACACACATCCGCCCTAGAAATAGTACCACAATACCACAATAAGTATGGCGTCTGGGCGCTTGTGCCCATACATGACGCACTTCCGCGCTTTACACAGAGCCCAACGAGTGGGCGAAACAGCACAACAATAAATATGGCGTCTAGGCGCTCATGCCCTTACATGACGCGCTTCTGCCCCTTGCACAGAGCGAAATGAACGGGCGACTTGTATCACCACTTCCGTATAATGCCTGCCCCGCCCACTCAAAGACGATACCCCTCAATCATGAGATGAAAAGTACTTTAGTAACTGGTGTGGGGCCCGCTCGGTACAGAGGCGCAACACCAGTATACACTACTCTTTAGGTAAGTCAAATCTTTCTTTATTTTATACTCCCCCTCTCTCCCCTTTGGGCACGGACATTGTGCTTATAGATGAGATACAAATGGGTTATTCTACTACAATTACTATTGTGTGGGCTCCCATTACAACATATTGAAACTGAGTATGAGTGAAGGGGCGGAGGCGGTGCACCTATGCGCACACAGAGGTATATACAACACATGAACTTTTAGAAAATATGCAAATACTATTCACTTTTTCTCCTGAGATATCTCCTAAGACAGTGGTTCCCAACCTTTTTGACGTTGTGACATATCACACCAAATGCTCAGATCTCCATGACACATCACATATGTATAACAGAAAAATACTATTATTAACCACGAATGGATGGAAAGAGTCCATTATCTTGAATACACTTAAAAATGAAGACTAGAACTTTTCAGAAATATTAATAAAAACAATCAGTAGGACAGTTAGTCTCTCACCCCCCCATTTAGAATGATAGCACAGCACCGACAATTTGCACCACGCATTATAGCTGCAGTGCGCCCCCCCCCCCCCACACACACACACACACACAAAAAAAATGCCCTCAGACTCAGTATAGGTAGGTAGCCAGGTATAGGTGGCCCCAGTACAGGATCTCATGTGTAGGTGCCCTCAACATAGGGTGCCCCCAGTATAGGAAGTTCGTTGAAGGTCTCCATAGTGCCCCTTTAGGTAGCAAGGTGTAGGTGCCTCCAGTATAGGTAGCCAGGTGTAGGTGCCTCCAGTATAGGTAGCCAGGAGTTGGTGCCCTCAGTAAAGGTAGCCAGCTATAGGTGCCCCCGGTATAGGAAATCAGGTGTAGGTGCCCTCAGTATAAGCAACCAGCTATAGGCGCCCCCTTGGAAGCCGGCGCCCTGAGCGACCGCTCCAGTCGCTCAGGTCAAAGGCCGGCTATGGTTTTAGGTTATCTGGTAGTAAGTACAACTTGGCTAGAGGTCAAAAGGTGAACTGGCCTAAGGTAGTGCATACGCTTGACAAAAAAAAGTGAATTTTGAGGGCATGTTTAAAGATAGGAAGGGACAGATGTGTTGTGGCAAAGGATTCCAGAGGAGGATCAGAAAAAAACTTCTGTCCATTGACAACCACTTCCAAGTTTTTCTGTACCATCTAACCATCTAACCATGACCTGTGTCAACCAATCCTTTAACACTGGAAAGTCAGAGGCTAGACAAGAGAGAGAAGAAAATTTGGGTTTTTGCCCTGTGAACACCTGAAAATGAGATGTCTGAGTGGAAGCATTAATTAAATTGTTGAAAGCAAATTCAGCAAATGACAAGCAAATGACACTCCTTCTGATTGTCTGACACAAAAAAATGTAAGTATTATTCTAATGATTGTTCTCTCAGCTTGACCATTAGTTTCTGGGTGAAACTCTGAGGAAATAAACAGAGAAATACCGAGCAAAGAACAGAAACTTCGCCAAAACTGAGAGATAAATTAGACTCCTCTGTCCAAAACCACCCTTTCAGGAAAGCCATAAGCAGTGTGTAACTTATAGTAACTTAGGGAAGAAATGTGCCATCTTACTGAGTCTATCTACAATGACCTACATTAGCGTAATACTGTTGGATGGAGGTAAGTCAACGATAAAGTCCATGGACAGATCTGTGGCAGTTGCAGACAATGGCAATAAAGACCCCCTAGGGGCAGTCCAAGGACTTTTACTTTGGGCACATACAACACAATTTTAAATAAAGGCATGAACATCTTTAACTAGAGGAGGCCACCAAACATGAAGAACTTGAAATCTCAATTGGAGAGGTGAATAAAGTTGGTCTGACGGTTTTCATGGAGGTGAGTCATCCTGAAAGGGAAGCAAGGTCTCGGACAGATCAGAGAAGAGGACTAAATTCAAAAGAGCAGCAATAACACAATCTTTAAATACAATATTTTCAGGATCAGAGAGGCTGGAGGGACTAAAATGAAAACATCTAGAGAGAATCAGCTTTAACACTCTTTGAACCTGGTTTGTATGTTATGTTAAATTTAAATCTAGGAGAAAATAGAGCTCATCTTGCCTGACGTGGGTTAAGTCTCTAATGGTGGGCATACACGGTGCAATTCGAGCCGCTGACTTGATGCCGGCGCGTCCCAGCTCGTCTGCGCGGGCGCGTGGATCGATTCCCACTCATCCCCGCAGGCAGTTCCTTATCAGCCGCTCGCTTCTTCCATTGTCCGCCCACGGGGATCGAGCATGTCAGCATGCACACAGCTTATGCTGGTGTATGTGCATGGTGCACATGGATACATTACGTTAGCTCCTTTGTGCGATTAGCAAGATGCACTATCTGTCCCAGGAGAGGACGTCAGGATGTGTGCTCCTAATCCATTGATAGGTTTGATGCAATGAATGTGTTTGCATGTCTGCACTATGCATGTTACAGGGCCAGAGTTAGGACACCTATGTTTACCTGGGTACTTCTGCGCAGTATAGGTGACTAAGCATAAGAATGCATTCTTCTGTGAACTAAGACCCCGGCTTTTAACTTAGCTGTAGGGATAACAGTTGTGCCTGGATGAGTGAATCTGTGAATGCATTTGTTTGAACATTTGCATGCGACAGTGCGAAGGGTTAATAGATTTTTGCTGTTTTCTAGCCACACCCCCTTCAGCACCTCCCTTTCCTTAACTTATTTAATGTCCTAACTAGATGCGATGTGCCTGGATATATGTGTTTTTTCTTCTCTGGACAAGTGCAGATAATATGGCCTGGGCCTCCACAGTTCAGACAAAGATTGTCATCTTGCTTTTTCTGTAGCAAAGAAGGAACATAGGCTTTTCAGAGAAGCAGCGGGATGAGCAATACAATGCTGTTTTTGAAGACAAGTTTTTTTTGTGCCAGCGCTGTTGACGCCGATGGTCTACCATGATAGTAAGGGTAATAGCTTAATCTAAGGTAAGCAGATTGGGATGGCTAACTAAATGATCCTTAGCCGCTACAGACAAGCCATGCAAATATTGGTCAAGGAGAGCTGGATCGTTCCATCAAGTGGTAACAGACCACCCACTAAACTTGGAACCATATTCTTCCATAGTCTTCTGTTCCTGCCTTAAATTTCTTATCTTCTGTGAAGCAGTCACAGTAAGATCAGGGTCAGAATATTAGATACTCATAGCTTTAAAAACTCAGCTACGGAAGTAAGGGCAGGGAGAATCTGGGGTAAACTTAAGGTCCAAGCCTGTAGTAAAGATATAGTTAGTGCAGGCATGGGCAAACTCGGCCCTCCAGCTGCTATAGAACTACAATTCCCACAATGCATTTGCCTTTATGAGTCATGACTGTGGTTGTCAGACTCCTGCAATGCATTGTGGGACTTGTAGTTCCTTAACAGCTGGAGGGCCAAGTTTGCCCATGCCTGAGTTAGTGCTACCCACTGGATCTCACTCCCTGAAGTTTTGGGATGGACCAAGAAATACATCAGACATGAATTCATGAAATCACTGGAATTAATCCTAACTTTTGTAAAGTTCTCAGGTAAAGGTAACTTATACTCAGATACAGATACCATTACAGGAACAGATACAGGATCTGCAACAGGGGGTGCATCTGGCTGATTCTGAGTGGGAGGATTAGCTTGCGTTATAACTGAGTTGAGTTGTAATTGATCGATCTGTCTCTGCATATCCTCCATGATAGTTAATGTGGGGCCGTGATAATGTAAGGCCTGGAGGAATACTTGCTCTCTTTATCAGGCCAATTTCTTCCGCAGTCTTCACCTTATGTAGCATGTCCACATTCAGTCGAGGGATGACCAGTATGTCCTCCCAACACTCGGTTACACTCAGACCATTAAATGCGTAAGATATTTAAACTGATATGGTAGAAATCAGAGACACCACCAGAACCCACAAGGTAGAAACACAGACAAATAATCTGGCAGTTCAAGTTCACTTAAAGTGAACTGTACACCATTTTTAGCACCCAGGGCATCTCAATAGCACATGAAAAATGCATGCCAACACTATGACACATTATTACTTTTATTTTACATTCAAAGTAGTTTTATTAGCCTACTTCAGCATGCCTCCCTGTCCATCCCAGGCCACAGAGATTTCAGAAAGCTAATTGTTTTATTGCAGTCATTACCAAGAAGTAAACAATAGCGTTTCATCAACAGAGGGGGGTGGCTAATTAGGACATTTTCTTCAAGGAGATTATCTAGAGTGAATGGGCCTGATTCACAAAGCGGTGATAACCAAGTTATCACGCCTAAAAGACTTTAGGCGTGATAACCTGTGCACCACTGAGTTAGCACCGCTTTGTGCTGGTGATCGCGCGCAAAGTCCCGCGGCAATCGCGCAATTCTGCGCGCAGCACCCATAGGGTTTAATGGGTGCACCGCGCGCATCGCGCTGTACGCTGCACAACAGCATGTGCAAAACATTGCGCAAGTTTCTTCTTATCATGCCTAAACTGAGTTTAGGCGTGATAAAGGGCTTTTCACTGGTGTGCAAACAGTTTGCACCGCTTTGTGAATCAGGCCCTATGTGTCAAGATAGCATTTCTGACTTCTATAAATAAGGACTGTGAAAAGGGGAGGGGGGAACATGGCAGCTTCTATGCCAGGAGAAATTCCAGTGAAAGAAAGGGTGCTTAGTTCCCTTTAAATGTTAATGAGATGACCATCAACCAGGGAATGAGCAAGGCATAGTCCAGACAAACCAGGGGTCATACAGAGGGAATCCAATCCAACCTCTATACTAAGGGATAATCCAAAGAGTAGTCGAGTACAGGCAATAGGTCAGTCCAGGCAGCAAGCAACGGGTAAACCATGTTTAAGCAATGGGTCAGTCCAGGCATCAATCAATGGGTAAATCACTAGCTCAGTCCTGGCAGCAATTAAAAGGTACATCAGGTTCAGGCAGAGCACAATCACTCCCTGAATGCCAAAGAGAATACGCCGAGTGTGTGACGACATGCGCCTGCTCCGTACCAACAATAGAGGATGCATGCAAGCTCGCACCCTAAGGGATATCGCGGGATGCAGTCCTCGTTCTCTGGGACTCACAGTTCACACTTGGAAGTGGCAGCTCCTTCACTGGAACATAGAAGGGGTTGAGATCATGACACTGCTTCTTCAGAAGCATGAATTATAGTTCTATGTTCATGTCGATAGGAATTAAAATGTGATATCATAGACATAGAGGATACAGCTCATATCCTCCCTTATGCCCGAGACATCCATTCCTGATAGTTAACCAACTGAATCAGAAGTAATATTCATAAATAAATCTGATAGTGTAAAGGCAGTCTATTCAACTGTCTGTAGTAATATATGTAATAGCTAGTCTGCGGTGGAGACAGGGGATATCCGGTGGTGGTGCAGTGTGGTTTATGAAGGTAGACGCTGGTTTTAGTTTCAGCGTGACTTTTAAATAGCTCACACACGTCAAGTCACATGGCTCTGCTTGCCCGATCACGTGACCCGAGCGGGTAAGAGACACTTACTTGCAACACTCACCACCGTTCTGGGGAGCTCACATTACACATTGGAGAGACCGGCTGGGGATTTGTCGATCAACTGGAAATTAAACACCACTACTTCCGCACACCCACCTAGTCCTTTTGAGTGGTATCTTTTCAGCATGCGGGATTAATCATTTTCGGACAAATATTGATTGATCGATTGGGCAGCCACACTGTGGCATCGATCTCTGCCAGATTTGATCATTATGTCTAAATCTGCCAGATATCAATGCAGCCAATCAAGTAATGTATGAACATCTTAACACGTGGTTCAACTGCTGAATACTGTATACCACTTACATTAGAATGCTGAGTAAAAACCAACGAATATGGTTGTGACTCAGCTGATGGTACTATAATGTGTTAATGAATAAATACAGCACTAGCAATTTGATAAACACATTTTTTTAAATGCCATGGCAGTTCATTTTGTTAATAATGTGACCTTACTGTACACATTCTTGACGACTTTGTTGGAACTCAGATTATGGCCAAAAAGTGAAAAGAAAAGCTCTACCAACTCCTATGGCACATATATCAAAAAAATACACACACATTTACCCTTGCATGCATACACCTATGTATGCACATGCATACACAGCCATGTGTACATTCATACCTGCAGGCATAACGTACATACACACACTAGATAAAAGTTGGTCGATAATGACAGCTGCGGCCAATGATAGTTCACTCATCTAGTGTGCGTACTGCGGTCACCCGGCGTTGCTTAAAGATTGGGCACATCGGATCCTGAATGACGCCCGAGCAACCTCAAACGTATTGCTTTCAATGTTCCCCCGCCCACGGAAAGCTTCTTGTTGTGCACTTCATCAACTCTCTGCAGTCCCCCCCCCCCCCTTCATAGCAACTGAAGGTTAGTGAGATTTCTGTACAGCATGGTGCCCCTGTTGTTGCCTGAGGGAGCGTCTACAGATCCCCAACGGGTGATAATTATCACATGTGTAGCTATGCACTGGCAAATATGCATACATATGTGCAAACACATGCAAATACAGACAAGTACACATACAAATCTAAGTACTCACACACACACTTAGATAAATACAGACACATCCACATCTACATACACACATGGAGTGAGATTGCATATGCACATACATACACAGACACAATAAAGCATCCACAGATGCACAACACAAACATTTATACAGTTAAATCAAACAGACCCCATGCCAAATGCCAACCCAAGGTCTCATTTCCACACTCTGCCCTGACCTCCAGCCTTTCTTTTTTCTGCCAAGCTTCTTCGGTTAAATACAAGCAGATAGAGAGGCAGCAAACTCTGTTGTCTGCCTCAGCCTCCATGGCTGCTAAGCGCATGCTCAGTATGCAAGCAGCAACAATTTAACAAAGAACAGATTCAATGCATGCCCTGATCACTAGGTGATGGTCAAGACACATATTTGTGTGGCCTATATCTAGAAAAAAAACCCTGGGGATAGTAGGAAAAAGAAGTTGCATACAAAGGTGTGAAGGGCTGTTATAAGGACTTGCAGAGAGCACCACTCTGATCAGATGTCTAGAAAAGATCACAGATATGTAACTCAAGGAATTAGGACAAGCACCCTCAACATAAATACTGTCTAAATCTAAACCTGATGTAGCCATCCTGCAAACATGGCTATTCAATCAGTACCTGTACAAAGTACAGTATATTATCTGTGTAATCATAGCTTGGATTTGTGGGTCTATGAAACCAGCTTTGAAACAGTTAATTGAAACAGTTAATTGCTAAGTATGTTTGCATAGTTTGCTATTTGCAGTTTTCCCTTCTATATCTAGGTGGATAATTCCTCTCACAAATAGTACAGCAGCTTTTATACTGTGGAGACTTTGTAACCAATGAGAGAAAGGCTCAGAGAACAGAGAATTTACTAGAAACTGGGAGAGTGAGTCTGGGCTGAGAGATCTGAGGGATTACACAGTGTTCCAGACACAGAACTGAACTGTCTGGGGAGAGAAAGGGAAAAAAGCCTGATGGAGATCTGCAGAGCTGAGAGGTCAGTGAGGTGGAAATCCTTTTTCCAAAGTGTCCTGTGACTGCATCCTTTCTGAAGGAGTATGGCAGATTATTTTACATGGCTACTTCATTCTGCCTCATCTGAAGGAACTGTAAGCAAGCTACTTTATTACTACAGTGACCGGCTGTTGGTGAATCCATTTTATTGGCAAGTTTATCCGCCTGCATAGCAATTCCCTACAGATTCACAGAGCCAGCTTTGAGTCAGTGATTCCTGTTGGACTGTGACTTTCACATGGTCAGGCTTCCCTGGTTCTTATGCAAAACAGTTCCAGTTAGGACTAGAGACAAAAACTTATATTGGCCTAACAATCTGCTCTGATGTGTCTAGGCCTATCTGAAGAGTATCTTTCATATATATCTAATAATCCATCTTGTGTCATCTTCCTGCTTCTGCTCTCCTGAGTGAAGCTCCTTATAGATTACGAATATTGTTTTATATATGAGCTCCAACTGCCAGCCTACTACTTAGATTGACATTGGCCAATGTTTAGGAAAATAAACTTAAATGTTTATATGAGTTTGATTATAACAGACTGCTTATACATGTGCGATTTAAAGTGCATTTAATAATCTGTGATTTTGGGATTTGACATCTCTGGATTTTCTGGTGCTTCTTTGGGCCAAACCCTTCCCTGAGGCTTTAGAGGTGTCATTCTCAATTGCATTCCTTTGCAAGCAACTGTTGGTATTCCATTATTGCCATAATTGTGAGTTCAGATGCGATGATCTTTCTGTTAGAACATATTGCTAGAAGGTAAATTGTTAATTTTATCTATATTACTGGATCTCCAGATCCAATAAAATTGATTAGCATTATACTGCTGGTTTATATGTATCACTGGAGGTTGTGGGTGTCACCAGAGTTGGACAAGAGCAGTACCCATCTAACACAGCTACACCTACAGATGCGCTAAACTGACCATTAACCACTTGAGGACCACAGTCTTTTCGCCCCTTAAGGACCAGAGCCTTTTTCTCCATTCAGACCACTGCAGCTTTCACGGTTTATTGCTTGGTCATACAACCTACCACCTAAATGAATTTTACCTCCTTTTCTTGTCACTAATACAGCTTTCTTTTGGTGCTATTTGATTGCTGCTGCGAGTTTTAGTTTTTATTATATTCATCAAAAAAAAAATGACTTTTTTAACTTTCTGTGGTGACATTTTTCAAATAAAGTAAAATTTCCTATACATTTGAGCGCGAAAGTTATTTTGCTACATGTCTTTGATTAAAAAAAAAACATTCAGTGTATATTTATTGGATTGGGTAAAAGTTATAGCATTTACAAACTATGGTGCCAAAAGTGAATTTTCCCATTTTGAAGCATCTCTGACTTTTCTGACCACCTGTCATGTTTCATGAGGTGCTAAAATTCCAGGATAGTATAAATACCCCCCAAATGACCCCATTTTGGAAGGAAGACATCCCAAAGTATTCACTGAGAGGCATGGTGAGTTCATAGAAGATTTTATTTTTTTGTCACAAGTTAGCGGAAAATGACACTTTGTGACAAAAAAAGACAAAAAAAAAAATTTCCATTTCTTCTAACTTGCGACAAAAAAAAAATGAAATCTGCCACAGACTCACTATGCTCCTCTCTGAATACCTTGAAGTGTCTACTTTCCAAAATGGGATCATTTGTGGGGTGTGTTCACTGTCCTGGCATTTTGGGGGGTGCCTAATTGTAAGCACCCCTGTAAAGCCTAAAGGTGCTCATTGGACTTTAGGCCCCTTAGCGCAGTTAGGCTGCAAAAAAGTGCCACACATGTGGTATTGCCGTACTCAGGAGAAGTAGTATAATGTGTTTTGGGGTGTATTTTTACACATACCCATGCTGGGTGGGAGAAATCTCTCTGTAAATGACAATTTTTTGATTTTTTTTACACACATTTGTCCATTTACAGAGATATTTCTCCCACTCAGCATGGGTATGTGTAAAAATACACCCCAAAACACATTATACTACTTCTCCTGAATACAGCGATACCACATGTGTAGCACTTTTTTGCACCCTAACTGCGCTAAGGGGCCCAAAGTCCAATGAGTACCTTTAGGATTTCACAGGTCATTTTGCGACATTTGGTTTCAAGACTACTAGAAAGAAGACACCCCAACGTATTCCGTTAGGAGTATGGTGAGTTCATAGAAGATTTTTTTTTTTGTCACAAGTTAGCGGAAATTGATTTTAATTGTTTTTTTTTCACAAAGTGTCATTTTCCGCTAACTTATGACAAAAAATAAAATCTTCTATGAACTCACCATACTCCTAACGGAATACCTTTGGGTGTCTTCTTTCTAAAATGGGGTCATTTGTGGGGTTCCTATACTGCCCTGGCATTTTAGGGGCCCTAAACCGTGAGGCGTAGTCTTGAAACCAAATGTCGCAAAATGACCTGTGAAATTCTAAAGGTACTCATTGGACTTTGGGCCCCTTAGTGCACTTAGTGTGCAAAAAAGTGCCACACATGTGGTACCGCCGTACTCAGGAGAAGTAGTATAATGTGTTTTGTGGTGTATTTTTACACATACCCATGCTGGGTGTGAGAAATATCTCTGTAAATGACAAATTTTTTTTACACACAATTGTCCATTTACAGAGAGATTTCTCCCACCCAGCATGGGTATGTGTAAAAATACACCCCAAAACACATTATACTACTTCTCCTGAGTACGGCGATACCACATGTGTGACACTTTTTTGCAGCCTAGATGCGTTAAGGGGCCCAACGTCCTATTCACAGGTCATTTTGAGGCATTTGTTTTCTAGACTACTCCTCACGGTTTAGGGCCCCTAAAATGTCAGGGCAGTATAGGAACCCCACAAGTGACCCCATTTTAGAAAGAAGACACCCCAGGGTATTCAGTTAGGTGTATGGCGAGTTCATAGAAGATTTTATTTTTTGTCACAAGTTAGTGAAAAATGACACTTTGTGAAAAAAACAATAAAAATCAATTTCCGCTAACTTTTGACAAAAAAAAAAATCTTCTATGAACTCGTCATACACCTAACAGAATACCTTGGGGTGTCTTTTTTCTAAAATGGGGTCACTTGTAGGGTTCCTATACTGCCCTGGCATTTTTACAGGCCCAAAACCGTGAGTAGTCTGGAAAGCAAATGTCTCAAAATGACTGTTCAGGGGTATAAGCATCTGCAAATTTTGATGACAGGTGGTCTATGAGGGGGCGAATTTTGTGGAACCGGTCATAAGCAGGGTGGCGTCTTAGATGACAGGTTGTATTGGGCCTGATCTGATGGATAGGAGTGCTAGGAGGGTGACAGGAGGTGATTGATGGGTGTCTCAGGGGGTGGTTAGAGTGGAAAATAGATGTAATCAATGCACTGGGGAGGTGATCAAAAGGGGGTCTGAGGGGGATCTGAGGGTTTGGCCGAGTGATCAGGAGCCCACACGGGGCAAATTAGGGCCTGATCTGATGGGTAGGTGTGCTAGGGGGTGACAGGTGGTGACAGGAGGTGATTGATGGGTGTCTCAAGAGTGATTAGAGGGGGGAAATAGATGCAAGCAATGCACTGGCAAGGTGATCAGGGCTGGGGTCTGAGGGCATTCTGAGGGTGTGGGCGAGTGATTGGGTGCCCTAGGGGCAGATAGGGGTCTAATCTGATGGGTAGAAGTGACAGGGGCTGATTGATGGGTGATTGATGGGTGATCAGTGGGTGATTAGATGGCAGAACAGATGTAAACAATGCACTTTGGAGGTGATCTGAGGGTAGGTCTGGGGCAATCTGATGGTGTGGGAGGGTGCTCATTTGCCCGTAAGAGGCTGGTTAGGGTCTGATCTGATAAGTGGCAGTGACAGGTGGTGATTGACGGGTGATTGACGGGTGAATGACAGGTGATTGACAGGTGATTACAGGGGAGAATAGATGTATACAGTACACGGGGGGGAGGTCTGGGGGGGGGTCTGAGGTCTGATGTCTAATCTGATGGGTAGCAGTGACAGGTGGTGACAGGGGGTGATTGATGGGTGATTGATGGGTAATTAGTGGGTGTTTAGAGGAGAGAACAGATGTAAACAGTGCACTTGGGAGGTGATGTGACGGCGGATCTGCAAACGATCTGATGGTGTGGGTGGGTGATCAGATTGCCCGCAAGGGGCAGGTTAGGGGCTGATTGATGGGTGGCAGTGACAGGGGGTGATTGACAGGTGATTGACAGGTGATCAGTGGGTTATTACAGGGAAGAACAGATGTAAATAATGCACTGGCGAATTGATAAGGGGGGGTCTGAGGGCAATCTGAGCGTGTGGGTGGGTGATTGGGTGCCTGCAAGGGGCAGATTAGGGTCTAATCTGATGGGTAACAGTGACGGGTGGTGATAGGGTTTGATTGATAGGTGATTGATGGGTAATTAGTGGGTGTTTAGAGGAGAGAATAGATTTAAACAATGCACTTGGGAGGTGATCTGACGTCGGATCTGCGGGCGATCTTATGGTGTGGGTGGGTGATCAGATTGCCTGCAAGGGGCAGGTTAGGGGCTGATTGATGGGTGGCAGTGACAGGGGGTGATTGATGGGTGATTGACAGGGGATTGACAGGTGATCAGTGGGTTATTACAGGGGGATAGAGGCATACAGTACACGGGGGGGAGGGGTCTGGGGGGGGTCTGGGAAGAATCTGAGGGGTAAGGGGGTGATCAGGAGGGAGCAGGGGGCAGTTTAGGGTTAAAAAAAAATAGCGTTGACAGATAGTGACAGGGAGTGATTGATGGGTGATTAGGGGGGTGATTAGGTGTAAACATGGGTCTGGGGGGTGGGCAGGGGGGGGTCTGAGGGGTGCTGTGGGTGATCAGCGGGCAGGGGGGGAGATCAGTGTGCTTGGGTGCAGACTAGGGTGGCTGCAGCCTGCCCTGGTGGTCCCTCGGACACTGGGACCACCAGGGCAGGAGGCAGCCTGTATAATAGGCTTTGTATACATTACAAAGCCTATTATACCTATTACATGCGGCGATGCGGGTGCTAGTAACCCGCCGGCGCTTCTGAACGGCCGGCGGATTACAGCGCGAGGGGGGCGGAGCCTGTCGCCGGCGGCTGATCGCGTCACGAATGACGCGATCGCCGCATAACCATGCCCGCCGCCGCCGATGGGCGTATTGCGGTCGTTTGGGCCCAGCCCTTGCCGCCCCCCATCGGCTTAAGGCAGTCGGCAAGTGGTTAAAATAAATTAAGTGGAATGTGCAGAACAACCCAAAAAATGTAGCTAAACCAAGAATAAAGAGAATCAAAGCACTGCACTAGACCACAGAATCACTTAATTCACTTTATTGATTCACAGAAAGATTAAAAACCAAGTAAAAACATATGGAAACTCTCAGTGGGGGAACAACTGATATAAATACATTCATACAAAGTAAAAAAAGTGTAAACAGCGCAAGACATGCAACCCAATTGGCTTAAGAATAGATCACATCCATAGTCGCTTCATATAAATAAAGTGAATGGTAAAATATCATAACAGCAATATGTGGATCATGGGGGTCAGGTGGATCTTGGGTTCGGGTGTTAGGCTGCTATCATCCCTGGTAAGCTTCTCCTCTCTCATGTACTGCACTGTACAATTATTGCATTTTGGGAATCTTTTCCAAAGGCATTACTCTGAGTCTTTAACATTTACTTTTCTTGCGGTTCTCTGTGATTTTGGTTTTCCGATCACTTGTTCTTGTTATTTTCCTCAGCCACTATTTCTGGGTAATGATGGTTGTTTCTGTACCACTTGTGTTATTCTTTATACACTTGGCACTTTCCTGTACTAAGGTGGACAACTGTTCCCTTCAGCGCTCGACACTTTATTTCATTACTTTTATGAATTCAGAATTTAACATATTGCTGCTATGATTTTACGCCATGCACTTTATGCGAGTGTTCATATGTTTTTAATTGTTTTTTAATCTTTCTATGGATCAATAAAGTGAATTAGATGATTGCTATTGTGGTCTGGCGCAGTGTTTTTTATGTAACTGTCACACACAGCCATGCTTAGCAGGATGGCGATTGGCGGATGTAGCGAATATCCCAGTAATCAGAATAAAAGGGAAAATATACAGAAGAGTGACTGGAAAATAATTGACTACTAAAAAAACTTTTCATTTAGAAAAAATAATGTTTCCACTTTTTATCATAATTTTCCAATATTTTTTGACAGAATTTCCGGAAGATAACTGGCAAATTTGGTGAATAGTGCATTTAAGGGGGTTTTGCAATTAACCACTCTAATGTAGAATGTGGAATGCCATTTTAACGACTTTAAAAAACATTTTTTCTTTGAAGTATTCAAAATTGATTTTCTCTTTTTGGTATTTTTTTTTACCTTGGTTCCCACTTTTCTCCCAAAGATACCTGGCAAATTGGGTGAATATTACACTTAAAGGATCTATGCATTTAACTGCAGAGGACGGAGGTATTGACTTTGTAATTTTTGTAATTCCATCAGAATTCCACGGAAATCTGTGGAAATCAGAAAGCCACTTTTCGTAAAAGCCATCCCTAGTGCTAACATCCAACAGTCCCAGCTACAACAATGGAAACCATAAGGTATACAAATACCAGCTGATTCACAGTGGACTAGTGGCAGATTCACTTGATAAAAGTAATTGTACTATAATTGGGGTCTGGGTACCGAACACAGAGACTTTGGTTAATACCTAGTTTTATGGGTTTTGTGAGGCAAGCAAATAATCCTCCCCCCCTCCCCCCCTCCCACACACACACAACATTAGGTCACAACCTGATCTACACACAACATTACCTCTACACTAATGTAGGCAGCTGGATAATGTGCTGATTAAGGTCATAATTTGTGATTTAGGAGATCAGGTTTTGAATCTTAGTCAAAGCAAGTACCTAACCTGTAATGAGTCCTGGGGCAAGACTCCCCAATGCACCACTATGACCTACTAGATGGGTCATCAGAGTGCTGTACAAATATTAGCATTTCACTTTTTATTTATTTTTAATTTTATAAATCTATTTAACCCTAACTCCCTCACAGCAAGTCCCCTAATCCTAACCTCTCTAAACTCCATATTTCTTATGAAGACTGTCAATATATTCAATATCAGGTTAGTTAGCTGCTCAGCATCCAAATCACATAGCATCACAGTGAGCGCTTTACTCCCATGCTATGGCTATCCAAAATGTATATTTTCAAACATCCTAAAAAGTCTGTATTGAGGTGCTACAGCATTATAGCGGAATGTGACATCTGACATCTGTCACAATAGTATAAATTGCTTCTTCATTTTACATTTCCAAACTATAGCAGGCAGCATGATGTACAACTCAACATAGCATTCAATGTGATGTAGTTCAAAAAATGTTCATTAAATATATTTCTGGCCAAGCAGCGCTCTTCAAAAGCTTTATTAAACCTCTTTACCAAAAAATCTTTCTGTGAAGAAAATAATTTCTACTTCAAGGTTATTTTGTAGCAGTATAAAGATTAGTTTGTAGAAACAGGGTACATGTTTTATTTATTCTTCATTTAGCGGCTGGCAAAGAGCACTTGAGAGATACTTGAAACTTAAACCTGGATGCACTCAGAGAAGGGCAAGAAATAAACAAGCCTCTGCACACCAACCTAACTGATGTCCCTCTGGGTAACAAGAATGGCCTGGCACTCCAGGAAAGGATGAAATGTACTCTACAGATCGATACAATGTGATGTTGCTGATTTAAACTGTGATCTAATTAGAAAGAATAACCTGGCAGCTAAAGTAAATTTATGCACACCAACTTGACAGCAAGATATATGAGTTAATGTTGACAATGTATTTTCTTTTTTTACACAAATTGCAAAGAAGGCATATTCTGTGCAACTATGTTCAACCAGTGGCGTACCTAAGGTATTTGACACCCAGTGCTGATTATGTACAGATACTCCCCCCCCCCCCAAAAGGAAAAGTGTAAGTGCAGCGCTCTTTGTGCCACAAAATGAGTGTGGACATAACCAGATGTGGGCGAAGCTAATTATAGTGTAACACCACAACCGTTGGCCTGAGTTTTCTCCCAAAACACAGTTAGGCAAGTGACCCTAAAGGTAATCTGGTAGAAAAGGTAACATCGGATGGTTCTTGGAGCAGCGAGTTGGTCACCCGAACCTGATATTAAAATCTATATACAGTATGTATTCATAATCTGTAAGGCCACAGCATGATGGCGTAGTAGATAGCACTCTTGCCCTGGCAGTGCTGGGTCCTCGGTTCAAATCTCAGCCAGGGCACTATCTGCATGGAATTTGTATGTTTTCCCCATGTCTGTGTGTTTTTCCTCTCGCATCCCAAAAACATACAGATAAGTTATTTGGCTTCTCCCTAAAATTGGCCCTAGACTACAATGGACATATAACTATAGTAGGGATAAGACTGTGAGAGATATAGCTATAGTAGGAATAAGATTGTGTAGTAGGGATGAGACTGTCAGAGATATAGCTATAGTAGGAATGAGATTGTGTAGTAGGGATGAGACTGTGAGAGATATAGCTATAGTAGGAATAAGATTGTGTAGTAGGGATGAGACTGTCAGAGATATAGCTATAGTAGGAATGAGATTGTGTAGTAGGGATGAGACTGTGAGAGATATAGCTATAGTAGGAATAAGATTGTGTAGTAGGGATGAGACTGTCAGAGATATAGCTATAGTAGGAATGAGATTGTGTAGTAGGGATGAGACTGTCAGAGATATAGCTATAGTAGGAATGAGATTGTGTAGTAGGGATGAGACTGTCAGAGATATAGCTATAGTAGAAATGAGATTGTGTAGTAGGGATGAGACTGTCAGAGATATAGCTATAGTAGGAATGAGATTGTGTAGTAGGGATGAGACTGTCAGAGATATAGCTATAGTAGGAATGAGATTGTGTAGTAGGGATGAGACTGTGAGAGATATAGCTATAGTAGGAATGAGATTGTGTAGTAGGGATGAGACTGTGAGAGATATAGCTATAGTAGGAATAAGATTGTGTAGTAGGGATGAGACTGTCAGAGATATAGCTATAGTAGGAATGAGATTGTGTAGTAGGGATGAGACTGTGAGAGATATAGCTATAGTAGGAATGAGATTGTGTAGTAGGGATAAGACTGTGAGAGATATAGCTATAGTAGGAATGAGATTGTGTAGTAGGGATGAGACTGTCAGAGATATAGCTATAGTAGGAATGAGATTGTGTAGTAGGGATGAGACTGTGAGAGATATAGCTATAGTAGGAATGAGATTGTGTAGTAGGGATGAGACTGTCAGAGATATAGCTATAGTAGGAATGAGATTGTGTAGTAGGGATGAGACTGTCAGAGATATAGCTTTAGTAGGAATGAGATTGTGTAGTAGGGATGAGACTGTGAGAGATATAGCTATAGTAGGAATGAGATTGTGTAGTAGGGATGAGACTGTCAGAGATATAGCTATAGTAGGAATGAGATTGTGTAGTAGGGATGAGACTGTGAGAGATATAGCTATAGTAGGAATGAGATTGTGTAGTAGGGATGAGACTGTGAGAGATATAGCTATAGTAGGAATGAGATTGTGTAGTAGGGATGAGACTGTGAGAGATATAGCTATAGTAGGAATGAGATTGTGTAGTAGGGATGAGACTGTGAGAGATATAGCTATAGTAGGAATGAGATTGTGTAGTAGGGATGAGACTGTGAGAGATATAGCTATAGTAGGAATGAGATTGTGTAGTAGGGATGAGACTGTGAGAGATATAGCTATAGTAGGAATGAGATTGTGTAGTAGGGATGAGACTGTGAGAGATATAGCTATAGTAGGAATGAGATTGTGTAGTAGGGATGAGACTGTGAGAGCTATAGCTATAGTAGGGATGAGATTGTGTAGTAGGGATGAGACTGTGAGAGATATAGCTATAGTAGGCATGAGACTGTGTAGTAGGGATGAGACAGTTAAGTGAAAAGACTATATTCTCTGTACAGCGCAGCATAAGATGTTAGTGCTATATAAATACTGACTCCACTGACACTAATAATGTGTGGGGACTGGGGCTTGAGGTATTTGAACCGAATGGGACTGGGTCTCCAGTTTTCACACTAGTTTTCTAAATCCATACCTAACCGATTTTATTGCGGTTGTACTTAATACTTAACTATAGTGTGATGTTATCATTATCTTTCGATTACTCCAGTATATTAAATGGAAAAAATGATGCTCTTGTATGACTTCTCACATGGCTAAATACTGTATGTACACCATGTGTCCTTGCTTGGGCATTAATAAAAGTGTGTTGTTTTTTCCCTTTCTTATCTTGAAGTGTGCAGGGTTCTTCTACAGAGCACAATCAACATCCACCACTTTCATATTCCTCCTAGAAGTCTTCTCCTATGTTGCTTGATGAATCTTGTCCTGATGATTGCTGATTGCTGCTTGACTGTGGCTTGAAGAAATATATGTTGATTGAAGAGATGCTGTCAAAAGCAATTAAAATACACCAATTAAAATCCTACTAAGCCCTGTTAGAAAGATCACTGTCAGGATAATTTCCCATCCTCTATATATCATACCTTTAAAAGCAGATCTTAGCAGCTAAGTAATGTGTGTGTATCAAATTAAAAATAAATGGAGACTGAAACACTCTTCAGTCAAGCAACTGACCCTGCTTCAAATGCTTCTGGTGCCTACCAGTCTGCTTTAGAGATCGACAATCAACACAGACAGCAAATCAACAGACAACATTTCAGAATATGTGAGGAATGGGACATCACAGAGAAAAGGTAAAGGTATGTAGAGATTCATGCTTTAGAGGAGAACATGCAAATACCTTTTATTTTAAAAAGGCACCAGAATTCAGGTATACTTTCACCAAAGAACTTGCAGTCAAGCATGACAAGCATGATGATGAAAGCCAAGCAGAAGAAACAGATCCTCCCAGAGAACCTGCTGTTCGCTCATTTAAAATGAATATTTAGCTACAGAAGATTCATTTAAACATTCGATCACCATTTTCACTCAGCTATTTGGTGAACATTAAGATCTGTATTTGTTAGTGAGAATTAAGGAACCTTCTGTTCTATTGTTGAATCATGTAAAATATGTTTCCAAGATGTATTTACTATTTAACTGGAGTTTAACTGGCTTTACATTTATGAATAGATGTTTAAATAAAGGTAATTAAAAATAAAGAAAAAGTAATATAGTTATTTTTCAGCTAAATCTATAAAATTGAAGGTACAAAATAGACCACCACAGTAGTGAATTAATAATGTAGCTAAAAAAATGTTCTTTTTGTGGGTGGATTAGTGCAGATTCTATAGTACTTACTGACGTTAGTGAGAGTATGTTAAAGAGACCTGCATGGTGCCCATTGTGTTTGCCTGTTGTGAGGAGTAGGCAGCTTTTTGTATACTAACAGGAAAGTTATGAATCTGTGTGGGTTTGTTTAAGGCTTATTTCCGATGTTGTAAACTGTGTTTTAGAGTACAAAGTCTACTAACAAAGGCATGTCAAATCCAAACAACTCCAAAAGCTTAAAAGGAAATACAATAGATTTATGGTCTAAATAGCTGTAATGCAGCTGTGAATGTGAGGAAGAAATGAGATGGAGAGACCATGCAAAGAAAGGCATTTTAAAACTTTTGTTCTATGCATATTGAGACCTAAGTGTAACAGAAAGTCAGTGAGAATACAGTACGTGAAAAATGTAGCATTGGGGGCATGGACATTTTTTTAATCATATATTAAGATATTTATTGTAACTATAAAAACATGGAGAATAAATATAAATACAAAAAAATAGAAAGATGAATGGTAAAAATGTCTTCATGAAGAGAAGAATAGGACCTACATGGATTACTTAAATTGTTACTCTGATTTAGTACAAAAATCTGAATAAGAGCATCACTATGCAAATCTTTTAATATTACATTGCATTAAATATTGTCTTTCATCTTGAGTCTGCAGCTGATATGAATGTTTTAAGAAACTTCATGGAAATCATGGTAACTGTGTATGGTGTGATTAAAAAACATGCAGAATTTTCATTCATCTCTGTTTTTCTCATTGTCACACAAAGCCAAAAACACACGTCTCCCATATAACAAATAATGCCTGACTTCAAAATGTGAAGCTCTAATGGCATTCTAGCTATTATGTACTAATATATTACAGTATACTGCTTTCCCTCACCCTAATGCACAATGGCGCAAGGGGCACTTGGAATTAAAGATGATAGCCACTCAATTCTGATCAATCTTCTCATCATCTGCTAGTGATCATCTCTTCTATTGAAGTCCATCATGTCTCCTGCCACTGTCACAGGACAAGCAGACCATAGAAGATTTGCCAGAGGAGGTGATCGCTCAATAAAAAGGAATGCTTCCAACACCTTGTTAAACACTTTGCTGAAGCTATACTATAAATAATTAGGGCAGTTCTGAGGGCAAAAGGGGATCCAACTGGTACTAGCTAGGTTTACTTAAAGCAGAGGTGTCCAAACTTTTAGGCCAAAGGCCACATCACTGTTCTTAAAGGGAACCTAAACTGAGAAGGATATGGATTTATCCTTTTAAAATAATACCATTTGCCTGACTCTCCTGCTGACCCTGGGAATACACGGTACATTTTTGAGCCATTTAGATGGCTCGATTGATAATTTCCGACATGTCCGATCTTCCGCCTGATTGATTCCGCGCTCGACTTCGCATAGAGAACAATGAAAAAACATAAAAAAAACAAATGGAAGATAAGAGAATCGGGCGCAGGATTGAGCCGCAAACCGTGTATTCCCAGCATAATACTTTCAGCCACAGCCCCTGAACAAGCATGCAGATCAGGTGCTCTGACTGAAGTCAGACTGGATTAGCTGCATGCTTGTGTCAGGTGTGTGATTCAGCCACTACTGCAGTCAAAGAGCTCAGCAGGATTGACCAGCAACTAGTATTGTTTAAAAGGAAACACCCATATCCCTCTCAGTTAAGGTTCCCTGTAATATTGCTAGGGGGCCAAACTAGTGAAATAAAACACAATATTTGCTGATTGCCCCTATGTACACTTCGCCTATTATACAGATGGTCCCCAGGTAACTAATTAGATAGGGACTGACTGTAGGTTTCGGAACCCTGTGTCCTCAGGGCCACAATATTTGCTGATTGCCCCTATGTACACTTCGCCTATTATACAGATGGTCCCCAGGTAACTAATTAGATAGGGACTGACTGTAGGTTTCGTAACCCTGTGTCCTCAGGGCCGGTTCTAGACTTTTTGCCGTCTGAGGAAAAACTTGTGAGCAAATGCCGCCCCCCCCCCCCAGCCGTAGGTGTGGGGGACCACCAAGCTGAAGGGGGTAGCGGGCAGAAAGGGGGTATTGGGCACAGCGGTGGGAAGGGGGGTTGGACCCCCTCTGTCACCTGGGTCACCCGATCTGCGCTCCCCCTCTAGCTTTTAAGTCCAGCAGCAGTTTATTAATACGAGGCAGTGGGCGGGGATGACTCACCTCTTCCGCGTTCCAGCGTGCATTCCACTCGTCACTTCCTGCATGCCGACCACTTACAATACAGTGGGTGGCCGGCATTGCAGAAAGTGACGAGAGTGGAACTCACGCTGGAACGTGAAAGAGGTGAGTCATCTCCGCCCACTGCTTTGTATTAATACGCTGCTGCTGGACCTAAAAGCTAGAGGGGGAGCGCAGATCGGGGGACTAAGGTGAGGGGGGGTCCGACCCCACTCCCCGCCGCTGTGCCCAATACCCCCTTCCTATCCGCTACCCTCTCCAGCTCGGGGGTCCCCCACACCCATGGGCAGGGGGGTGCCGCCCCCCAGACTTTGCCGCTTGAGGAACCCGCCTCACCCTGGCTCATGGGCAAACCGGTACTACCTGTGCTGCCTCTGTCCCACTGTGCCACCAATGTCTCCCTCTGTGCCACCACTGTTTCCCTGTGTGCCTCCTCTTGTCCTTCTGTGCCTCCCCATGTTCTTCTCTAACCCATCTATGCCTTCACATGTCCTTCTGTGCCCTCTCTGTACCTCATGTTCTTCTGTGCCCTCTCATGTCCTTCTGTGCCTCCTCATGTCTGTAACGAACGGTGAAGCACAGAGAGGATCTGATTACCGGTGATCTGCAGTATCACTGGGAATACAGATGTATACCAGATTATAAGTGATCTGCAGTATCACCGATAATCCGATATACCAGCTAACCTCTGTTCACCTGGGTAGAGTGTGGTGTTTGGTGTAACAGTAACACTTAGAGGGCTGGCCTCAGTGCAGTGAGGAGTACTGCACGGCTTCCTTCCGAAGGCCTGAACTCTCCAAGGCGGGAGGAGTTGGGCTGACAGTAGGAAGGTAAGTCTGAAAGTAACACTCAGGAGGTAGTGTCACTAACAGGATGGGGAACCGCCTCCAATAGTAAGGTCGGTTCTCGAGGTCGGACAAGCCAGGTTGTAACACACGGACAGATAAAGTACAGAATCAGAAGGCAGAGGCGGAGTTTAGGTACAGGCAGGGTTCGGCAACAGGGTATCAGAAATATCGAGGTACAAGATCAGGAGGCAGAAGCAGAGTCTAAGGACGAGCCGGGGTTCGGCAACAGAGTATCAGAATGACAAGGTACAAGGTCAGAGTTCAGGAGGATAGTCAGGCAGGCAAAGAGTCATAACAGATAATCACAATCAAACTAGTACTTTAGCTATCAACAGAATCTAGCTAAGTGTAGGATTACAGCTCCAGCTGGTCCCGGCACACTTAAGGATCTGACTACAGGTCTGAGTGCTCCCACGTATGTGTTTGCAACGCCAGACAACCAGCAACTGAATAAGCAGCAGAATATATAGTTGCTGGACTCTGCTGCCCCGCCCGAACCATTCAGCCAATCATGAGTCCTGCAGGAATCAGCTGACCTTCCTGATCAGCTGACACTTCCTCTGCAGGTATAAAGGTCCTGAATTCAGGCCCGCGCGAGCATAGCTCTCCGTCTGCCTAGGTGCACTAACAGACCCAGCCACACCAAGCACATGCTGCTGCATGCAAACAGCCGCTTTGCTGTCAGGACATGCGGCGGCTTTTCCACGTTCCACCACACAACCAGACGCGTGCAAACCGCCGCGTAGGACGCGGAGTCAGCCGCCTAGCTCTTGGCACACGCGGCGGCTTTTCTGCGTTTCCTCACAGTACCACCCCCCCCCCCCCCCCCCCCCCCGAGGAGTGGACTCCGGACAACTCCTACCAGGTTTCTCGGGATGTAAAGCGTGAAACTCCCTCCTTAATTCGTCCGCATGCATGCGACTCCCCGGTACCCATTGTCTCTCCTCAATGCCGTACCCTTTCCAATGTACGAGATATTGCACCGAGTTTTGTACAAAGCGTGAATCTAAAATCTTTTCTACCTCGTACTCAGGCTGGTCATCCACCAACACAGGAGGAGGAGGAGTGGGACCCACATGGACTGCTGGCTTAAGCAGGGATACGTGGAAGGATCTTACCCCACGCATGTTGGCGGGAAGATCAACGGCGTAAGTGATGTTGTTGATCCTTCTGGCTATCGGGAAAGGCCCGACAAACCTGGGACCCAACTTGTCTGAGGGCTGTTTTAGGGCCAAGTGACGTGTGGATCCCCAAACCAAGTCTCCTGGTTGGAATCTCCACTCCAAAGACCGTTTCTTGTCAGCTTGACCCTTCTGACTCAAAAACGCCTTTTCCAAACTGTCTCTCACCGTCCGCCAAATGTCTTTAAAAGACCTTTGCCAAGCCTCCAGAGCTGGAAACGGAGTGGAGGCCACTGGTAACGGTGAAAATTTGGGCAATCTTCCAGACACTACCTGGAACGGAGAAAATCCAGTGGAAGAACTTTTCAAATTGTTTTGTGCAAATTCTGCAAAGGGCAGAAATTTGACCCAGTCATTCTGCGCCTCTGCAACGTAGCATCTCAAAAACTGCTCTAAAGGCTGGTTGACCCTCTCTGTCTGACCGTTGGTCTGTGGGTGGTAGCCCGATGAAAACGACAGCTTCATGCCCATTTGATGACAGAATGCCCTCCAGAATTTAGATACGAATTGGACTCCCCGATCGGACACTATGTTTTCCAGAATGCCGTGCAGCCGGAACACGTGTTTGATAAACAAGTCGGCCAATTCCTGGGCCGAGGGGAGTCCTTTCAAGGGCACAAAATGGGCCATCTTGCTGAAGCGGTCGACTACCACCCAAATGACCGACATGCCCTCTGATCTGGGAAGCTCACCCACAAAATCCATGGACAAGTGAGTCCATGGTTCACTCGGGGTGGGTAAAGGCTGCAACGTCCCTACAGGTGCCAGCCGGGAGGGTTTGCTTTTAGCACATACCGCACAATCCTTAACAAATTCTTTGCAGTCGGCTGCCAGAGACGGCCACCAAACACACCTGGCCACAAGATCCTGCGTTCTAGATGCCCCAGGATGTCCCGCATTCTTGTGTGAATGGAATATCTGTAGCACCCGAAGACGGAATGGCAGAGGCACAAATAAAACCCCCTCAGGCTTCCCCTCAGGGACATCCTGCTGAAAAGGACTCAAGGTCTCTGTCCAGTCTTCCCAAGTCTCTGTTACGGCCAGCACCAAATTTTGTGGGACAATGGTCTCTGGGGCAGAAGGCTGTGCTGTCTCCAACTCAAAGCATCTGGACAGGGCGCCTGCCTTGATGTTCTTGCTACCCGTGGTATACGTAATTACGAACCTGAACCTCGAAAAAAACAAAGACCATCGAGCCTGACGGGGACTTAACCTCTTAGCCCCCTCGATGTATTCTAGATTCTTGTGATCCGTGTATACCGTAATTGTATGTTCTGCTCCTTCCAGCCAGTGACGCCACTCCTCAAAAGCAAGTTTAATGGCTAAGAGCTCTCTGTTGCCTATATCGTAGTTTCTCTCTGCCGGAGAGAACCTATGAGAAAAATACGCACAAGGGTGTAGCCTTCCCTGCAACCCTGACCGCTGAGACAGCACAGCCCCTACCCCAACCTCCGAGGCGTCCACCTCAACAATAAAAGGATAAGAGGTGTCTACATGTCTCAGGATGGGTGCAGAACAAAACAAATCTTTTAAAGTGGAGAAAGCACTTAATGCATCAGGAGACCAGTGGGTGGTATCTGCCCCTTTTTTCGTAAGACAGGTGAGGGGTGCGATAACCGTGGAATACCCCTTTATGAACCTTCTATAATAATTCGCAAAGCCTAAAAACCGCTGTAAAGACTTCAACCCAACCGGCTGAGGCCATTCCAAAACAGCGGAGACTTTGGCGGGGTCCATAGACAGGCCTGTGGTGGAAATTATGTACCCCAGAAAGGCGACAGATGTGACTTCAAAAATACACTTCTCAATCTTAGCGTATAGTGAGTTTTGTCTTAATTTGTTGAGTACAAATTTCACATGCATTCTGTGCTCAGAGAGGTTGTTGGAGAAAACAAGTATATCGTCTAGATAGACCAGAACAAATCTCCCCAACACCTCTCTGAAGACCTCGTTGATGAGTTCCTGGAAAACGGCCGGGGCATTACATAACCCAAAGGGCATCACCAGGTACTCGTAATGCCCATCTGGCGTGTTAAAGGCCGTTTTACACTCATCGCCCTTTCTTATGCGCACCAGGTTGTACGCGCCCCGCAAATCCAGCTTTGAGAAGATCTTAGCCTCAGTGACCTGCGTAAATAAATCGTCTATCAGGGGTAACGGATAGCGATTCTTTACCGTGATCTTATTTAGTCCCCGGTAATCAATACAGGGCCGCAGGCCCCCGTCTTTCTTTTTAACGAAAAAGAAACCTGCTCCAGCAGGCGATCAGGACGGCCGGATAAAGCCTTTGGCCAAATTCTCACGGATATATTCTTGCATAGCCAATTTTTCTGGCCCAGATAAATTGTACAAATGACCCCAAGGGGGCATACAACCTGAACGGATATCAATGGGGCAATCGAAAGAGCGATGTGGGGGTAATTTGTCTGCAGCCTTGGGACAGAATACATCAGAATATTCCACATATTGCTCAGGTACCCCCTGTACATGAACCCTGGTTTGGCCCAATGTCACCTTCCCTAAACATCGCTGAAAGCAGTGTGCTGACCAAGAAATTAGTTGGCCGGTGGCCCAATCAATGTGTGGAGAATGAAGGTGCAACCATGGCATGCCGAGTATAATGGTGGAGGTTGTCATATGCAACACAAAGAACTGTAACTTTTCCCAGTGCAGTACCCCTATGGTGACCCCCACCTCTGGTGGCTGAGACAGTGGGTGATTCCCTTGCAGAGGAGAGTCATCCACTGCTGTAACCTGGATGGGTGGTTGTACTGGTGTGAGCGGAATACACAATCTCTTAGCAAACTCAAAATCCATAAAATTTGCCGCGGAGCCTGAATCAATAAAGGCTTCCGTGACCTCAGTCTTATCTTCCCACGTAACGGTACAGGGAAGAAGCAATCGTTTTTCTTCTAGGGGTAAAAGTCGGACGCCCAGGGTGTTACCCCCTACCACTCCTAAGCGGTAGCGTTTCCCCGGCTTATTGGGGCAGTTCTGTACAATATGCCCCCCTTCAGCGCAGTACAGACACAGCTGTTCGGTCATTCTCCGTCTTCGCTCTACCTGGGTTAATTTTGACCGAGCAATCTGTATCGGCTCGGATGGAGGCAAGACGGGAGAAGGTGAAATAGTAGGAGGTGGAGTCACTGGGACCATGGTGTAAGATACCCCTCTGAGACGGGAACTACCCCTGGTCTGTTTTTGGTAGCGCAGCCTGCGGTCGATTTGGATGGCCGCTGAGATGGCCTCATCGACTGTTCTGGGCTCGGGCTGGCTTAACATCAAATCAGAGACCTCATCGGACAGCCCTGACAAGAAACGATCTAACAGGGCATAAGTGTCCCACCTGGCCGTAACTGACCACCTCCTAAACTCGGCCGCGTAATCTTCGACCGGACCTTCGCCTTGACGCAAAAGCTTGAGCTTCCGCTGCCATACTGCCATAGCTTTAAAGAATTCCTCTACCGAGGTAAGAGCTTTGTCTCCGGCGGGCAGGCTATACGCCCAAGACTGGGAGTCGCCGGACAACAAAGTTTTAATAAACGTGACCCTCTGGGTCTCAGTACCCGAAGATTGGGGTCTTAACTCAAAATAGGACAACACCCTACTCCTAAAATTCCGGAAGTCAGATCTGTGACCGGAAAAACTTTCAGGTACAGGCATACGTATGTCAGAGCTAAAAGGGGATCGCACATGATCCACTGATGTCTGGAGGGTTTGTACAGACCCTGATAGGGCATCAATAAGAGTTATGTAGGTGCCCAGTACTTGATTGATTTTGTCCACCGAAGCGGCAAGTACACCCAGACAATCAGTGTTTGCGTCCATTTTGTATTTTGGTCTGGCGTTCTGTAACGAACGGTAAAGCACAGAGAGGATCTGATTACCGGTGAACTGCAGTATCACTGGGAATACAGATGTATACCAGATTATAAGTGATCTGCAGTATCACCGATAATCCGATATACCAGCTAACCTCTGTTCACCTGGGTAGAGTGTAGTGTTTGGTGTAACAGTAACACTTAGAGGACTGGCCTCAGTGCAGTGAGGAGTACTGCACGGCTTCCTTCCGAAGGCCTGAACTCTCCAAGGCGGGAGGAGTCGGGCTGATAGTAGGAAGGTAAGTCTGAAAGTAACACTCAGGAGGTAGTGTCACTAACAGGACGGGGAACCGCCTCCAATAGTAAGGTCGGTTCTCGAGGTCGGACAAGCCAGGTTGTAACACACGGACAGATAAAGTACAGAATCAGAAGGCAGAGGCGGAGTCTAGGTACAGGCAGGGTTCGGCAACAGGGTATCAGAAATATCGAGGTACAAGATCAGGAGGCAGAAGCACAGTCTAAGGACGAGCCGGGGTTCGGCAACAGAGTATCAGAATGGCATGGTACAAGATCAGAGTTCAGGAGGATAGTCAGGCAGGCAAAGAGTCATAACAGATAATCACAATCAAACTAGTACTTTAGCTATCAACAGAATCTAGCTAAGTGTAGGATTACAGCTCCAGCTGGTCCCGGCACACTTAAGGATCTGACTACAGGTCTGAGTGCTCCCACGTATGTGTTTGCAACGCCAGACAACCAGCAACTGAATAAGCAGCAGAATATATAGTTGCTGGACTCTGCTGCCCCGCCCGAACCATTCAGCCAATCATGAGTCCTGCAGGAATCAGCTGACCTTCCTGATCAGCTGACACTTCCTCTGCAGGTATAAAGGTCCTGAATTCAGGCCCGCGCGAGCATAGCTCTCCATCTGCCTAGGTGCACTAACAGACCCAGCCACACCAAGCACATGCTGCTGCATGCAAACAGCCGCTTTGCTGTCAGAACATGCGGCGGCTTTTCCGCGTTCCACCACACAACCAGACGCGTGCAAACCGCCGCGTAGGACGCGGAGTCAGCCGCCTAGCTCTTGGCACACGCGGCGGCTTTTCCGCGTTTCCTCACAATGTCCCTCTGTGCCTCATGTGTGTTTTTTTTCTGCCCCTTCTGTGCCTCCTCATGTTCTTCTGTGCCTCATGTTTCTCTGTACCCCCCTCATGTCCTTCTGTGTCCACTCTGTGCCTCCACATGTCCTTCTGTGTCCTCTCTGTGCCTCCTTATATTCTCCTGTGCATTATGTTCTTCTGTGCCCCCTCATGTCCTTCTGTGCCCCCACATGTCCTTCCGTGCCCTCTCTGTGCCCCATCATGTTGTTCTGTGCCCACTCTGTGCCTCCTCATGTTCTTCTGTGCCCTCTTTGTGCCCCCTCATGTCTGTCTGTGCCCCCTGCACCTCCCCATGTCTTCTTGTGTCCCCTATGTGCTCCATCATGTCCTTTCATGCCCACTCTGTACCTCCCCATATCCTTCAGTGCCTCCTCATGTCCTCCTGTGCCCCCTGTGTGTCTCTTCATGTTTTCCTGTGCCTCATCATATTCTTCTGTTCCCCAGTGTGCCTCCTTAGGTCTTTCTGTGCCTCAGCATGTCCTTCTGTGCCCCCTCAGCCACTCCTCTTGTTTTTATGCCCCTCCTCATGTCCTCCTGTGCCTTCTCTGTACCTCCTCATGTCCTTCTGTGCATCCTCCTCTCCATTTGTGGTCCCTTTGTGCCCCCTTCTCTCCCATGTGCCTTCTCTGTGCCTCCCCCTTCTTCGTTGCCCCTCTTTGCCTCCTCCTGTCCCCCTCTGTGCCTGCTCTCCTCCCGTTCCCCCTCTTTGCCTCCTACTGTCCTCCTATGCGCCTGCCCTCACCCGTGCCCCCTCTTTTCTTTCCACTGTCCCCCACTGTCTCTGCTTTCCCTCGTGCCCCCTCTTTGCCACCTACTGACCCCTACTGTACCTGCTCTCCCCCTGTGCACCCTCTTTGCTTCCTACTGTCCATATCTGTTACTGTTCTCCCCTGTGCACCCTCTTTACCTCCTACAACCCCTCTCTGTGCCTGTTGTCCCCTGTGCCCCCCTTTGCCTCCTACTCCCCATACTCCCCGGCCCCCGTCTTCCTCCTTTTCCTATTTGATTAGGATGGCTGCAGCCATGTCCCATAGTCCTTCAGGCGTTATAGCACTACAAAAAAATGGCTGGCTCAGTACACACTATGAAAAATGTCTACGAATGCAGACTCCGGTGGCCATTTTTTTGTAGTTCTATAGTAATTGGTATGGGACTATGAAACAATAAAGGGGGAGACAGAGCAGTAAGGACCACTTGATGTTAAAAATAATGGGAGCTTCAGGCTCCACTTGATAAGGCTCTGCGGGCCGCATTTGGCAAGCAGGATTGATTTTGGACACCCCTGACACCAGAGAACGGCAGACCGTGGGAGGATGGTGTGGGACTCAGACAAACTTATGGGGCTGGAGGAAGCCCCAGGTGAGTATGAAATCTTTAATTATTTTGATCTCTAGTTCACTTTTAAGGGAAACTGAAATGAAAAAAAGTGCCCCTACGGGGTACTTACCTCAGGAGGGCTAAGCCTCTGGAACTTAAAAAGGTTTCCTTCGTCCTCCTCCGCAGGCTTGTTCCAGTGCAGGTAACCTAGAAAAAGAGCTTGTCGACAGCTTGCACAGGCACACACTTGCACCGTCCTGCTTGACTTTCTTTGGAAAAAGCCAGGCCGGATCGGGTCCACACTACTCTACAGGAGCAAGCAGTTTGAGCCTGCACAGTAGCATGGACATGATCAGCTAATTTCACCGGAGCCCAGTGTTAGTGCTTCCTCCTGAGGTAAGTGTCTAATTGTGGCCTTAACAAAACTCACAGGTTTGCTTTAAAGGACCACTATCGTGTATTTATTGGAATTATAACAAAGTCTTTATAAAAAATCATCGCATTTCGGTATGTTATATTATTATAGTATTTTTTTAATTAGGAATACTGATGTTGTAAGTGACCTGTGTCTGTGTGTGTCTCAGCTGACAATTGATTTTATTATCTTGAAAGAAATAAATATAGTAACAGACTGCGCTTATAAAAATGAAGGATCTTTAATTAATTTAGAGAATCAGTAGAAACTCAGTTGATCAGGGAGATTCTCCCTCAAATGTCCATAAAAACAAATGTATAAAAATATATAAGGAGAAAAAATAGGTAATATTAGCCCAGTGGGATTAGATGATATGCAGGAAACAAGGTGGTTTTGTTTAAGCACTGAGAAAATCACATTAATTATTTAAATGTGAGTTCCAGGAGTAGTGTCCAGTTAAATATTATGACTTGCTGAGAAATTGTTTGCTAATGCATCCTAGAAGTGATAACTCATTGCTGAAGTTAACGTAGAAACAAACAGTTTACGTGTTGATTAGGCATGGTCGGAAAATTCCGCGGAATTATTAATTCCGTGATTCCGGTCGGAATTAATAATTCCGATTTTGTTAGTCGGAACGGAATTTCTATATATCTCAAACGGAATTCCGCGGAAATTTTATAATTCCGACGGAATCACATCAAAATTCTCTCTCTCTCTCCCTCTCCCTCCCTCCCTCCCTCCCTCCCTCCCCCTCTCCCTCTCCCTCTCCCTCTCTCTCTCTCTCTCTCTCTCTGCATACTGGGTTCAAATCCCAGCTATGGTATATAAGCATGCTTTTCAAAAAGTACCAATCCTTAATCATGCTACTTTTTCTATTGCATTGATCATAATGGTAGTATGGTTTATGCTAGGACAGCTTTACCATGTAGTGTGGTTCATGGTCTAGAGGTTAAGACAGATACCTACTAGCTACTAGACACTGCATACTGGGTTCAAATCCCAGCTATGGTATATAAGCATGCTTTTCAAAAAGTACCAATCCTTAACCTTCCTGGCGGTAAGCCCGAACTGAGTTCGGGCTATGCCGCCGGAAGGCACCGCTCAGGCCCCGCTGGGCCGATTTGCATAATTTTTTTTTTGCTGCACGCAGCTAGCACTTTGCTAGCTGCGTGCAGTGCCCGATCGCCGCCGCTACCCGCCGATCCGCCGCAATTCTCTCGCCGCGGCCGCCCCCCCCCCCAGACCCCGTGCGCTGCCTGGCCAATCAGTGCCAGGCAGCGCTATGGGGCAGATCGGAGTCCCCTCTGACGTCACGACGTCGATGACGTCGGTGACGTCATCCCCCGCCCGTCGCCATGGCGACGGGGGAAGCCCTCCAGGAGATCCCGTTCTTTGATCGGGATCTCCGGATCTCCGATCGCCGGCGGCGATCGGAGGGGCTGAGGGGATGCCGCTGAGCAGCGGCTATCATGTAGCGAGACTTTGTCTCGCTACATGAAAAAAAAAAAAAAAAATTAAAAAAAAAAAGATTTGCTGCCCCCTGGCGATTTTTTTGCAAACCGCCAGGAGGGTTAATCATGCTACTTTTTCTATTGCATTGATCATAATGGTAGTATGGTTTATGCTAGGACAGCTTTACCATGTAGTGGTAAAGAGATGTAGTCTCTCTCTCTCTCCCTCTCCCTCTCCCTCTCCCCCCTCCCCCTCCCCTCTCTCTCTCTCTCTCTCTCTCTCCCTCCCTCCCTCCCTCTCTCCCTCTCCCTCTCCCTCTCCCTCTCCCTCTCCCTCTCCCTCTCTCTCTCTCTCTCTCTGCATACTGGGTTCAAATCCCAGCTATGGTATATAAGCATGCTTTTCAAAAAGTACCAATCCTTAATCATGCTACTTTTTCTATTGCATTGATCATAATAGTAGTATGGTTTATGCTAGGACAGCTTTACCATGTAGTGTGGTTCATGGTCTAGAGGTTAAGACAGATACCTACTAGCTACTAGACACTGCATACTGGGTTCAAATCCCAGCTATGGTATATAAGCATGCTTTTCAAAAAGTACCAATCCTTAATCATGCTACTTTTTCTATTGCATTGATCATAATGGTAGTATGGTTTATGCTAGGACAGCTTTACCATGTAGTGGTAAAGAGATGTAGTCTCTCTCTCTCTCTCCCTCTCCCTCTCCCCTTCCCCCTCCCCCCTCCCCCTCTCTCTCTCTCTCTCTCTCTCTCTCTCTCTCTCTCTCCTCTCTCTCCTCTCTCTCTCTCTCTCTCTCTCTCTCTCTCTCTCTCTCTCTCTCTCTCTCTCCCTCCCTCTCTCCCTCTCCCTCTCCCTCTCCCTCTCCCTCTCCCTCTCCTCTCTCTCTCTCTCTCTCTGCATACTGGGTTCAAATCCCCAGCTATGGTATATAAGCATGCTTTTCAAAAAGTACCAATCCTTAATCATGCTACTTTTTCTATTGCATTGATCATAATGGTGGTATGGTTTATGCTAGGACAGCTTTACCATGTAGTGTGGTTCATGGTCTAGAGGTTAAGACAGATACCTACTAGCTACTAGACACTGCATACTGGGTTCAAATCCCAGCTATGGTATATAAGCATGCTTTTCAAAAAGTACCAATCCTTAATCATGCTACTTTTTCTATTGCATTGATCATAATGGTAGTATGGTTTATGCTAGGACAGCTTTACCATGTAGTGGTAAAGAGATGTAGTCTCTCTCTCTCTCCCTCTCCCTCTCCCCCTCCCCCTCCCCCTCCCCTCTCTCTCTCTCTCTCTCTCTCTCTCTCTCTCTCTCTCTCTCCCTCCCTCCCTCTCTCCCTCTCCCTCTCCCTCTCTCTCTCTCTCTCTCTGCATACTGGGTTCAAATCCCAGCTATGGTATATAAGCATGCTTTTCAAAAAGTACCAATCCTTAATCATGCTACTTTTTCTATTGCATTGATCATAATGGTAGTATGGTTTATGCTAGGACAGCTTTACCATGTAGTGTGGTTCATGGTCTAGAGTGGTCTAGAGGTTAAGACAGATACCTACTACACACTGCATCCTGGGTTCAAATCCCAGCTATGGTATATAAGCTGTTTTGAAAATCTGCAATTCCCTACTGGATGATATAAGAGGATGGATGGATGGGAGAGGGAGAGGGAGAGGGAGAGAGAGAGAGGAGAGAGAGGAGAGAGATTTTAAAATTTTCTGACAGAATTCCGTGGAACGGCTCAGGAATTCCCTCGGAATGAAACGGTAGCGGAATTTCGGTAGTGGCGGTATGCGGAATTACCACGGAATCAGAAATTTGCTATTCCGACCATGCCTGGTGTTGATACGTCTCACCCGTCCTGGTCCGTGTAATGACAGTGGAGTGATGTTCTGGGGAGCTGCTCAATCTCACCCGCCCCGGCCGGCGGCGAGGTGAGAGAGACTGGACGGTTGGAAACGTCGGGCTGGTTAGCCCGGCTCCGTTGGATGGTGGAGGCTTTAGGATCTGAGGCGCCTTGCCGGAGATGGAACTTCCGTGCTTTCGTGCGGTGCTGGCAGCCGCGTAGCTTCAGCACGCCTCCTTTCCCTCTAGTGTGTGACGTCACGATAGCAGCCACTGCTGACGTTTCGGGAGGACCGCCTCCCTTTCTCAAAGCTAGGCTGCTGAGGGGGATCGGAGGCTCACTTATGAAGCTTTGCCCCTGTATTCTTGTTAATCAAATGCATATAAATCTAAATCTTTATTTAATCCATGCGGTGTCAAAGAATTAAGATTAAATATCCACAACGTTTCCCTCCGGGACATTTCTAATAAATAATCCCCACCTCTCCAGGATCTGTTAACTTGCTCTATCGCGCAGTATTTAGTTCCCTTAAAGGAACATCCATGCTCCGCTTTATAATGCGCTGAAAGGGGGTGTTTTTTATTTCCTTTTGTAATGTTCGTACAGTCCTCACTGAGTCTTTCCTTCAGAGCACGCTTTGTTCTTCCCACATAGTGTTTCTGACAGGGACATATCAGCACCTTGATAACCCCCTTTGTGTCACAGTTAGTAACATCTTTAATTTTAAATATTTCTTTACTTGTTGTTGATGCAATATCATAAATCATTTCCACAGATAGATTAGATTCACGACAAGCCCTGCAGAACCCACATTTTTTAAAATAACCACTGCTCTTCTTCGTTCTGGTTGATTTTATGGTAGGGGCCAATATATTGCCCAGATTCTTTAATCTTCTAAAAATCATTTTGGAATTCTCCGGTAGGATAGAAGTAGAGGATCCTCCCTTAACAGTTTCCAGTATTTTCTGACTATATTCCTAACTTTTGGAGCTTGTGATGAATACTGCATAATTAAATTAGGTTGTTGGTCAGTTGGATCAGATCGTTTGAGGAAATTGTGTTTAAAGAAATACTTTTTGAAGAAAACAGATGAGCGACCATTTGAACGCGACACCCAGAAAGATATTTATAAACATTCAGGGTTGAAATGCAAATCCAAATTCAACCCAGTTCAGGAAGCCAGTAAGGCCATGAACACCTTTGAGACACTGGTTTTGGAAGATATTAAAAAAACTTAAGACTAATTTTGTAGATAATCTATCTTCAATAGAAAGACAAGCAACGAGAAATTTACAGAATGATACCGCTATTGTGATTAGACCAGCCGATAAGGGGGGGGGGGGCGTAGTCCTACAAGATATAGAGCAGTATCATCAAGAAGCAATACGGCAATTACATTATAGAGCAAGTTAACAGATTCTGGAGAGGAGGGGATTATTTATTAGATATGTCCCGGAGGGAAACTGTAACGATCTGTGAAGCACAGAGAGGATCTGATTACCGGTGATCTGCAGTATCACTGGGAATACAGATATATACCAGATTATAAGTGATCTGCAGTATCACCGATAATCCGATATACTAGCTAACCTCTGTTCACCTGAGTAGAGTGTAGTGTTTGGTGTAACAGTAACACTTCAAGGACTAGGCCTCAGTGCAGCAAGGAGTACTGCACAGATTCCTTCCGCAGACCTGAGCTCTCCAAGACGGGAGGAGTCAGACTGACAGTAGGAAGGATTGTCTGAAAGTAACCCTCAGGACGAAGGGTCGCTAACAGAGCGAGGAACCGCCTCTAACGGAAAGGTCGGTTCTCGAGGTCAGACAAGCCAGGTCGTACACACACGGACAGATACGGTACAAGATCAGAAGACAAAGGCGGAGTCTAAGTACAGACAGGGTTCGGCAACGGGTATCAGATATATCGAGGTACAGAATCAGGAGGCTGAGCTGGAGTCTAGGAACGAGCCGGGGTTCGGCAACAGAGTATCAGAAATATCGAGGTACAAGATCAGAGATCAGGAGGATAGTCAAGGCAGGCAAAGGTCATAACAGATAATCACAATCAAACTAGTACTTTAGCTATCAACAGAATCTAGCTAAGTGTAGGATTACAGCTCCAGCTGGTCCCGGCACACTTATGGATCTGACTACGGATCTGGGTGCTCCCACATAGGTGATCGCACGCCAGACAATGAGCAAGTGAACAACCCATGATATATATACACAGGTATTCCCCCAGCACCTCCCTAAGTGCTGGGCCAATGACGAGTGGGGCCAGAGTCAGCTGACCAGCCTGGTCAGCTGACTCCTTTCTGGCTGCCATAAATTCCCTGCCTGAGTGCGCGCGCGCGCGTCACTCTGAAACTAGAGGGACTACGAGTCCCAGCCATAGCAGCCCCGCTCTGCGGTGTCTCCACAGTGGGGGTATGCGCACTAACCGCCGCGTGCAACGCGTAGCCCTGCACGGAGACAGCCGCCTCATACCGAGAGGAGGCGGCTGCCTCTCCGTTTGCAGGCTCACTATGCGCGGAAGGAGCCGCCTGCCGCTGGCTCATGGCGGCGGCTCCTCCACGCTTTCTCACAGTGACCCCCCCCAAGGAGTGGACTCCGGACAGCTCCTTCCAGGTTTCCCTGGGTGCAAAGTGTGAAACTCCCTCTTCAATTCATCGGCATGCATGCGAGTCCCTGGTACCCATTGTCTCTCCTCAATGCCATACCCTTTGTACAAGATATTGTACCGAGTTTTGCACAATGCGTGAATCTAAAATCTTTTCCACCTCGTATTCAGGTTGGTCATCTACCAACACAGGAGGAGGAGGAGTGGGACCCACCTGGACCGCAGGTTTGAGTAGGGACACATGAAACGACCTTACGCCCCGCATGCTGGCAGGAAGATCAATGGCGTAAGTCACGTTATTGATTCTTTTGTTCACTGGGAATGGACCCACAAACCTGGGACCCAGTTTGGCAGAAGGCTGCTTCAGGGTCAAGTGACGTGTGGACACCCAGACTAAATCCCCTGGCTGAAACTTCCATTCCACGGATCGTCTCTTGTCTACTTGACCCTTTTGACTCAGAAAGGCCTTCTCCAGGTTTACTTCTTACCGTCCCCCAAAGGTCCTTAAATGACCTTTGCCAGGCCTCCAGGGCTGGGAACAGAGTGGCGGCTACTGGTAATGGGGAAAATTTGGGTGATCTCCCCGTCACTACCTGAAAAGGAGAAAATCCGGAGGACGAGTTCTTTAAATTATTTTGAGCAAATTCTGCGAAGGGCAGGAATCTGACCCAATCGTCTTGCGCCTCTGCCACATAACACCTCAAAAACTGCTCTAAGGACTGATTTATCCTCTCAGTCTGGCCGTTAGTCTGTGGGTGATAGCCTGATGAGAATGACAGCTTTATGCCCATAAGCTGGCAAAAAGCCTTCCAAAATCGGGAGACAAATTGGACTCCCCTGTCTGAGACTATGTCTTCAGGAATGCCGTGTAATCTGAAGACATGAGTGATGAATAACTCGGCCAATTCCTGAGCCGAGGGGAGTCCCTTCAATGGCACAAAATGGGCCATTTTGCTAAAGCGGTCGACTACCACCCAAATGACCGCCATACCTTCAGATCTGGGGAGCTCACCCACAAAATCCATGGACAGGTGGGTCCACGGCTCACTCGGGGTGGGCAAAGGCTGCAAGGTACCGACAGGTGCCAGCCGGGAGGGTTTACTCTTGGCACATGTCGCACACTCCCTCACGTATTCTTTGCAATCCACTGCCAAAGAAGGCCACCAGGCGTATCTGGCTACCAGATCCTGTTTTCTAGATGCTCCAGGATGCCCCGCATTCTTATGCGCATGGAACATCTCTAGAACCTGGAGGCGAAACGGCAGAGGAACAAACAGAACCCCTGCCCGGCTTCCCTTCCGAGATGTCCTGCTGAAAGGGAATCAAAGTCTCCCTCCAATCCTCCCAAGTTTCAGTTGCTGCCAGTATCAACCTCTGGGGAACAATGGTCTCTGGAACGGAGGGCTGTGCTGTCTCTGACTCGAAGCATCTGGATAAAGCATCCGCCTTAACATTCTTGCTACCCGGGGTGTACGTAATAATGAAACTGAACCTAGAGAAGAATAACGACCATCGAGCCTGACGAGGGCTCAACCTCTTAGCCCCCTCGATGTACTCTAAGTTTTTGTGATCGGTGTAAACCGTGATGGTATGCTCAGCTCCCTATAACCAATGTCGCCATTCCTCGAAAGCCAATTTAATGGCCAGGAGCTCCCTGTTGCCAATATCGTAATTCTTCTCTGCAGGTGTTACGGAACAATAAACAGGTATTGCAATGGATGACCACAGTTTGCAGAAACACTGATACTGAGACAGGAATGTGCAAAAAGGTGTTTTATTAAGGACCAAATCATGCAAATAACATACAACCATATGCAAACAATATATACAGTGAATCTCCCGCAAACCAAACAAAACAGTGTGCACACATATAACCAAAACCCTGACTATCTATCTATCTACAAACGGCATGCAGGAGATATATATGTACAAGCAAATATATATATACACAATAACGCGGTATCAAAGGGAGCAGGCAAAGACAGGTCAAAACAGAATAACAGAGTCAGCAACGGGTAATCAGATACAAGCAAGGTACAAAGGAATAGATAGAAGCAGAGTCAGGACTAGCAGAGGTTCAGCAGCAGGTAATCAGATCACAGAGCAGGTACAGGAAACCAGGTATCAAACAACAGAGGTGACCAGAGACTCAGACCTGTAGAAAGGAAGTTCTGGCCATGACTTGCAGGAAGAGGCAGACTTATATAGTCCATGTAACAGGAAGCATCTGGTGGTAATTGCTCAGAGACACATTAGAGGCCTCTGCAGGCCATACAAAGAACTGCAAGTCCTTAAATGTAATGATAAGCCACCTGCTGGTGGATAGTGGAAGTCCAGGGCAGTCCAACTCAATACCACCACCAGCAGGCAGGAGATGATACAATATGAATCGTAACAGTACCCGCCCCCCCCCCCCCCCCTGAAGGAGCGGCCTCAGGACGCTCCACAGTGTCTTTAGAAAATGTCCACCAGGGTCCCACAAGAGGGCAGACAACCCAAACATTGGCCAGGTGGGTCGCAGAGGCCAAGCTTGGGAGGGCAGGGAGGGAAAACACTTTGAAAACTTGGTCTTTGGATGTTGTAACATAAGCTGTAAATGTCCAGGCAGGATGGCAAGTTGGATAAAAGACTGTACAACATCAGGCAGGACCCAGAAAGCAGCAACAAATACAGGAGGCAGTAAAAGGCAAACCTGGGTGGGCAGGGAGGGAAATAATGCCAACCAAATCCAGACCAGCATCTTTTGGACAGAGAGCAATGTAGAAAACAGGATCTCAGGAAACTGGAGGATATCAGACAAGGTATCAGGCTGGACCGGAGACTGGCAGGCATAAGGCTTGGCAGGAGACTGGACAGGAACATTAGGCTGAGCAGGAGACTGACAGGTATCATCAGGCTTGACAGGAAACTAGACAGAATCATCAGGCTGAGCAGAAGGCTGGACAGGATCATCAGGCTGAGCAGAAGGCTGGACAGGATCATCAGGCTGAGCAGAAGGCTGGACAGGATCATCAGGCTGAGCAGAAGGCTGGACAGGATCATCAGGCTGAGCAGAAGGCTGGACAGGATCATCAGGCTGAGCAGAAGGCTGGACAGGATCATCAGGCTGAGCAGGAGGCTGGAGAGGATCAGGCTGAACGGGAAACTGGCAGGCACCAACAGGCTTGACAGGAGATTGGCAGGCATCATCAGGCTGAGCAGGAAACTGGACAGGAACAGGCTGAACAGCAGACTGGACAGGATCATCAGTCTTGGCAGGAAAATGAGCAAGATCAGGCTGAACAGGAGACTGGCAGGCACCAACAGGCTTGGCAGGAAACTGGCATGCATCATCAGGCTGAGGAGGAGACTGGACAGGATCAGAGTGGACAACAGGTTGGCAGGTCTCAGACAGAGCAGGAAACTGGCAGACATCAGCCGCTGCAGCAGGCTTGGTACCAACAGGGCAGACAGCAGTCTTGGAAGCATCAGGAGCATTGATAACAGGAGTCTCTAGTGGCTGGGCAACAGCAAAAGACTGTGAAGGCCGGGCAACAGCAAAAGTCTGTGAAGGCTGGGCAGCAGCAGAAATCTGTGAAGGCTGGGCAGCAGCAGAAATCTGTGGAGGCTGGGCAGCAGCAGAAATCTGTGGAGGCTGGGCAGCAGCAGACATCTGTGGAGGCTGGGCAGCAGCAGACATCTGTGGAGGCTGGGCAGCAGCAGACATCTGTGGAGGCTGGGCAGCAGCAGACATCTGTGGAGGCTGGGCAGCAGCAGACATCTGTGGAGGCTGGGCAGCAGCAGACATCTGTGGAGGCTGGGCAGCAGCAGACATCTGTGGAGGCTGGGCAGCAGCAGAAATCAGTGGAGGCTGGGCAGCAGCAGAAATCAGTGGAGGCTGGGCAGCAGCAGAAATCACTGGAGGCTGGGCAGCAGCAGAAATCACTGGAGGCTGGGCAGCAGCAGAAATCAGTGGAGGCTGGGCAGCAGCAGAAATCAGTGGAGGCTGGGCAGCAGCAGAAATCAGTGGAGGCTGGGCAGCAGCAGAAATCAGTGGAGGCTGGGCAGCAGCAGAAATCAGTGGAGGCTGGGCAGCAGCAGAAATCAGTGGAGGCTGGGCAGCAGCAGAAATCAGTGGAGGCTGGGCAGCAGCAGAAATCAGTGGAGGCTGGGCAGCAGCAGAAATCAGTGGAGGCTGGGCAGCAGCAGAAATCAGTGGAGGCTGGGCAGTAGCAGAAGTCTGTGGAGGCTGGGCAGCAGCAGAAGTCTGTGGAGGCTGGGCAGCAGCAGAAGTCTGTGGAGGCTGGGCAGCAGCAAAAGTCTGTGGAGGCTGGGCAGCAGCAAAAGTCTGTGGAGGCTGGGCAGCAGCAAAAGTCTGTGGAGGCTGGGCAGCAGCAAAAGTCTGTGGAGGCTGGGCAGCAGCAAAAGTCTGTGGAGGCTGGGCAGCAGCAAAAGTCTGTGGAGGCTGGGCAGCAGCAAAAGTCTGTGGAGGCTGGGCAGCAGCAAAAGTCTGTGGAGACTGGGCAGCAGCAAAAGTCTGTGGAGGCTGGGCAGCAGCAAAAGTCTGTGGAGGCTGGGCAGCAGCAAAAGTCTGTGGAGGCTGGGCAGCAGCAAAAGTCTGTGGTGGCTGGGCAGCAGATTGCATTACATCAGGTGAAACAGAAGGCAGGAAAACTTCAGGCAGGTTAACAGGTTGGGAAACTTCAGACAGGGCAACAGGCTCAGTAGTTTCAGGCAGGGCAACATCCTGCATAACTTCATGGATCTGGACCTTTGGCTTAGTACTTGGCTGGGCCGTTGGCTGAGCGCATGGCTGAACCGTTGGCTGAGCGCTTGACTGGACCTTTGGCTGAGACCCTGATATAGTTTGTGCGAGTTGGCACTGAGACTGTGCGGACTGGGCCTGTGCGAGCTGGAACTGAAACTGAGTGGGCAGGATACTAGACAGAAATTCTGTAGGCTGTATGCCGTTTTCTGCAGACTGGATGCAAAACTCTCCAGACTGTGAGCAGGATTCTGCAGGTTGACTAGAAGTCTCTGCAGACTGGAGGCAATATTCTGCAGACTGGGAACATAGTTCTGCAGACTGGATGCAAAGTTCTGCAGACTGTGAGCAGGATTCTGCAGGCTGTTTTGAAGTCTCTGTAGGTTGGAAGTGAGGTTCTGCAGACTGAGCACAAGGCTCTGCAGATCGAGGCAAAGTCTCTGCAGGCTGAAGGCAAGGCTCTGCAGACAAACACATGGCTGGACTGGATTCTGGAGCATACCAAGTCTGCAAGAGCTGTGAGAGGAAGGCAAGAGTTTGTATAACAGGTGTCACCGAAACATTAACCGGAGGCTGCACCAGACAGGAGTTGGATGGAGGCTGCACAGGAGGTAAGATGACTGGAGGCTGCACAAGAGGTAAGATGACTGGAGGCTGCACAAGAGGTAAGATGACTGGAGGCTGCACAAGAGGTGAGATGACTGGAGGCTGCACAAGAGGTGAGATGACTGGAGGCTGCACAAGAGGTGAGATGACTGGAGGCTGCACAAGAGGTGAGATGACTGGAGGCTGCACAAGAGGTGAGATGACTGGAGGCTGCACAAGAGGTGAGATGACTGGAGGCTGCACAGGAGGTGAGATGACTGGAGGCTGCACAGGAGGTGAGATGACTGGAGGCTGCACAGGAGGTGAGATGACTGGAGGCTGCACAGGAGGTGAGATGACTGGAGGCTGCACAGGAGGTGAGATGACTGGAGGCTGCACAGGAGGTGAGATGACTGGAGGCTGCACAGGAGGTGAGATGACTGGAGGCTGCACAGGAGGTGAGATGACTGGAGTAATAGAAGCCCTTGGAGAATATTTGCGTCTGGACTTGGAGACCACTCTGGAAACTGGAGCAACAGCAGGTTCTCTTGATGAGGCTGGATACTGCCAGGACCAAGGTGTGGACCTGATAGCGGTTTGCAAAGGTGCTGATTTGATATGTTTTTTAACTATGGTAGGTTCTGAGTTCTGGACACAGGAGGAGGTAGATGAAAAATGAGCAGGAGACAGAGAGTGGGAACGGAAAGAAAGGATTTCATTCCAAGCAGCAATCAGAGCAACAGCTGATCCGTGCTTACAAAGCTTATGTGTCAACAAAGACTCAGTTGCACGTATACTGGCGGATACAAACGCTTCACTTTTTTCAGAATACCATTCACAAAATCCTTTCATATCTCTTTTCAAAAAATCAAACAAATGGTCAATCTGATCAGAGTTAAACAAAAAATCCAAACGTTCTTTTCTGGAAGACTGACATTTAGGTACTTTAGCTGCAGAGGACTCAGGGTTCTGAACTAGATGAGAGGTAGCCAGAGGGTTAACAGGGGATTTGCATAATGACAGGATTTCAGAATATGCATCAATCAGGGCATGAGCTGACTCAGGCTTACATCTTCTTTCAGACAATAGACTCTCAACCGCACATTTACATCCAGAAACAAATGCAAAGCTTTGCTTAATGTAAAAGTCAAAAAATGCTTTTCTGTCTGTTTTCAAATAACTATGGTACATGTTAACTTGTTCGGAAGTAAAGTCAACCTGGACAGGATTTATAACAGGTAAGGCAGGAGCTGTGGAACCTGCAGAGATAATTTTCTGCCATGCATTTAGCAAAAGAGAGGCTTTCCCATACTTGCATATTCCCTTAGTAATCAGGGACTGGAGGGAATCAATGCAAGCCTGCACGCTCTGTTTATCTTTGCCTGAGTAGTAATCAAGAAAACATTCCCTGTCATCCTCAAACAAATTAATTAGAGCTTCTATGGCATAGTTGTCAAAAGGTGGTTCATAATCGCTGACTATACTTCTGTCATAATCCGGTTGCAAACAAACATTTGTTATTTTGGGGTGTACAAGGTCATTCCAGATCCTGGCTAAATTTTCAATATCTTGGGTGCTAAAGATCCCCAATTTAACATAACTATAGGCCTGGAAAATTAGCTGCTGTAGTTCAGCCTTAGAAAAACCAACAAATTCAGCACGACATTCAATCTCTTCTTCATCAGCCAGCAAAACATAATAGTACATTTGTTGCGGATCCATTTTTGGACACAACAGGTATCAGTGCACAGTATGTCTGCACTGGTCAGTATAATGGCCAGAACTTACTGTTACGGAACAATAAACAGGTATTGCAATGGATGACCACAGTTTGCAGAAACACTGATACTGAGACCGGAATGTGCAAAAAGGTGTTTTATTAAGGACCAAATCATGCAAATAACATACAACCATATGCAAACAATATATACAGTGAATCTCCCGCAAACTAAACAAAACAGTGTGCACACATATAACCAAAACCCTGACTATCTATCTATCTACAAACGGCATGCAGGAGATATATATGTACAAGCAAATATATATATACACAATAACGCGGTATCAAAGGGAGCAGGCAAAGACAGGTCAAAAAGGAATAACAGAGCAGTGCTGGGCTGAAATTACGCATTAGCGTAATTACGCATCGTAATTCACTACAAATGCACCGAAAGCGTTACGTGTAAGGTTACGGTATTACGCGTAATTAATTATGCGTAGACCGTGGGTTACGTTTTTACGCGTAACAAATTACGCGTAAGACAGTAAACTCCCATTGAAATTACACAGTCTGCCGTAATCGCGTAATATTACGCTCCCGTATAATATAAAAAAGCCGCCGACTTTAAGGGTTAATAGCAAAGCCTGCTTAAAATTTAGAAACACCAAATTCACAGGGTATATTAAGGGGATCAGTGGGAATAAGAGGAAAATTTTTTTTTCAAAAAGACCTTATAGTTTTTGAGAAAATCGATTTTTAAGTTTCAAGGGCAAAAATGTCTTTTAAATGCGGAAAATGTCAGGTTTTTTTGCACAGGTAACAATAGTGTTTTATTTTCATAGATTCCCCCAAGTGGGAAGAGTTTTACTTACTTTGTTCTGAGTGTGGGAAATATTGAAAAAAAAACGACGTGGGGTCCCCCCTCCCAGACCTCTTTAACCCCTTGTCCCCCATGCAGACTGGGATAGCCAGAATGCAGAGCACCGGCCGCGTGGGGCTCTGCACCCTGACTATACCAGCCCGCATGGTCCATGGATTGGGGGGTCTCGGAAGGGGAGGGGCAGCCAAGCTTTCCCCTCCCCCTCCGAGCCCTTGTCCAATCCAAGGACAAGGGGCTCTTCTCCACCTCCGATGGGCGGTGGAGGTGGAGGCCGCGATTTCCTGGGGGCGGGGTTCATGGTGGCATCTGGGAGTCCCCTTTAAAAAGGGGTCCCCCAGATGCCCACCCCCCCCTCCCAGGAGAAATGAGTATAGAGGTACTTGTACCCCTTACCCATTTCCTTTAAGAGTTAAAAGTAAATAAACACACAAACACATAGAAAAAGTATTTTAATTGAACAAAAAACATAACCACGAAAAAAGTCCTTTAATATTCTTAATTAACCATTAATACTTACCTGTCCCTTTAAAAGCCAGTTCCCACGCAATATCCTCGGAAATATACTAATCAGTTACAATGTAACAAAGTTATTACAATGTAATAACTTTGTTACTTTGTAACACCACCGCACCCGACGTCACTCGCCGCTCACCCGCCGGCCGCCGCATACACGCTAAGTCCCCGCCGGCTCCCGCCGTCCACTCCGCCCACACCTGTCACCCATATACATGCTGGCACCCATGGGTGCCAGCATGTATATAGGTGACATGTGGGAGAGGCGGGGAGGGCAGCGGAGCCGGCGGGGACTTAGCGTCCCTTCACCTGACAGAGCTCTGAGCTATAGCTCAGAGCTCTCGAAAGCATCTTTGTATTTGGGCTCCAAGGAGCCCCATTGGTCCTTAGCAGACCAATGGGGTTCCTTCAAATCAGAAGGAACCCCATTGGTCTGCTAAGGACCAATGGGGCTCCTTGGAGCCCAAATACAAAGATGCTTTCGAGAGCTCTGAGCTATAGCTCAGAGCTCTGTCGGGTGAAGGGACGCTAAGTCCCCGCCGGCTCCGCTGCCCTCCCCGCCTCTCCCACATGTCACCTATATACATGCTGGCACCCATGGGTGCCAGCATGTATATGGGTGACAGGTGTGGGAGGAGTGGACGGCGGGAGCCGGCGGGGACTTAGCGTGTATGCGGCGGCCGGCGGGTGAGCGGCGAGTGACGTCGGGTGCGGTGGTGTTACAAAGTAACAAAGTTGTTACATTGTAATAACTTTGTTACATTGTAACTGATTAGTATATTTCCGAGGATATTGCGTGGGAACTGGCTTTTAAAGGGACAGGTAAGTATTAATGGTTAATTAAGAATATTAAAGGACTTTTTTCGTGGTTATGTTTTTTGTTCAATTAAAATACTTTTTCTATGTGTTTGTGTGTTTATTTACTTTTAACTCTTAAAGGAAATGGGTAAGGGGTACAAGTACCTCTATAATCATTTCTCCTGGGAGGGGGGTGGGCATCTGGGGGACCCCTTTTTAAAGGGGACTCCCAGATGCCACCATGAACCCCGCCCCCAGGAAATCGCGGCCTCCACCTCCACCGCCCATCGGAGGTGGAGAAGAGCCCCTTGTCCTTGGATTGGACAAGGGCTCGGAGGGGGAGGGGAAAGCTTGGCTGCCCCTCCCCTTCCGAGACCCCCCAATCCATGGACCATGCGGGGTGGTATAGTCAGGGTGCGGAGCCCCACGCGGCCGGTGCTCTGCATTCTCGCTATCCCAGTCTGCATGGGGGACAAGGGGTTAAAGAGGTCTGGGAGGGAGGACCCCACGTCGGTTTTTTTTCAATATTTCCCACACTCAGAACGAAGTAAGTAAAACTCTTCCCACTTGGGGGAATCTATGAAAATAAAACACTATTGTTACCTGTGCAAAAAAAACGGACATTTTCCGCATTTAAAAGACATTTTTGCCCTTGAAACTTAAAAATCGATTTTCTCAAAAACTATAAGGTCTTTTTGAAAAAAAAATTTTCCTCTTATTCCCACTGATCCCCTTAATATACCCTGTGAATTTGGTGTTTCTAAATTTTAAGCAGGCTTTGCTATTAACCGTTAAAGTCGGCGGGTTTTTAAATGTATATATTTTTCCTTTGAAACTTTAACATCGATTTTCTCAAAAACTATAAGGTCTTTTTGAAAAAAAAATTTTTCCTCTTATTCCTTCTGATCTCCTTAATATATTCTCCAAATTTGAGGCTCTTAGCACTTAAGGGGGCTTTGCTATTAACCCTTAAAGTCGGCGGCTACCTAACATTGATCCATGCGTCAACTTTTCCGCTTGGCAGCATGACCTTACGCATTAATTGCTAGTAGGAATTTACGCGTAAGCCTATAATGTAACAACCTGAATTACGGTATTCTTACGCGTAATTGCGTAAGGGCAATGCGTCATTACAGACATGTACCGAAATTGATTGTCTATGCCGTAAGCGTAATTTCGTAATGCGTAATAACGTAAAATTACGCGTAATGATCCGTAAGCGTAGCTTTTTCCATTACGACCAGCACTGTAACAGAGTCAGCAACGGGTAATCAGATACAAGCAAGGTACAAAGGAATAGATAGAAGCAGAGTCAGGACTAGCAGAGGTTCAGCAGCAGGTAATCAGATCACAGAGCAGGTACAGGAAACCAGGTATCAAACAACAAAGGTGACCAGAGACTCAGACCTGTAGAAAGGAAGTTCTGGCCATGACTTGCAGGAAGAGGCAGACTTATAAAGTCCATGTAACAGGAAGCATCTGGTGGTAATTGCTCAGAGACACATTAGAGGCCTCTGCAGGCCATACAAAGAACTGCAAGTCCTTAAATGTAATGATAAGCCACCTGCTGGTGGATAGTGGAAGTCCAGGGCAGTCCAACTCAATACCACCACCAGCAGGCAGGAGATGATACAATATTAATCCTAACAGCAGGGGAGAACCTACGAGAGAAGTAAGCACACGGGTGCATTCTACCCTGCAAGCCTGACCGCTGAGACAGCACAGCCCCCACCCCAACCTCCGAAGCATCCACCTCAACAATAAACGGGAAAGACATATCCACATGTCTGAGGATGGTTGCTGAACAGAATAGGCCCTTCAGGGTGGCAAAAGCATGTAAAGCCTCAGGAGACCAGTGAGTGGTATCTGCCCCTTTCTTAGTGAGACTGGTAAGGGGAGAAATGACCGTGGAGTACCCCTTTATGAACCTTCTATAATAGTTGGCGAAGCCAAGAAAGCGCTGCAGGGACTTCAACCCAACCGGCTGCGGCCACTCCAAAACAGCGGAGACCTTGGCAGGATCCATAGACAGGCCTGTGGTGGAAATTATGTACCCCAGGAAAGCGACAGATGTTACCTCAAAAATGCACTTTTCAAGCTTTGCGTACAAAGAGTTCTGCCTTAGCTGATTCAAAACAAACCTCACATGGTTCCTATGTTCAGAGAGGTTGTTGGAGAAGATAAGGATATCGTCTAGGTAGACTAGAACGAATTTCCCCAACACCTCCCTAAAGACCTCGTTAATGAGTTCCTGGAAAACGGCCGGGGCATTACATAGCCCGAAGGGCATCACCAGGTACTCATAATGCCCGTCTGGTGTATTAAAGGCCTTTTTCCATTCATCGCCCTTTCTTATGCGTATCAGGTTGTAGGCGCCCCGCAAATCTAGTTTAGAAAAAATCTTGGCGTCGGTAATCTGTGTGAACAAATCGTCTATCAGCGGCAGCGGATAGCGATTTTTTACTGTAATTCTGTTAAGGCCGCGGTAATCAATGCAGGGTCGCAGACCTCCATCTTTCTTTTTAACAAAAAAGAAACCTGCCCCAGCAGGCGACCGGGACGGGCGAATGAAACCCTTGGCCAAGTTTTCACGGATGTAATCCTGCATGGCCAATTTTTCGGCCCTGACAAATTGTACAAATGACCCCGGGGGGGTACACAACCTGAACGGAGATCGATGGGACAATCGAAAGGGCGATGTGGGGGCAATTTGTCAGCTGCCTTGGGACAGAACACATCGGAATATTCAGAGTACTGGTCTGGTACCCCTCCCACCTGAATTCTGGTTTGCCCCAATGTCAACTTTCCCAAACAATGTTGAAAACAACGAGGTGACCAGGTGGTTAACTGACCCGTGGCCCAGTCTATTTGAGGTGAATGGACTTGCAACCACGCCATGCCTAGGATAATAGTGGAGGTTGACATATTTAACACAAAAAACGGTAATTGTTCCCCATGCAGTACCCCTATGGTGACCTTCACCTCCGGAGTCTGCGACAGAGCACGATTCCGTTGCAGAGGGGAATCGTCTACTGCCGTGACCTGAATGGGGGGTCTCACAGGGGTGAGGGGAATACCCAACTCCTGAGCAAACTTAAAGTTCATAAAATTCGCCGCTGAGCCAGAATCAATAAAAGCCTCAGTGGCCACAGACTTGTTCTCCCATGTAATCGTACAGGGGAGAAGCAATTTTTTCTCTTTAAGGGGTGAAAATTGTGTGCCTAGGGTGTTACCCTCCACTACTCCTAGGCAAACTCGTTTCCCGACTTGTTACGGCAGTTTCACACCCTATGACCTGCTTCTGCACAGTATAGGCACAGTTGTTCCGTCATTCTCCGCCTTCGCTCCACCTGGGTCAGTTTTGATCGACCAATCTGCATTGGCTCGGGTGGAGGCAAGGCCGGAGAAGGTGAGACAGATGGAGATGGCGTTACTAGGGGTGCAGCGGAAGGTGCCGCATAAGATGTCACCCTGACACGGTGACTACCCAGAGTCTGCCTCTGATGGCGTAACCGACGGTCGACTCGAATGGCCGATGTGATGGCCTCATCGACTGTCTTGGGCTCGGGTAAGGTCAACATTAGGTCGGAGACCTCCTCCGACAACCCAGACAGAAAGTAATCCATCAGAGCGTAGGTGTCAAATCTGGCGGTAACTGACCACCTACGAAACTCTGCCGCATAATCCTCGACCGAGCCTCTGTCTTGTCGCAACAGTTTGAGCTTCCGCTCAGAGGTTGCCGCCAGGTCAGGGTCATCGTATATCACTGCCATGGCCTTAAAAAATTCCTCTACCGAGGTCAGAGCTGTATCTGTGGGAGGCAGGTTGTATGCCCAGGACTGGGAATCACCAGTTAACAGGGTTTTAATAAAAATGAGTCTCAGGATCGGGGTCTCAACTCGAAGTATGACAACACTCTACTCTTAAAATTCCGGAAGTCAGACTTGTGGCCGGAAAATTTGTCTGGTACGGGCATCCGTATGTCATCACTAGGAGGGGATCGCACCGAATCAACTGACGTCTGAAGGGTTTGCACAGAGCCTGTTAGGGCATCAATTAAAGCTTTGTGCTGGCCCAGTGCTTGATGGATAGTATCCACCGAAGTGGCAAGCACAGTCAGAGGGTCAGCGCGTGCGTCCATCTGTTTATTGGTCTGGCGTTCAGTAACGATCGGTGAAGCACAGAGAGGATCTGATTACCGGTGATCTGCAGTATCACTGGGAATACAGATATATACCAGATTATAAGTGATCTGCAGTATCACCGATAATCCGATATACTAGCTAACCTCTGTTCACCTGAGTAGAGTGTAGTGTTTGGTGTAACATTAACACTTCAAGGACTAGGCCTCAGTGCAGCAAGGAGTACTGCACAGATTCCTTCCGCAGACCTGAGCTCTCCAAGACGGGAGGAGTCAGACTAACAGTAGGAAGGATTGTCTGAAAGTAACCCTCAGGACGAAGGGTCGCTAACAGAGCGAAGAACCGCCTCTAACGGAAAGGTCGGTTCTCGAGGTCAGACAAGCCAGGTCGTACACACACGGACAGATACGGTACAAGATCAGAAGACAAAGGCGGAGTCTAAGTACAGACAGGGTTCGGCAACGGGTATCAGATATATCGAGGTACAGAATCAGGAGGCTGAGCTGGAGTCTAGGAACGAGCCGGGGTTCGGCAACAGAGTATCAGAAATATCGAGGTACAAGATCAGAGATCAGGAGGATAGTCAAGGCAGGCAAAGGTCATAACAGATAATCACAATCAAACTAGTACTTTAGCTATCAACAGAATCTAGCTAAGTGTAGGATTACAGCTCCAGCTGGTCCCGGCACACTTATGGATCTGACTACGGATCTGGGTGCTCCCACATAGGTGATCGCACACCAGACAATGAGCAAGTGAACAACCCGTGATATATATACACAGGTATTCCCCCAGCACCTCCCTAAGTGCTGGGCCAATGACGAGTGGGGCCAGAGTCAGCTGACCAGCCTGGTCAGCTGACTCCTTTCTGGCTGCCATAAATTCCCTGCCTGAGTGCGCGCGCGCGCGTCACTCTGAAACTAGAGGGACTACGAGTCCCAGCCATAGCAGCCCTGCTCTGCGGTGTCTCCGCAGCGGGGGTATGCGCGCTAACCGCCGCGTGCAACGCGGCGGTTTCTCCACGCTCCGCTGAGCCCTGCACGGAGACAGCCGCCTCATACCGAGAGCAGGCGGCTGCCTCTCCGTTTGCAGGCTCACTATGCGCGGAAGGAGCCGCCTGGCGCTGGCTCATGGCGGCGGCTCCTCCACGCTTTCTCACAGAAACGTTGTGGATATTTAATCTTAATTCTTTAACACCGCATGGATTAAATAAAGATTTAGATTTATATGCATTTGATTAACAAGAATACAGGGGCAAAGCTTCATAAGTGAGCCTCCGATTCCCCTCAGCAGCCTAGCTTTGAGAAAGGGAAGCGGTCCTCCCGAAACGTCAGCAGTGGCTGCTATCGTGACGTCACACACTAGAGGGAAAGGAGGCGTGCTGAAGCTACGCGGCTGCCAGCACCGCACGAAAGCACGGAAGTTCCATCTCCGGCAAGGCGCCTCAGATCCTAAAGCCTCCGCCATCCAAGGGAGCCGGGCTAACCAGCCCGACGTTACCAACCGTCCAGTCTCTCTCACCTCGCCGCCGGCCGGGGCGGGTGAGATTGAGCGGCTCCCCAGAACATCACTCCACTGTCATTACACGGACCAGGACGGGTGAGACGTATCAACACGTAAACTGTTTGTTTCTACGTTAACTTCAGCAATGAGTTATCACTTCTAGGATGCATTAGCAAACAACTTCTCAGCAAGTCATAATATTTAACTGGACACTACTCCTGGAACTCACATTTAAAGAATTAATGTGATTTTCTCAGTGCTTAAACAAAACCACCTTGTTTCCTGCATATCATCTAATCCCACTGGGCTAATATTACCTATTTTTACTCCTTATATATTTTTATACATTTGTGTTTATGGACATTTGAGGGAGTATCTCCTTGATCAACTGAGTTTCTACTCATTCACTAAATTAATTAAAGATCCTTCATTTTTATAAGCGCAGTCTGTTACTATATTTTTTTCTTTCAAACTATTACAAGGAAGTGGGATCCCTTTTAACAGAACTAGCAGCGTATTGGTGAACAGTATTTGATTCTTTTTCCATTGATTTTATTATCTCTCTGAGCAGAAAGTCTTTCAATAGTCTATGCTAAAGCTACATACCCACTTATAGATAGAGCATGTGACTCACCCAATGAAACAATCATTCCATGATTTATCTTTCACGATATCCATGTGACGTGATGTGATCGACGTGATGTTTTGATGGGTCATACGGTAAACAATGTCATTGTTAAATGATGTGGAAACCTGCATCAAGCACTGTAGACTTTGCGACACATCGTTTGATAATCTCTCATTGCTCTGTACACACTGCTAACTAGGAACGATTATCTGCTGATTCGTCATGCTGGTCATTCAAAACGAATGAGAATCATCGCAGATTGTTTGTCTAAACATGTTGTTCGCTACATTTTTCCCTTTCGATGTCAGAACAATCCATAGTTTGGTATCCATTTAGCTAAATTTTCTCCCTATGGATCCAAGGCTTAAGTCTTGGTTCACACTTGAACGGATGCAAAACAGGCACAGTAAGAGCATCTGCTAAGTGGATTCAGTCTGTCTATTTTGCATTCACTTGTAGCAATTTGCTCCACATCCCCCATCCATTTCACCTGTGATCGCCACTCACGTGTACCGCCACCGATCGCTGCTGCTCAGTCCCCCTGTACTAAGCCTGGTGACTGGCAGGAACATGGTGCTCTCTATTGGATGCAATTAAACAATTCTCCCTAGCAACAGGGAGAATTCTTATTGGTCTACCATGAACCAATGAGAATGTTCCCCATTGCTAAGGATTCCCATTGTTTTTTTTGCAGCTTAATGGAGATCCCCATGCTTCTTCTGGGCCACCGGGCTGTGTACAGGGATCCGTACTAAAGCGATTGGTGTAGGGACACATGGTCCAGCTGTAGCCTGCTGTGTACCAGCTGTATCTCATGGCAGATGCAAACTTCTATCACTCACTGTCACGATTCCTGCTAGCAGGGTATTTGCTGATCACATTTAGTAGCATATACAAAAGGTCAGGACACAGATTTGCAATGAATTAGTGTTTAATATGAACAGTGCTATATACATATATACAAATATAACAATCGCAGTACAGAATCATCAATCAGAATCAACATCAAACACAGTCCAGGGTCAATATACACTAAGATCAGAACCCCTACAATATTCATACATGAATACACTCTAGCTAATCTGGGACACAGAGGAGCAATAGAGCAGGGCAGAATAGGACGCAAGCCAAAGGCTCACACAGACAGACAGACTGGAATTACAGTGCAAGGCAAGATAGGATGTAAGCCAGAGGCTTACACAGGCAGTCAGACAAAGGGGAAACACAGAGCAGAGCAAGAGAGTGGACCAACAAGCAGTAGTCACACTGACACGAGGATCTGCGTAGTGTGAAGGGAATGGCCAGCTTAAATAGGAGCTGGCAGCCTGCCCGGACACCTGTGGAACATGGACCTGTGTAAACCATGATACTCCATCTAGTGGTGAGCCTGTTAACTGCAGGCAACCATGAAAAGCAAACAGAGCCACCTGCTGGTGACTTGTGATGGCACCAGCAGGTGAAGCAGGACGCAACAGTGTTTCTGACACTCACTTCCTTCAATGGCTTATCTCAGTGCTCCTCTACCTCAACTCACACTGATGGCCATACCCTCGACCTCGTATTAACTCGTCTCTGTTCTGTCACTGACTGTCACTTACTAATGATACACTACCACTCTCTGGCCATAACCTACTTAAAGGGAACCTGCAGTAAGTAAAATTATTTAAAATAAACACATGACGTAGCTGCAAATAAAGATTACATACTAACCTCACTGTCAGTTCCTCTCAGAGGCCTACCATTTTCTTCTTACAGTGATTCCTTCCAGTTCTGACAATATTTTGTCAGAACTGAAATATACCAGTTGCTGTCAGTTATATATCAGCAGCTGTCAGTTACAAGTGAATGTGCAAGGTAATGTCCATGTTTCCCTATGGCTCAAGTGGGTGATATTGCAGTTTAACAGTGTGCTGACCAGGAAGCTGTTATGGGGTAGTGGCCATTTTCAAAATGGAGGACGGAGAATTGCATTGATCACAGTGGACAAATGGGATGCAGGAGAGGAGAAAGAGATTGAGGAGTAGACTACATGGGAGATAAGTATGACCTGTGTATGATTATTTTGACTTGTTATTTTCAGTTCAGCTTCTCTTTAACTTCTCTCTCTCCTCCTCTTTTCCTACCACCCTGGCACAAGCACGCTCACATACTCGCAGAAACTACTGCAATTTAGACATGAAATCTGTGTCTGATGCCCTGGCACCTCTCCTCATACAATCCTTCACTGACGCAGACTCAGCCGCTATACTCGACAACAGCTCCATTACAAAAGTCATGGATGACTTTGCCCCTCTTACGAATGTCCACCCTCGCCATGTCAGTCGCCAACCCAGGATGACCAAAGCCACTAAACAATTGAAAAGGTGCTCTGGGGTAGCTGAACGGCGTTGGAGGAAAAGTAACACAAGCAAGGACTTCATCTCATATAAAATAGCCTTGAACAACTTCAGAAACGAACTCTCTGTGGCAAAACATATTTTTCTTCCCTAATATCCGCCCATTTCCACAATCCAAAGCGCTTGTTTAGCACCTTCAACTCCATTCTCCATCCAACTCCTCCGCCTTCATCTTGCTTATCAGCTGAATTTGCAACATACTTCACTGATAAAATTGATAAAATCCAAAGTGAATTCTCCATGCAGCCCTCAAATTCCACCTCCAGATCTCTCATCGACTGCTCTCTAACTGCCTTCTCTCCACTCTCTGAACATTCTCTCTCCCCTATAATATCTAATGCTCATCTAACCACCTGCTCTTTGGATCCTATTCCCTCCCATTTCATTCCGCAGCTATCCTCATCTCTCATGCCTGCACTAACATTGCTATTTAACCTGTCCCTCTCCACTGGCATCTTTCCGTCCCCACTCAAAAAGGCTGGTGACACAACTACTTAAAAAACCATCACTAGATCCTATCACACTCGCCAACTACCACCCAGTGTCACTTCCCCCATTTGCATCCAAATTACTTGAACGCCATATATGTATATATGTAGGGAGTTAGCAGATAAATAAGCCATTATGTATCTGCTAACTCCCTACTTGTTCATTTCCAGCCTAGCTTTCGCTCTAACCACTCCTTAGAAACGGTCCTTACCAAAGTGGCCAATGACCTTCTTATAGCCAAATACAACGGTCAATTTTCCATACTCATCCTTCTTGACCTGTCATCAGCATTTGATACTGTCTACCACAACTTACTCCTACAGATACTTGCAAATGTAGGCATAAAGGGCCTTGCTGTTTCATGGTTCTTCCTACCTCACTGGAAGGACCTTCACAGTCTCTTACTCAGATCAGATCTCTTCTCCTCATGCTTTCTGTAGGGTTTCCTCAAGGCTCTGTTCTCGGCCCACTCCTCTTTTCCATCGACATGCACGGTCTTGGTGACTTAATCAACTCATTTGTGTTTCAATACCACCTGTATGCAGACAATCCACAACTATACCTCTTGGCCCCAGACCTTAACTCCCTCCTCACACATGTTCCTGTCTGCTTGTCTGGTATATTCTCCTTCTTATCCTCTCGCTTCTTAAAACTTAATATGAGTAAAACAGAACTAATCATTTTTCCACCGTCTCTGTCCACCTCTCTGCCTGAAGTAACAATAAATGTTAATAACACACCTATAATTGCGGTTGACCTACCCTCTGATCGGATGAGGAATCCCACTGGAAGAACTAAACGGTATGTAGCCGGAAGTCACCTAAGGGAACCGTGAGTGTATGAATCAATATTTGTTGCTGATATATCGATTGAAGTTAGACCCAGATAGGGTCTGTAATGAATGCGTACGTGTGAATACATAGAGGCATGCTCTGCATTGCAGCATACGGGGTGACTGAGAAACTGTATTAATCTTCACTGGATTTCTGGCTGTCATCTATGGAAGCTATTATAAATGGGCCAGAAGATCAGAAGATACACACCTATAACTGCAGTTGACCTACCCTCTGATCGGATGAGGAATCCCACTGGAAGAACGAAATGGTCTGTAGCCGGAAGTCACCTAAGGGAACCGTGAGTGTATGAATCAATATTTTTTGCTGATATATCGATTGAAGTTAGACCCAGATAGGGTCTGTAATGAATGCGTACGTGTGAATACATAGAGGCATGCTCTGCATTGCAGCATACGGGGTGACTGAGAAACTGTATTAATCTTCACTGGATTTCTGGCTGTCATCTATGGAAGCTATTATAAATGGGCCAGAAGATAAAAAAGTGTACACGCTACAGTTGTTATAAAAAGGAGTGCACTCCAAGTGGGAACTAATAGATGGATATTTTATATAGAGTGTGTTTATGGATCTTTTTCTATAATGTTTAATAAAAGCTATTGTATACTAAATACAATTTGAGCTCCCTAACGTTACGCTAATTATACATATTCTATAGGTGAGACAAGTGACATTATTAAAAAGGCACAGACTAACCAGCAAGCTCATGGTGACCCAGAACTCATTGGGGTGTGTAAGGGACTACAATGGTCCTAAAAGCCCCCTTACTAAGATGTTAAGAAAAACAAAAGTTTGCTTTCCTAAAACAGAAAGAATTTGCGATAATTCAGGTTGGAGTGAGCTCGAGGTTGATATCCCATATTTTGTTTCTATACTATTTAATAATAATAATTACCCCCATAGGCAGTGGCGTAAATACAAATCATGGGGTCTCCCAGCAAAACTTTGATGGGGCCCTCCAAAGCTCACACCCTTTCCCTTGCCTACCCCTGGTGACCCTCACAGCCTGGGGGCACATCTTGCAGGGGTCATAAAATAAGTGTGAACCTTATAATATTCACATCTGTAACAAGTGTAACCCCAAAAACACTTGATCTGAAGGATGGACCCTTTTATTGGAGAGACTGAAGTAGAAGTTGGGACCCCCTTACAGCTCTGGGCCTTTCTGTGATCCCAGGGGCTGCTCCCCCTGTAGTTATGACAATGCCCATAGGCTATATGGGGAATGCATCCACCTGCCCAGGATTATCACAGACTGCACAGAAGTGTGGCCTACTTACCAAAATGGATCTCATGGATCCGTGCAGTCTGACAAGTGTAAACGCCTCCTATTTATAAATAGAGATGGCCCGAGCGCTTTGCCGGCGAGCACTTTAAGGTGAATATCTGCTATTCGTGCTTGCTTCAAGCACATGGCATGTTTAATCCACCCCTTATACATCATCAATGGGCTAAACTTTGATCCCTTACATCACAGTTAGCAGGCACATGGCAGCCAATCAGCCTGCACTCCCTCACCCCCTAAAAAATGTTTCAGACTGTCTTCAGCTGGTATAGGCTGGTATAGACTGTCATTGCTGAGATAGGGAAAGCGTTAGCTAGGCCTGGTTTTTTTTGGTCCTCGTTGACTAGCTTGCTTTTGAAGCACTGTAAAAAGCCCTTCTGAGGCTTACTACATCCTTTTGCTGTTTTTTCGTGTGTGTGTGTGTGACACTCCACAGCCCACAGGCACCCACCCAGAGCTGTGCCCAGTGCCCACTACTATAATTGTGTGCCACATAAGACACAAACAGAGTAGTACTCCAGTGCTTCTGTTATCACTGTATTGTGTTTGAACTATTGCATATCTCTGTTTCTGATACTCACAGAGCCCACTGGCACCCACTCACAGCAGTGCCCACTACTACTGATCTAATTATGTTCCACATTAGACACAAGCAAAGTACTACTTCAGTGCCTATTTTATCACTGTATTGTGTTTGAACTATTGCATATCTCTGTGTGACACTACCCAGCCCACTGACACCCAGAGCTGTGTACACTACTGCTATAGTTGTTACTACACTCAGTTGCAAGCATTGTGTGCCACATTAGACACAAGCAGAGTACTAATCCAGTGCCTCTGTTATCACTGTGTTGTGTTTGAACTATTGCATATCTCTGTGTCTGATACTCTACAGAACCCACTGGCACCCATTTACACCTGTGCCCACTACTACTGATCTAATTGTGTTCCACATTAGACACAAGCAGAGTACTACTCCAGTGCCTCTGTTATCACTGTATTGTGTTTGAACTATTGCTTATCTCTGTGTCTGATACTCCACAGAGCCCAATGGCACCCACTCACAGCTGTGCCCACTACTACTGATTTAATTGTGTGCCACATTAGACACAAGCACTAGCACAAGACACAAGCAAACAAGCACATTAGACACAAGTACTACTCCAATGCCTTATTTACCACTATATTGTGTTTGAACTATCACATATCTCTGTGTGACACTACCCAGCCCACTGACACCCAGAGCTGTGTACACAACTGCTATTGTTGTTGCCACACTCAGTTGCAAGCATAGTAGCATCTCCAGCACATCATGTTTCACTTGTTGCAGGCACATTACCCAAAATAAAAAAAAGATGACAGACAGAGGCAGAGGCAGGCCACCCCACAAGTGTCCTCAAGGTCATGCTGCTGTGATTTCCTGTGGCCCTGGAAGAATGCCCAGTGTTCAGAGGGCACATACCATTAATACCCAAAATACAGAGGAATTAGTTGACTGGCTAACACAGCACACCCCAACTTCTACAGCTTCTGCACGGAACATTGACGTACCATCGTCCTCCTGCTCTGATTTGGTCACCCCACAACAACTTACCACCACTTGCCCGGCAGCCCAAACCACCACTAGCACCACAGCCGCTCCAGTTGATATGTCAGAGGAGTTATTCACACACCCGTGTGATAAATGTAATGATGCACAACCATTATTGGCAGAAAATGAAGGCAATAAGGATGTCACACCATGTTGATATGTCTCAGTCAGGCGTCAGTACACACATTACCATAAGGTGTGAGGATAATTCTTCTGGCATGTGTACATGCCTAATTTTTCTGACCTGTGGTGCTGAACTGTGGCTACAAAAAAAAAAAAAAAAAGGTATATACATTATGTCAATTCCCCTTTGTGATTGTTACCTTGTCGTGGTGAGGGGGTTTGCGTATCACAATGAAGCAATGACCTATATGAGTGTGTTGGAGGCACACCCAAGAGGATAAGGTTGTTGCTTCATTTTGGACAGACCAAATTCGATCAACCAGCTTTATACGTTTTGGCAAAACCTTTGGTCACCTCAGGTGATCATTCAATAAAGCTTACTAGGCCAACACTGGGCCCACACTGCAGAACTAGTGTTTTCTGGGTCACTTTGCTGTCATAGAGCTACCTCAGCCTGACCATAGTGGCTGGAAGACCGCCATGGCCTGCCATGGCCTGCACTCTCGCCAATGTGTGCACATTAGCATGCTGACCACTACACAAAGATTGCAGCCGAGAGGACTAACTCTCATTTAAGTCCTGAGAGTGTCAACTATTAACAACTCTTTGCGATTGTTTGTGGTGCATTAAACGCCGAGTTTGATCGGTCAGGGTTTGGTCTGTCAGTGTGAAGCAGGCATAACCCTTACATTACCACTCTGGACATTTAAAAGCAGCACAGTCAGGGCAGGTATATCATCCTCAGCTACCCAGAGCCTATTCCACATTCCAGTGCACTAAGAACATTTTTTTCTAAGTAACAAGTACATTTTTTGCTACACAGCATTTGACATTTTTTTCTCCAATTACATTTTTATGTGTAAACCTGCACCATCATGTGCAGAGCCAAGTCACTGTATCTCTGGCACACAGTGTTGGGGCAAGAGTCCATCTAGCCACTGATACCTGGGCCCATATGCAATTCCCTTTTTCTCCTGAGTTTTCTCCTAGGTGATATTTTTAAACTTGTTAATAAAATGCCCTTTAAGCCACCAGAAAGCAAGAAAATACTCAAAACTATTTTGATATCACTTTTTCACCTACTTTTTGGTACTTTTTTAGTTGAAAAGTACTGGAAAGTTATTTAAATCGAAGATGAAAATTTTTCTCCTAGGAGAAAACTCAGGTGAAAAAGTGAATTGCATATGGCCCCTGGTCTGTAAAGCATGGTCAGGGCAGGTATATTACCTATACCGCACATTGGGTAAACCTGCTGACCGCAGGCAAGCCTCAACTGCATGGCTTTGCATTGGAGTTAGCGACACCACCACTACCCCCACCATGAATGGAAGGCAGGCCTGCTGCCAGCCTGCCACCTGCTGATGTAACATTTATTAAAAAATATCATTGAATATATTTAAACATAACTTTGAAATTTTGTATTTTTTTTTAAAAACTTTGTATTTTTTTTTATTTTTCATACATAACTTTGACAAATAGGCTAAACAAAAACAAAACCAATTTGCAAGGGTGGTAGTTCACACCTGCCACCACCTCTCACTTCTCATTCTTGTAAGAGTGGCAGTTCAAACATAGGCACTAGATCTCCTCCAAGGACACCATGATGGGGTATCAGGTAACCTGCATGCTATTGCTAGCCTGCCACTGGCAAGCATCCACTGTGTGACTCTGCATTGGAGTTGGTGACACCACCCCACCCCACCACAAATGGTAAGGCAGGCCTGCTGCCAGCCTGCCACCTGCTGACGTAAAATTTATTCAAAAATATCATTGATATTTTTTAAAAAATAACATTGAAATTTTGTATTTTTTAAAAATAGCTTTGTATTTTTTAATTTTTAGAAATAACTTTTTTTTATAAATGACTTTATCAATATTTTTTTTTATAAATAACTTTGAAAAATAAGCTTAAAAAAATAGGGTGTAGTAGACTGAGCCTGTCTACTTCAGTTGAGTGTGCATGCAGCACGCGTACATCTAAGGGCCTTACAGACCCCTGACACTCAATCTTGCATGGTTGGTTGGTCGCGTAACTAGTTAGCATGGTGGAATTCACAAATAGCCCCCCCCCCCCCCCCCAAAAAAAAAAAATAGGCTGTACACTGATGCTGGTCTGCTTGGTTCCAACATAAAGTTCCATTATTAACTTTCCATCCTGACCTCTGCTACACACCACGATGGTCTGTTCAGTTAAGCGCGAATGCAGCACCCGCACCCCTAAGGGCTTTACAGACCTGTTAGCGCTCAATCTCTGTAAATGGGGCATTTGGTCTATCAGTGTGAAGTGGGCATAACCCTTATATTACCACTCTGGACATTTAAAAGCTGCCCTTTATTCTACCAATTGAGGAATATACTTTGATTTCTGCAGTTAGGGATTAAAACCAGACTCTGCGCCAACTCTGTAATTTTTGGTTGGACTTTTGGCACAGATTTGTTGTTTGCAACATCTTTATTTATATAACAGGAGCCATTCACTGTCAGGTTAGTAATGAGTGGAGAAAGGACAAAAATGTCCATTCTCCACTCAAGTGGGAACACAGCCTAAGAACTGTTGCTCAGCTATCAGAAGGCAGTAAAACAATGAGCTGATAAAAGAAACAAATCAGTGTAAAAAGCATTCTTACCATACAGTTCTGAAAAAAAAACAATGCCCAGCTTCTTTCCAGTTCTGTACTTTCTTTTTACCCATGCTAAACATTATCATAATTGTGTATTCATATAGCACCAGCATCTTCATCAGTGCTGTATAAAGTATATTGCCTTTGTCACTAACTGTCCCTCAGAGGAGCTCACACTCTAATCCCTATCACAGGTCTATGCATGTATCATGTAGTGTATATATTGTAGGCTAGAGTCAATTTTAGAAGAAAGTTAATTAACTTATTTCTATGATTTTGGGTTTTCCCAAAATCATACATACCGTACCCAAAATCATACAGACCGTGGGAAAACATACAAACTCCACGTAAATAGTGCACAAGCTGACATTCAAACCGGAGACTCAGCACTGCAAGGCAAGAGCGATAACCATGACACCACCGCACTGTCGCCATGTGCCATCGCCGATGCCACAAGCAGTGAACAATAATGAGCTGATAAGAAACCACAATTTAGCTCTGTGACTTAAAAGATACAGCCATGTATTTTAAAATGCTGCTTTTCTTATAATGCTTTTATAAAATTAACCTTAAATTTGCCACAGTGGTCCTACAAAAAGCGGCCAGTGAGTGTAGATTTTGCATGCACATATATGGGTATGTGAAAAAGAGTCTCTGTATTCTATTACCATCAGAGCCAGGACAAGGTCCTCCAGCACCCAAGGCTGAGACACCAAAGTGCGCCCCTACATCCCTCCACCCCAGTCGTCACACACTGATTGCTACTAGACTAAGAGGCACTTCAGGGCCCCCAACACCTTCATCTCTAGTTATATGGCTTGTAGTCACTTCCATGTATCTCCTTTTCTTATTTATTTTTGCTTCAAACACAATTAGGAATAACAGCTGAATGAATTGTGCGCCCCCTCCTACACTGCGCCCTGAGGCTGGAGCCTCTCCAGCCTATGCCTCGGCCCGGCTCTGATTACCATAAATGTCATTATCATAGTGTCATAACATTCATTGGGCCCAATCATTAACTTTCTCTCCTAAGGTTTCTCCTAGGTGATATTTTCACATCTTATAAATAAAATGTGTTTTAATCCACCAGCAGGCAAGAAAATACTCAGAATAATCTTGCCAGCACTTTTCCAACACATTTTGGGTACTTTTTTTCAATTGCAGACCTGAAAAGTTATTTTAAATAGAATTTAAAAAAATGATCTCCTAGGAGAAAAAGGGAATTGGATTGGGCCCATTGTGCCAATGTTAAAAAAACACTATAGACACATATAGTAGAATGCAGTAAATTATTCAGGATTGCCACTTTTACGGTTTCAGAATCAGAAGCACTTCCTATATTTCCTATAACTTCCTATATTTATATATTGCTCTATATTGAATGGAGCCCTGCCCTCCCATTGATGATTAGCATAGGCTATGTAGCTATGCAAAATCCCCCCAAGCATTCTGGGAAAACAGGTATATATTATTCTGCCTTCGGAACTATCAGTAACCACATTACACACAGCTGCACCTGACAGGACTAAAGATGTCACCCCCTGTGATAAATTTCAGAACGTTCATCAGGGTGAAGAAAGAATTTACAATGAGCAAACACTAACTAATAATTTGAACTAGAAAGAAGCCTGCCCATTTAAAAAATGGGTTCTAGGCTCTGCCGCGACCCCCCGCAAGGGCCGTGCTCCCTGACGCCCATGCGTATGCCCGCACTCCCACACACACGCCTTCCCCCCTGTACCTGTCCACTTGCTGTCCCAAATCCGCCCGCGTGCCACGCTTGTGTGCTTGGCAAAACAAGAAGACACAGGAGGACGCAGGAACACAGGGGATTTATTATATATGATTTTGTAAAAATAAAAAAAAAAACCAATTCTATTATTTTCCCTACAACTCCTTTTTAAAGTTAAATTTCCCCATACTTAAAAAAAGTGCTACATATATTATAGGAACTCAAGTCATTTTTTAATTTTAATTCATTTAGTTAATGTCCTAAAAATATTTTTCACACTTTGTCCTTTGCAATGGACTTCATACATGGTGAAATGCATTGCCCCTATCATTTTTGATCCTTATTTGTGTTGTCCACCCTCTTTAATTGTATTAGGACCGTCAACCTGTCCTTACTGTACAAAAAACATATGCCTACAGATGCTACCCATCAAAGTTTGATACGGTCCTGGGGCATGAGGACTGCAATAGATTTGTAAATTGGCAACGCATGGATCTGTACTCTACAAAATCTCATTGACCCTCCTGGCGGTCTATTAAAAACCGCCAGGGGGCAGTGCAGCAGTTTTTTTTAATAATTTTTTTTTTACATCATGTAGCGAGCCCAGGGCTCGCTACATGATAGCCGCTGTGCAGCGGCATCCCCCCACCCGCTTTGATCGCCTCCAGCGATCTGCAATCAGGAAATCCCGTTCAAAGAACGGGATTTCCTGTAGGGCTTCCCCCGTCGCCATGGCGATGGGCAGAATGACGTCACCGACGTCATCGGCGTCGTGACATCATTGGGAGTCCCGATCCACCCCTCAGCGCTGCCTGGCACTAATTGGCCAGGCAGCGCACGGGGTCTGGGGGGGGCGGTGCGGCCAGCAGCGGATAATTGGCGCGGAGCGGCAGCGATTGGAGTGCACATGCAGCTAGCAAAGTGCTAGCTGCATGTTGCAGAACATTTTTTTTGCAAATCGGCCCAGTAGGGCCTGAGAAATCCTCCTGCGCGGCATAGCCCCCGAGCTCAGCTCGGGCTTACCGCCAGGAATGTTAAACTCCTATTCTCTTCAATTCATAACTTGGATAGAAAGACTACTGTAGTGACACATTTTCCTGTATGCATATATTTCTGACCCTGCTCTAACAGTTACATTATATCTGTCATGCTGGACATTAAACAAGGTTATGTCATACAACACCACAGCACCAGGTATTACGTTGTTTTAGGTATACACATATTCCAATCCACCTCCAGAGATCCCTACTGTATCGTGGGTGCCTGTTGTGCAACTCGTCCCGACTAGTTTCGGCGTTCCGCCGTCATCAGGGAAACTAGCGGGCTATGCACCTGAGATCGCAATTATTGCTCTAGTACCACAAGGGTGGGAAGCAAATTTTCCGGAGAGGGTCCTAATGGTATAGGACCCTCACTATGTGAGTGACATTTGTACATGCCTGATTGATGTATTTTACCAATAAATTTGCCTTGTACATTATCCCTCTTTCTCTTTTCTTGGGGTGCACGGAGTTGCATAACAGGCACCCACGATACAAGAGGGATCTCTGGAGGTGGATTGGAGTATGTGTATAGCTACAACAACCTAATACCTGGCGCTGTGGTGTTGTATGACATTTTCTGTGGATGAAGGAAGGATATATCCTTGGCACAGCTGCAAAGGTTGTTGTAAATAAGAGAAGAAGAGGCTACTGTGTATTTTTACTTTTAGGGCGCCTCTAATTATCTAATCATTAAACAAGGTTATGAGGCTAATATACTTGCCTAGCTATTTTAACTGCAACATGTTAACCAAGAGAATTTAAAAACTTTTTTAATTATTTATTATTTATGTAAGACAATTATTTTGGATTTTGTACTATTTATATATTAATGCTACAACAATAAAGTCTTCTTTTGACAAAAAAAAGGTTAATACAAACAAGACTAAGGTAAGATTTTTATTGATCTGAAGCATGGCACAAGATAAATGTATGCACTTTCAGCCTGGATCTCTAGTTAGAAATCTGGTTTGCTAACATTTGCTAAAACAGGAGCAATTACATTTACTTTTCCACTTAGAGTGACAAGGTAATGAGAACTCACATATGAACAGTCTGGTGGATTAATTTGGCATGCTAGTTGTCTTGAGTTCATTTTGCTGAACTATGCAAAAATGTTATCTGAGTAAGTGCACCTTCCCAGTTCCCACTGGTAATCAGTATTAGCTATACTATACAAACATAAATTGAACATTCTAGACATCCTCCTGTGTGAACTAAGGGGAGAATGCAAAAACCTTGTTTTAAGCTACAGTATCCTGTGCACATATTACCAATGAGCACTACAGTTCACTGCATGACGTTTTCAAAATCAACAACATGAGGTTTACCTCCATGCATCATGACTAAGCTACTGCAGTTATTGACCCAGCTTGTCTGGCCACTCATCCTCTACTCTAGTTACTAATCTGGCCTGTTTGACTACTCTCGAAATACTATCTAATACTAACCTTGGTATAAATACTGACCTCATCTAGCCTGCAGCCTGACTGACCTCTGACTTGTGCGCCATCCTGATTTCTTTCCACCAGCCATAATGACTACTTCTCCACACTGCAATGCCATTTTTTCTGTCTCCAATGGGGCAGTCCCTGGGCCTGCAACCCGATGGTCACTGACAACAAAGAGTCCATTGTCTACTAAGGGTCATGTGACACACGAAGACGGGAGCAGCAGGAAAAGTGTACAGTGGCTACAATAAAGAGAGGAGTGAAGACGTATTGCTCTGCTGGATGAAGGTAATGTATGCAGCTGCTCTGCTCTCCTTGCCAAAGGACCAGTTCCGTTAGCCTCCCCATCCCACAATAGTGGGGATAACAGGGGCTATTGTTACACAAACATGTGTTCCAGGAAGCAGTTCAGTTGGACAGTCAAAGCAGCAGTGTGGCAGTAAGGTGTTCTCCCCTTCCTATGAAAGACAAAAGAAATTGATGCTTCGCAGAAGAAATAATGCCCTTGTTAGAATTAATTGGTACTTTGCAGAAGGAATAATGCCCATATTAGAATTCTCTGGTAATGGTACAACAAAAGGTAGAGGTGATCAGTCTTGTGATGTACAGGCAGTACAAGGAATAGTCTGGAGAGTCAAAGGATATGTTGCCTGTTTTCCATTTGGTTGGTTGGTTGTGAAATCTCAGCCATGGTAATTTAATCATAATATGAAAGAGAAGCAAAAAGAACCTCAAATCAGAGAGATGTTTTATATCTAGGGGAAAAAGTGTATACAAAGGATTAACTTATTGGTTAACCGAGCTAATCTTAGTGTAGGATACATCAGGAAGATGAATGTTAAGAATCTCCTTTTCTTGAAGTATATGGAATTGATGTTTGGATGTTTGCATACACTTCAAGGGCTCTTCCTGGGATCTGTAGAGTGAGAGGAAGAGAAAGATGTTCCCGGTCTCAACTGCTTGACAATAGTTAGTAGAAGTTAGTAGTAAGAAATACCCAGATAGCTCATGGTGACCCAGAAACGCCTGGAAGGTATAAAGGGCCTAAAGAGATCAAAAAGCCCAGTTTAAAAAGCAATGGCAAATGTAATTTTACCTTCTTAATACAAAAGGTGTTTGCGATAATTCAGCTGTAAGTTTGCAAATGTGGTTTCCCATGAGCTGTCTGGGTATTCCTTAGTACTGGTCTAAGCCCTATCCCATAGTGTCATATCAATCCATACCATGCACTAACGACGACCAATAATTATAAAACAGGCTGTATGTATGTTGGATTGGTGTGGGTCTGTAAAATGTATTAGCAACAGGCACTATACTCCGGTAGTTCTGGATGTGCAGCCTTGCTTTCATGGTCATAAAGAGATGATTTGCATATTCACGAGTGAAGCATTATAGAAAATTAGTTGCTCACTCACAGCTGAATAACCACAAATATCTTCTGTTTTATGAAGCAAAAAAAATGTAGAAGTTAGTAGATGAGAAATTCCACTCGAGCATAGTCTTCAGGTTAGAAGTGCAAGATACAATTCACATAAATGTCTGAAAGTCTGAAATTGACTGTGGACCCTTGAAAATTGTCCTGGAGAAGAGACAGGGCTCTGAGCAGAGTGGCTACTGGGAAAGATGCAGAAGTTGTTGGGGAAAGTGAAGGATCAAGCATAGAAAAAACTGGAAGGATGACCAACAGTATTATGAATAATTATTATTATTATTATTTTTAACTTTAGTTGCTATTAGCCTTACTGAAGAGCTTAGACAGTTCTGGTTAGGGTAGTTAGCTGTTTGCAACGAGACTCCAAGATGGCTACACCCAAAAGACTTCATAGTGGCTATCTTGACTATGTTAAATAGCATATTACAGCCACAGCGTAATTCAGGCACTGGAATGTGGCTATTATTGCGGTGCTGATGTGCAGTGGAATTGTGGCAGTGATATACAGAGGCAATGAGCACTGGGGGTTTTGTTACATTAGCTGTGGGGGTAAGTGTTAGGCATAGATAGGAGGGAGGTTAGTGTTAGGAGAAGTAGAGGGAGGTTAGTGTTAGGCAATGATAAGGGAGGGTTAGTGTGAGAACAGGGGTACAGTGAAGGATAGTGGAATATCAGTATAATTACCAATATTCTACTATTGGGGATCGGGGGGTGGTAGCGTAAGAGTGAATTTACCAATATTCAGCTATCAGGATTTCCTCACAACCATGTTAACGGGGAGGCAGTACTTGGAGGGACAGAGGTGTCTGCAAGCCCCTGGTGTTGCTGGTTGGCCTCAGGGGGCCTCAGGGGACTCTCCTGTTGCTGAATACAGCCTGCTGTCTACAGTCCTGGCCAAAAGTTTTGAGACTGTCAAAAATACTGGAAAGTAGAAAAGTTGGCGCTTAAGTTTTTATAATAGCAATTTGCATATACTCAAGAATGTTATGAAGAGTGCTCGGATGAATTGCATAGTCCTTCTTTGCCATGAAAATTAACTGAATCCCAAAAAACATTTCATTGCTGTCATTAAATGACCTGCTGAGATCATTTCAGTAATCATCTTGTTAACTTAGGTGAGAATGTTGATGTAATGTACGAGGCAGCTGTGGAGAACAGCACCACCGCCGCAGCTGCCTCCATGTGGCCATCCGTTACTCCAGCGTCCAGGAAGCCGAGGACGGTGCCGTCTTACTTGCCGGAGGTCGCCTTAGCGCGCAGGTGCGCGCACAGACAGGACCTTTATGCGGGGAGGAAGCCCGTCAGCTGACTTGCTGGTCAGCTGATGTGAGAGGAGACCCACGGCGCCCAGGATTGGTTGATGAGAGGGGGGCGTGCCAGTTAGGTCTCCTCTGCTTCATAAGCCTCCGGGCTTCATTGTTACATTGTCTGTTGTCGTGAATACTTGCGTGTTAGCGCACAGACCTTAGGCTAGTTCCCTGGTGTTGATGCTAAGGATTTCACACCTAGTCTAGGATATCGCTGTCTTGCTATTTGTTTATTGTAGACTAGTTCCCGGGTGTTGATGCCAAGGAGTTCACACCCAGACTAGGATATTGTTTACTATATTGATCTCCTGTGTATGACTCTTAGCTATTACCTCTGACTCTGATCCTGCCTTCTGATCCTGTACTTTCGCCAATCTGCCTACCTGTTACTGAATCTCTGCCTGATTACCGTTTACTGTCTTGTCTCACGATTTTGTACCGATACGTACCTTCCTGTTGCTGAACCTCTGCCTGATTACCGTTTACTCTCTTGTCTCACGATTCTGTACCTATACGTACCTCTTTGTTGCCGACCTTGCCTGCTGACCATTCTACTCGCAAGTGGGCCCTCGCCACTGGTGACGTGTTTACTGCACCAGCTCCGCTGGTTAAGCAACTCTGCTAGGCTATAGTTCAGCCTTAATTACCTGCTCACTAGGTATCTGTCATTTTAGTATTACTGTATCCCTTAGGCTGCTGTATAGTCTGACTCACCCGCCCCTCGGGTGTTCATTTGCCTGCAGTATATTCTGAATCACCCGCTCCTCGGGAGATTTAGCCTCTTCAGTATTGTTTCTCCAGCTTGCTGGAGCTTGTACGCTAGTGCACGCTTCGTGTACTGATAGTACCTCACCAGCCCCTCTGGTGAGGTTTCTTCAAACCATTAAAGTTACGGTTGCACCCAAACACTTACACTTTATTAAGTGTCCAGAGGCTAGCCATATCTGTATTGTTGGTGATACTGCAGATCATCAATAATCAGATACTCTCTGTGTGCTGACACCAACCGTTACAGTTGACAAGCACAAGGCTGGAGATCATTATGTCAGGCTGATTGGGTTAGAATGGCAGACTTGACATGTTAAAAGGAGGGTGATGCTTGAAATCATTAATCTTCCATTGTTAACCATAGTGACCAGCAAAGAAACGCGTGCAGCCATCATTGCGTTGCATAAAAATGGCTTCACAGGCAAGGATATTGTGGCTACTAAGATTGCACCTAAATAGAGATGTCCCGAACGGTTCACATGCGAACTTATTCACGCGAACAACATGGGTTCACATTCGCATTGGATCGCGAACTTTATGCCGGTTCGACCCGCCCTCTATACTACATCATTGGGCTAAACAATCAGGCTGCACTCCCTCCTGGAGCCCCCCCTCCTCCTTATATAAGGCAGCAGTGTCGGCCATGTTCTCACTCTGTGTTGCTGCAGTATTAGTGATAGAAGGGAGAGACATTGGAGAGATAGGGAAAGCAATAGGTAAGAGGTCTGTTAGCTTGCTCCTTGCTGATATTTGTTGCTGGAAAAGCACCACCAAAACAGCTCTTTTGAGAGCTAATGTTCTTGTGATGTGGTTTTTTTTTTTGTGTGTGTGGCCCACTGACACTGTATATACAGCCCTGTCTGTCGCAGCTGGCCCTTGTTAATTGCTATACTGTGCCAGGCCCAGCACATTCAGTGCCTAGTGTGACTGCTGCACACTGTTTTATATACCAGTCTGTGCATACCTTTCACTGCACCTGTGTGTATGACAACTGCACATTGTATGGTAATACCAGTAACTGTATACCTTTCACTGCACCTGTGCGTGACAGCACGCAGTTTTAGATACCAGCCAATGCATACCTGTTCACTGCACCTCTGTGTGACCGCACACTGTTTTATATACCAGTCCATGCATACCTGTTAACTGCACCTGTGTGACAGTTGCACATTGTATTGTAATACCAGTCACTGTATACCTTTCACTGCACCTGTGTGTGACAGTACGCAGTTTTATATAACAGTCACTGCATACCTGTTCACTGCACCTCTGTGTGACCGCACGCTGTGTTATATATACTAGTCCATACATACCTGTTAACTGCACCTGTGTGACAGCAGCACATTGCATTGTAATACCAGTCACTGTATACCTTTCACTGCACCTGTGTGTGACCACATGCTGTTTTATATACCAGTCCGTGCATAACTGTTTACTGCACCTGTGTGACAGCTGCACATTGTATTGTAATACCAGTCACTGTATACCTTTCACTGCACCTGTGTGTGACAGCACGCAGTTTTATATACGAGTCACTGCATACCTGTTCACTGCACCTGTGCCTGACCGCATGCAGTTTTATATACCAGCAGTCAGTGCACCCATTTTCACTGCACCTGTGTGACTGCACATTGTATTATACCACCAGTCATTGCATACCTTTTCACTGCACCTGTGTGACTGCACATTGTTAAAACAGGAGTCACTGCAACCTTTTCACTGCACTGGTGTGACTGCACATTGTATTAGTCAAGTCAGTGCATACCTTTCACTTCATCCCCTCCAATATGGACAAAACAAAAGGCAGAGGCAGAGCCAGAGGCAGGCCACCCAGCAGGTCTGTTCTATGTAGTGCTGACGTGATTTTGTGCGACCATGGACCAAAGTACAGTATTCAGAAGGCACGTGCCATTAACTCCCAAGATTGCCAGGATGTAGTGCCATCATCCTAGGGCTCAGCGGTGTGGACATTTTTGTGTGTGTCTGCCTCAGATGAGAGCGATGTCATCTGTACTCTCTGCCACCGAAAATTGAGCCGTGGAAAGACCAAGACCCGTATAGGGACAACTACCTTACGAAGGCACATGATTAAAAAGCACAAACTGCAATGGGATGACCACATGAGGAAAAGCAGCATGGGGGCCTATTGTCAAGAAGGGCAGCAAAGAAGCCACTTCTCTCCCAAAAAAACATCAGGTACAGATTGATCTTCTGCAGAAAGTATAGTGAATGAACTGCTGAGGACTGGGGCAAAGTTATATTCTCTGATGAAGCCCCTTTCCGATTGTTTGGGGCATCTAGAAAAAGGCTTGTCAGGAGAAGAAAAGGTGAGCGCTACCATCAGTCCTGTGTCATGCCAACAGTAAAGCATCCTGAGACCATTCATGTGTGGGGTTGCTTCTTATCCAAGGGAGTGGGCTCACTCACAATTTTGCCAAAAAACACAGCCATGAGTAAAGAATGGTACCAAAACACTCTCCAACAGCAACTTCTTCCAACAATCCAACAACAGTTTGGTGAAAAACAATGCATTCTCCAGCATGATGGAGCACCGTGTCATAAGGCAAAAGTGATAACTAAGTGGGTCGGGGACCAAAACATTGAAATTTTGGGTCCATGGCCTGGAAACTCCCCAGATCTTAATCCAATTGAGAACTTGTGGTCATTCCTCAAGAGGCGAGTAGACAAACAAAAACCGACTAATTCTGAGAAACTCAAAGAGCTGATTATGAAAGAATGTGTTGCTATCAGTCAGGATTTGGGCCAGAAGTTGATTGAGAGCATGCCCAGTCGAATTGCAGAGGTCCTGAAAAAGAAGGGCCAACACAACACTGCAAATACTGCCTCTTTGCATAAATCTCATGTAATTGTCAATAAAAGCCTTTGAAACGTATGAAGTGCTTATAATTATATTTCAGTACATCACATGAACAACTGAAACAAAGATCTAAAAGCAGTTTAGCAGCAAAATTTGTGAAAACGAATATTTTTTGACAGTCTCAAAGCTTTTGGCCAGGACTGTACTGTACTGCCAGATCTCCTGTTGCAGAACACTGCCTACTAGCTACTCTATTGCCTAATCTCAAGTTGCTGCCTGTCACGCGCCAGGCCCGGGACAAGGTCCTATAGCACCCAAGGCTGAGACACTAAAGTGCGCCCCTTCGTCCCTCCCACCCCAGCTGTCAGTTCCCTCCAGGAACTCTCCAGTCATCCGCAGTATCTCAGGGTTTCCTCCAACCTGTCCGTTCCCCCCTGGGTTCCTAGCCTGTCAGCTCCTTACCGGGGATTCCCCCTGCCTGTCCTTTGCCTCCTGGGAACCATACAGCCAGATCCCTTCCTGGGTTTTTCCCTGCCAGCCAGTTCCTTCCTGAGATCCCTATGGTTAGCCCTTCCTGTCCTGCCAGTCTGTCCTGCTAGCCTGTCTTTGTCCAATGGTTCACTTGGCCAGTATCCCCTGTTATCTCGCCAAGTACCCTCTGTTCTTTCCATCACTGGTGCTGTAGTCCTAGGGGTCGTGACCTGGCAAGCACCGGGCAGCAAAGTAGTCCGCCACCCACTAGGGGTGACGGCCCATCATCCCTTGCGGGGTGCGCTGGTAAAGACACGTGCTCGTTTAGACGCCACACCCTGGGTCTGCTCGCCCCTTGATACCAGTGACGGGATCAACATAACCCCGACAGTTTGCAAGAACCCAGACAACCCCCCTTGAAAGTCCTGGGTTTGCCCCTGGGCCCTGGGTGCTACCACTGATCTTTACTGCATCTAGTCCCCTAAAACCTACCAGCAACACCACTGGCTTTCTGACACCCTTGTCCTTCCAAGTCCTGCCTCCCTGTTCCCAACCTTATGGTATAAGCTACAAAGAGGGCTCCTCTAACACCTTGAAACTCTGGCTGAGATATGACACTTTTGTCTGGAAAGTTAAAAACTAAGGCCTTTTGATCACCAGCAGGGCTATTTCAAGTCCACTGTGATATAAAAAAGTATCTTGAATTAATTGTGTTAAAATTAAATTATAAGATCAACAGCAAATCATATTATGTGAAAGCCTTTTTCAAAATTACAATGACGCTTAGTGTCGTAAATGAATCTAACAGTACCACCTAGTGGTATGAAACCAGAGCTGCATCATAATTTATGTGCAAATATAATTTGTATAGATCAACTCATACTGTATATAAATTCATTACAAAATTAATATGTAAAAATCATATAAAAAAATAATGTGCATAGTTCAAAATACAAATAAGTCTGTTAATAACATCTATACATAATGAGCTTAAATTCATGGAGCAAAAAATAATTATTTTAATCTAATTCCAGTGAACTATATTCCCCTTTTTTACTGAAAAATTCCTACTTAATGAGGAGGTTAATGAAGTATTAATAAACACTGGTAACTCAGTTAAAGGCACCATGAACAGTGGCAAAAAAAAGAAAAGAAAACAGAACTTACCTGGGGCTTCCTCCAGCACACCCTAGCTTGCGTGGTCCCTTGGCATCCTCCTGGCTTCTTCCGCGGTCCCGCTGGCGGCTCTGGGAATACAGCAACTTTGGATCAACGGTGCCGCATTACCGGAGCCACCTGCGGGACCGCCGAAGGCATCAAGAGGATGCTGGATGACCTCGTGAGCTACGGTGGGCTGGAGGAAGCCCCAGGTAAGCCCAGTTTTCTTTTTTTTTGCCACCACTCAGGTCCCTTTGATCTAATTGACTCAATACCTTATTTATCAGATAAACCCAGAATAGTTTTTGGCATTTTTTTTAAACCCGAAGCTCATTGTAAAACTTTTAGTGATCAGGTCAATAATAGCCTTCCAGCTTATTTTTAAAAAATTCTATAATAATAACCGGTACTTCCCTTAAAGTACTTCTGATCTGAAGCAAAGCTTTCTAAGGTAAGCACAGAGGTACGCACATGCTAGATCCATATACCTCTGTGCATTGTCCGTTCCTTTCCTTGTTCCCCCAGTCTTCATAATCATTCTTTTAAAAATGTAACTTTCAGCTCAAGTCAAATTTTCAGACTGGAAGAGGCCAACTTGCAGCCATGTTCCCTCCTATTCCCCTCACATTCTCTTCTCTGCTCTATTTACTCTCCTGAATCGAGCAGGAAAGAGGCGGAAATGGGAGGGTGGTAGGAGAGTACATTGTGGCAAGTCTGCAAAAAGTCAGATTTTTCAAGGCGTGACTACAGAAGCTGGAGGGAACGAGGAGAGGAATGAACAATGCACAGATGTGTAATACAGTATGGTAATCCAGTATGAACATACTGTACCTCTTTGCTTAGCTTAGCAAGCTTTGCTTTGGGTCAGGTGTAGTTTAAAGGGACTCCGAGCACCAGGGCAGTTTCTAGGCTAAAATACACCGAGGGCGAAGGTTAAGATTGTGCCCCAACCCCCCCCGCGAAGCCAGGTATACATGTCCGCAGTGTAGGTTAGCCAGGTCTAGTTGCACTCAGTATAGGTAGCCAGCTATAGGTCCCCTCAGTATAGGTAGCTAGGCATAGTATAGGTAGCCAGGCATAGGTGCCCCAGTATAGGTTAGCCAGGTAGGTGCCTCCAGTATAGGTAGCCGGTATAGTTGCCCCCAGTATAGGTTAGATAGGCAGGTGCCCCCGGTATAGGTTAGAAAGGCAGGTGCCCCCGGTATAGGTTAAATAGGTAGGTGCCCCTAATATAGGGAGTCAGAATAGTTGCCCCATCCTAGGTTAGATAGGTAGGTGCCCCCAGTATAGGTTAGTTAGGTAGGGGCCTCCAATATAGGTAGCCAGTATAGTTGCCACCAGTATAAGATAGGTAGGTAGGTGCCCCCAATACGGGTTAGATAGGTAGGGGCCCTCCAGTATAGGTTAGATTAGGTAGGTGCCCCCCAGTGTGGTTAGATTAGGTAGGTGCCCCCCAGTGTGGTTAGATTAGGTAGGTGCCCCCCAGTATAGGTTAGATTAGGTAGGTGCCCCCCAGTATAGGTTAGATTAGGTAGGTGCCCTCCCAGTGTGGTTAGATTAGGTAGGTGCCCCCCAGTATAGGTTAGATTAGGTAGGTGCCCCCCAGTGTGGTTAGATTAGGTAGGTGCCCCCCCAGTATAGGTTAGATTAGGTAGGTGCCCCCCAGTATAGGTTAGATAGGTAGCTGCCCCCCAGTATAGGTTAGATTAGGTAGGTGCCCCCCAGTATAGGTTAGATTAGGTAGGTGCCCCCCAGTATAGGTTAGATTAGGTAGCTGCCCCCCAGTATAGGTTAGATTAGGTAGGTGCCCCCCAGTATAGGTTAGATTAGGTAGCTGCCCCCCAGTATAGGTTAGATTAGGTAGCTGCCCCCCAGTATAGGTTAGATTAGGTAGGTGCCCCCCCAGTATAGGTTCGATTAGGTAGGTGCCCCCCAGTATAGGTTAGATAGGAAGCTGTTCCCCCATAATGGAGGGGGGACCCGCAGCCGCGGGGAGGGCAGCCCGACCTCTCCCTCCCTCTCCTCATCGGGCGCCCTCCGTGCTCCCCCCTCCGAGTCTGACTGCACAGGAAGCATTGTGTACAGAGCGCATTAGCGCAACTCACCTCCCTCCCTGGTTCCAATCGCCGCCGGTCTCCTCTTCTGTCTTCTCCTCATAGCCACTGACATGCTGCTTCCGGGTAAACAGGAAGCAGCGTGTGTATGAGCGGCTATGAAGAGAAGAGGAGACCGGCGGCGATTGGGACCAGGGAGGGAGGTGAGTTGCGCCAATGCGCTATGTACACAGCGCTTCCTGTGCAGTCAGACTCGGAGGGGGGAGCACAGAGGGCGCCCGGAGAGGAGAGGGAGGGAGAGGTCGGGCTGCCCTCCCCGCGGCTGCGGCTCCCCTCTCCGTTACTGCGTCCACAGTCCTTCGGCGCCCAGGGCGCCCGCACGGGCCGCACGGCCCTGGAAACGGGCCTGCCGAGCACCTCTCATGGGCAAGACGACTTCCAACAAAGTTGTGCTATGACCCCTCTGGAGGAGCCTCTTGCAATGGCCATGCGTGTCACTTCCTCTTCCTGCTTCATTCAGTGATGCAGTTCTCTAACAGAGAAGACAGGGGTGACCCGGAAGTTATAACATAGCCAAGACGGCAGCCGCGAGTTTTAAAATTGAAATCGAACGAAAACTATTTGGTGTAGAACGGCGATTCAGGCATCAAATGAAAGAGGAGAGCACAAGCTACAGAACTGTATGCATCTTTAAGTACTTAGCAGTACTGGTCAGAGTCTTAAAGGCATACCCATGAGAGGTGCTCGGAGTCCCTTTAAGTTTTGAGCAATAGTAGGACTAATTTACAAATGGATGAAAATTTTCAAGTGAGAGATGTTTCCATGAGAGAGACGCTCTGGGCTCTTCCTTTAGATATCTTGGTGTCTGGCCTCATATGATATTAATGTGGAATTGAATTTAAATCTTTATATAAATGCTTAATGAATTCATTCCTTTAATTTGTATTTTGAACTATGTATTTTTTTCTTTTTACTATTATATGCTTTTTATTTAATGCATATACCAAACATTTTAAACTTACATATATTCCCTTAAATCAGCAGTAAAAGTGATTATATTTAATCAAAGACTGCGAACCATATAAGCATCAGAATATCATTTTGGGGTATTTTAACAAAACCTTTTAAAATTTTATTCAGTGAGCACATATAAAGTTTGTTGAAGGTCTTTGAATATACCCCTTTGTAAGGTAACTATCACATTATTAGAACTCCTCCAGTGGCCAAGTATATTATTTAATGCTGTAAAAAGTCAGTGTAGACAGACTCAACTGCTTGCCGACCGCGTCTAGCCAATGCGCGTGGCCGCATTGGCAGCCCCAGGACCGCCTAACGATCGGCGTGAAGTCCTGGGGCTTCGTTTTGCAGGAGATCTCCTGCTTGGTAGGCAGAGTGGAGCTCGGAGACTGTTAGACGGCGTCTAATTAGCATGTACAGTGCTGCAATCTACAGTAGCGCTGTACTGGGGACAGCCGTGTGACACGGCTGTCCCCTCTAGAGGCCCAGGGGTGATCACGGGGATTGGCTGGTGGGGGGAGGGAGGGCGGTCTGGGGAGGAAAAAAAAAGACAAATTTACTTAAAAACTAAACACATAAATATTTATTTAAAAAAAAAATAAACACTGGGGGAGCGATCAGACCCCACCAACAGAAACCTTTGTTGGTGGGGAGAAAAGGGGGGGGGGGGGGGGAGAAGAATCACTTGTGTGCTGTGTTGTGCGGCCCTGCAGCTTGGCCTTAAAGCTGCAGTGACCTATTTTACAAAAAATGGCCTGGTCGTTGGGGGGGGGGGGGGTAAAGCCTGTGGTCCTGAAGTGGTTAAAGGACAGGTCCGGGGTTAAAAAAAAACAACAACAAAATATACCTGGGGCTTCCTCCAGCCCCTGGCAGCCTATCTGTCCCTCGCTGCAGTTCCACTCCCAAGTGGTGGCCCAGGGTCCTCCGTTGCGGATGCTGACCTTGCCAGGCACTCATGTGGCCTGGAGCATTCTGCGCAGACACAGAAGGACTGCGCCTTTGCAGAGCACTCCCAGGTACGGGAGTGTAATTGCGAGTGGCGCGGCTGCGCATTTGTGCAAATGCAGAAGATGCTGATCTGACGAAATTGGCACCTGCAATGAAGGGGACCCAAAGACATCGGCTGGGAGCTGAGCTGCAGCGAGGGAAAGATAGACTGCCAGGAACTGGAGGAAACCCCAGGCAAGTAGATTTTGATTTGTTTTAAAACACCGGACCTGTCCTTTAAGACAAAAGTGTGATAAAACATAATGGGCCGGATGCTATTCCAGGTGATAAGTAGCTTGCAGATGCGAGATACTTGTCACCTTGCCATCGCATGAGGTTTACCGGCAAATCCTATTGCCAGTTTCACTCGTGCGATGGCCGATCATGAGGGAGCATTACTCAGGCGAAAGCCTGAGCGATGCTCCCTATTACCGGGCGATGGGGAGCGAGGTTTACCCTGTGGTGCTGTCCATCAGCACCACAGCCTCGCTCCCCACACATGCGCACAACCCGCCGAACATCCGCCGCCATCTTCCGCCACTGCATCTGGGGGTCTCCTTTAATAAGGAGACCCCCAGAGCTCCCCGCCGGCCGCCGCTCGTCTCTGCAACCCCCCACAAAGCTACAAAGTTAATTGTAAGCAATTTTCTTACCGCCGCTTTACACCCGTCGGCTGCCGCACCTCGCTGCAAGTCCCCGCTGTGTAATTACAGTGTATGAGTTACTGTAATTACACTCGCTAATAACTGAGTCCCGTCAAAGCATCTTTGAATCAGCCGCAGGGGCTCCCCATTGGTTCACAGGCTGAGCCATTTTCATTGGTCCAGCCTGTAAACCAATGGGGAGCCCCGGCGGCTGATTCAAAGATGCTTTGCCGGGACTCTGTTATTAGCGAGTGTAATTACAGT